>NC_064817.1:20528846-20866706 GCF_023721935.1 Panthera uncia | reverse complement strand
ACTTATAACAGACAAACTAGACTTTAAATTAAAGGCTGTAACAAGAGATGAAGAAGGGCATTATATAATAATTACAGGGTCTATTCATCAGGAAGAGCTAACAATTATAAATGTCTATGCGCCGAATACGGGAGCCCCCAAATATATAAAACAATTACAAACATAAGAAACCTTATTGATAAGAATGTGGTAATTGCAGGGGCTTTAATACCCCACTTAGAACAATGGATAGATCATCTAGACACAGGATCAATAAAGAAACAAGGGCCCTGAATGATACATTGGATCAGATGGAATTGACAGATATATTTAAACTCTGCATCCCAAAGCAACAGAATATACTTTCTACTCGAGTGCACATGGAACCTTCTCCAAGACAGATCACATACTGGGTCACACAACAGCCCTTCATAAGTATACAAGAACTGAGATCATACCATGCACACTTTCAGATCACAATGCCATGCAACTTGAAATCGACCACAGGAAAAAGTCTGGAAAACCTCCAAAAGCATGAAGGTTAAAGAACATCCTACTAAAGAATGAATAGGTTAACCAGGCAATTAGAGAAGAAATTAAGAAATATATGGAAACAAATGAAAATGAAAATACAACAATCCAAACGCTTTGGGATGCAGCGAAGGCAGTCCTGAGAGGAAAATACACTGCAGTCCAGGCCTATCTCAAGAAACAAGAAAAATCCCAAATACAAAATCTAACAGCACACCTAAAGGAAATAGAAGCAGAACAGCAAAGACACCCCAAACCCAGCAGAAGAAGAGAAATAATAAAGATCAGAGCAGAAATAAACAATATAGAATTTAAAAAACTATAGAGCAGATCAATGAAACCAAGAGTTGGTTTTTAAAACAAATAAACAAAATTGATAAACCTCTAGCCAGGCTTCTCAAAAAGAAAAGGGAGATGACCCAAATAGATAAAATCATGAATGAAAATGGAATGATTACAACCAATCCCTCAGAGATACAAACAATTATCAGGGAATACTGTGAAAAATTATATGCCAACAAACTGGACAGCCTGGAAGAAATGGACAAATTCCTAAGCACCCACACACTTCCAAAACTCAAACAGAAATAAATAGAAAACTTGAACAGACCCATAACCAGTGAAGAAATTGAATCGGTTATCAAAAATCTCCCAACAAATAAGAGTCCAGGACCAGATGGCTTCCCAGGGGAGTTCTACCAGACGTTTAAAGCAGAAATAATACCTATCCTTCTCAAGCTATTCCAAAATATAGAAAAGGAAGGAAAACTTCCAGACTCATCCTATGAAGCCAGTATTACTTTGATTCCTAAACCAGACAGAGACCCAGCAAAAAAAGAGAACTACAGGCCAATATCCCTGATGAATATGGATGCAAAAATTCTCAACAAGACACTAGCAAATCGAATTCAACAACATATAAAAAGAATTATTCATCATGATCAAGTGGGATTCATTCCTGGGATGCAGGGCTGGTTCAACATTCGCAAATCAAACAATGTGATACATCACATTAATAAAAGAAAAGATAAGAACCATATGATCCTGTCAATCGATGCAGAAAAGGCATTTGACAAAATTCAGCAACTTTCTTAATAAAAACCCTTGAGAAAGTCAGGATAGAAGGAACACACTTAAAGATCATAAAAGCCATTTATGGAAACCCCACAGCTAACATCATCCTCAATGGGGAAAAAGTGAGAACCTTCTCCCTGAGATCAGGAACCCGACTGGGATGTCCACTTTCACCGCTGATGTTTAACATAATGTTGGAAGTGCTACCATCAGCAATCAGACAACAAAAGGAAATCAAAGGCATCAAAATTGGCAAAGATGAAGTAAAGCTTTCACTTTTTCCAGATGACATGGTATTATACATGGAAAACCTGACAGACTCCACCAAAAGTCTGCTAGAACTGATACATGAATTCAGCAAAGTCGCAGGATACAAAATCAATGTACAGAAATCAGTTGCATTCTTATACACTAATAATGAAGCAACAGAAAGACAAATAAAGAAACTGATCTCATTCACAGTTGTCCCAAGAAGCATAAAATACCTAGGAATAAACCTAACCAAGATGTAAAAGATCTGTAGGCTGAAAACTATAGAAAGCTTATGAAGGAAATTGAAGAAGATATAAAGAAATGGAAAAACATTCCATGCTCATGGATTGGAAGAATAAGTATTGTTAAAATGCCAATACCACTCAAAGCAATCTACACATTCAATGCAATCCCAATCAAAATTGCACCAGCATTCTTCTTGAAGCTAGAACAAGCATTACTAAAATTTGTATGGAACCACAAAAGATCCCGAATAGCCAAAGCAATATTGAAGAAGACCAAAGCGGGAGGCATCACAATCCCAGACTTTAGCCTCTACCACAAAGTTGTAATTATCAAGACAGCATGGTATTGGCACAAAAACAGACATATAGACTAATGGAATAGAATAGAGACTCCAGAATTGGACCCAAAAAAGTATGGCCAACTAATCTTTGACAAAGCAGGAAAGAATATCCAGTGGGAAAAAGACAGTCTCTTTAACAAATGGTGCTGGGAGAACTGGATAGCAACATGCAGAAGGTTGAAACTAGACCACTTTCTTACACCATTCACAAAAATAAACCCAAAATGGATGAAGGACCTGAATGTGAGACAGGAAATCATCAAAACCCTAGAGGAGAAAGCAGGAAAAAACCGCTCTGACCTCAGCCACAGTTTCACACATTCAATTTCTTACTTGACACATCTCCAAAGGCAAGGGAATTAAAAGCAAAAATGAACTATTGGGACCTCATGAAGATAAAAAGCTTCTGCACAGCAAAGGACACAACCAACAAAACTAAAAGGCAAATGACGGAATTGGAAAAGATATTTGCAAATGACATATCAGACAAAGGGCTAGTATCCAAAATCTATAAAGAGCTCACCAAACTCCACACCTGGAAAACAAACAATCCAGTGAAGAAATGGGCAGAAGACATGAATAGACGCTTCTCTAAAGAAGACATCCAGATGGCCAACAGGCACATGAAAAGATGCTCAAGGTCACTCCTCATCAGGGAAATACAAATCAAAACCACACTCAGATATCACCTCACGCCAGTCAGAGTGGCTAAAATGAACAAATCAGGAGACTAGATGCTGGAGAGGATGTGGAGAAACGGGAACCCTCTTGCACTGTTGGTGGGAATGAAAATTGGTGCAGCCACTCTGGGAAAGAGTGTGGAGGTTCCTCAAAAAATTAAAATAGTTCTACCCTATGACCCAGCAATAGCACTGCTAGCAATTTACCCAAGGGATACAGGAGTACTGATGCATAGGGGCACTTGCACCCCAGTGTTTAGAGCAGCACTTTCAACAATAGCCAAATTATGGAAAGAGCCTAAATGTCTGTCAACTGATGAATGGATAAAGAAATTGTGGTTTATATACACAATGGAATAGTACATGGCAATGAGAAAGAATGAAATATGGCCTTTTGTATGAATGTGGATGAAACTAGAGAGTGTTATACTAAGTGAAATAAGCCATACAGAGAAAGACAGATACCATATTTTACTCTTATGTGGATCCTGAGAAACTTAACCGAAGACCATGGTGGAGGGGAAGGGAAAAAAAAGTTAGAGAGGGAGGGAGGCAAACCATAAGAAACTATTAAAAACTGAGAATAAACTGAGGGTTGATGGGAGGTGGGAGGGAGGGGAAAGTGGTGATGGGCATTGAGGGGGGAACCTGTTGGAATGAGCACTGGGTGTTGTATGGAAACCAATTTGACAATAAATTTCATATGAAAAAAATAAATAAACCTATTAAAATACAAAATTGTTTTGAAGAAACCTATTATATCTGCATTGATATATCCTATCTTTGGAATGCAGTCAACCATATATTAACAATAACCATTAATTCCCATAGTTTTTTTTTAAGTTTTCAATTTATTTTCTGCATGAAGGAACTAAATCATGTCATAGTAATAAAACACCCAGTAAAGTTACAGAAGAGTACCTGCCAGACTTAGAGCTGTGATATCCAATCTGGTAGCCACATGTGGCTATGTCCGCTCAAATTTAAGTTAATTCAAGCTAAATAAAATTTAAACTTCAATTCCCCAGTTGCATTAGCCACATCCTAGGGGCTCAGTAGCTATGGGTGCATAATGGCTACCATACTGGGAGATGTGGATGACAGAATATTTCCATCCTTGTGTTGCTTTTGAACATCTTTTTTCTTTTTTAATTTGACCATAAATTTTCACACAAGTCCCCTTTTCCACAATGGACACTGAAATCTTAAAATTGAGAACATATTTATACTGCTTATAATTTCATTGTTTTTCACTTAGGAAAGCCTAAAGAAAAACACTAGAGCATAAATGATAATGACTTTTTGCCTCAGCAAAAGAATAAATTATTATCTGGAAAATCAGGAGAGAACAGGAACACACAACCAACACTAAAGAGGGGCAAAGCACATTTAAAAAATTCAAAAGAGAAACAACCACAACAAAAATCCAGCAAGAAAGAAACAAAATCCTAGACTGGAACCAGTCATTGTAAATTAAACAAGAATAAATGTGCGTGCACACACCCATACAGATACACACTGGCACAGACTTCCTTCCTACCTTGAGGAAGAGGAATTGGGATCATTAGCACATTAACCACCACAATCTGGAGGCCCCTGGATGGCTCAGTCAGTGAATTGTCTGACTCTTGATTTCAGTTCATGATCTTCTGGTTCATGAGATCGAGCCCAACATCGGGCTCTGCCCTGACAGCATGGAGCCTGCTTGGGATTCTCTCTCCCTCTTTCTGTCCCTCCCCTGTTCATGTTCTCTTTCTGTCTCTCAAAATAACCATGAAAAAATTCTTTAAAAATATAATTTGTACTGCAAAGAGAAATCATTAATTCAGCTTGCTCTGGTTGATAGAAAAATCTACCTTTAATTAAATAACCAAGTAAAATCAGGATCTTCTCACGGTATAAAGGAATAAATACTATTTCTGGGAATTATGCTCTAAGACCTTCAATGGTATACCCATGCTAGTATTTTCACACACAGGATTGATATGGAAATGACATATAGAGGACTCCCCTCATAACGAGGGGGAAAGTGGGCAGAATTAATACTTGACTTGCAGCTACAACTTGTTGCAGCACAGTAACAGTGATATTAAGTAAGAGTATGAATAGCAAATATATGGAAACCTTATTTCTAAAAGTTTGCAGAGAAATATAGGAGGCATACAAAAATGCCTCAGGATGTCAGGAAAGTTGAATGATGCTAGGAAGACGGAACACAACTACCTGTATTGATGACTGTAATGTCTTAAGAAGGAAACGGGGTTGCAAACTTGAGGGAAAGGAAGGATAAAGTTCTGCTGATGCAGGGAAGGGAGAGAAATTCTGTAAGGGCAAAGACGCTGACTTGTAATAACTAGGATGCAAGTGCTCAGAAGGACAGTGAAAGACATAATACGGAAGCAGCCTGTTATGTGTACTAACAGCTGAACTCCGAAGGTCTTCTGGACAAGCTGCAAACAACCAAACTGTCTCCTCTGATGACCCATCAATAGGACAGAATAGCCCCAAACAGTGCAGGCTGCCAGGCAACCAACAAATGACTCAAGAAGAGGAAAACAAAGTTTATTTCCAAAAGTGTGCAGTTTTTTCTTCTCTCCTCTTTCTCATATTTACATCCTACTTGTGCCTTCCACAGATGAAATCCATGTGTGCAGTAGTTTCCCTTGTATAGAGGGAAAATACTGCACTAAGAATTCCCTATGTGTTTGAGTTGTTGTGGGACAGGAAGACGAGGGGAGATGGAAAGTTTAGAGAAGAGCTTTGGCTGAGCAAGCCTGGGTTAAACTTAAGCAGTACACACTCCAGGTCCCTGAAGGAGATGTTGATAATCCTCTTTAGTCACAGAGCCTCCTAAAATAGGTCTTTAGCTGTTCAATTTCCTATTAAACTCAAAATGGGCAGAGTTTATGTGGAAGTAGGAACTGTAGAACATCATTACCCTGAAAGGATAAAATCAGGATTTACCTGCACAGGGAAACAATTCCCCACTGCTTTTTAAAAAATAAACGTTTTATTTTAGAACAATTTTCAAGGGATCAGAAATTTCAGATTTTTCATACACCACACATCTGGTCTCTATTATATCTTACATGACATTAGCATAGTGGATTTGTTACAATTAACCAGCAGTGACATATTGTTATTAAAAACAAAAGTCCTTTAGTCCTTAGATTTCCTTCATTTTTATCTCACTTTTTTGTTGTTGTTGTTCCAGGGTACTACATTACCTGTAGCTATAATATCTCTTTAGGCTCTTCTTGGCTATGATTGTTTCTGAGACATTTCTCATTTTTTATTATCTTGACTGTTGCAAGATTATTGGTCAGGTATTTTGAAGAATTTCAGCCAATTGGGATGTGTGTGATATGTTTCTCATGATTAGATTGGAGTTACGTGTTTGGAGCAGGGAGAAAGATGATAAAGATAATATGTCATTTTCTTCACATCAGCGTGACTTCGTGACTTATCATCACTGATGTTAACCTTGACTGCCTGGTTGAGGTAGTGTTGTTAAGGTTTCCCCACTGGATAGTTCTTTTCCTCCCCTTTCCAAATCGTACTTAATTTTTGGAAGGAACACACTATGCCCAGCCCACACCAAAGGAGTAAAAAGTGATGTTCCATCTCCTGGAGGGCAGAGTATCTAAGTAAAGCTTTCACTGCATCCCACAAATTGTGGTAAGTTGAATTTTAATTTGGTTCAAAACATGTTTAAATTTTTCTTGATACATCTTCTTTGAGCCATGTGTTACTTAGAAATGTGTTGCTTAATTTCTAAATAATTGGAGATTTTCCAGCTATCTACTGTTACAGAATTCTATTTTAATTACACTATAGTCTAAGCACATACTTTATGTAATTCCTATTCTTGTAAATTTCTTAACGGGAGTTTTAAGACCCAAGAATGTGGTTCATCTTAGTAAATATCCCAAGTGAGCTTAAGAAAAATGTGTATTCTGCCATCATTAGATGGAGTAGCTTATAAATATCAGATTAAGTAGATTGTTAGTGATATTCAGGTAAACTATATTTCTACTAATTTTCTGTGTACTTGAACTTCAATTATTGAGAGAAGGATGTTGGAACTTCCAACGATAATAGTGGATTTTTTCCACTTTTAGCTCTCTCAGTTTTTATTTCACATATTTTTTGCACTCTCCTCTTAGGTACATTCATACTTCAGACTGTTAGGTCTTCTTTGAGAATTGACCCCTTTCTCATTATATAATGCTCCTCTTTATCTCTGATCATTTTTCTTGGCCTGAAGTTTATCTGAAATTAATATAATGCTCCAGCTTTCTTTTGTTAAGTGTTAGAATGGTATATAATTTTCCATTCCTTTAACTTATCTCAATCTCTCTATATATTTTTAAGCTTTTTTGTTTGTTTGTTTGTTTGTTTATTTATTTATTTGGAGAGTGTGTGTGTGTGTGTGTGTGTGTGTGTGTGTGTGTGATGGGCAGAGAGAGAGCGGGAGAGAGAACCTCAAGAAGGCTCTGCACTGTCAGCAAGGAGTCTGATGCAGGGTTGGAACTCATCAACCATGAGATCATGACCCAAGCCAAAATCAAGAGTTGGATGCTTAACTGAATGAGCCACCCAGGTGCCAGAGAATCTTTTTAAGTAAAATATTTGTAGACAACATACAGTTGGATCTTTTTTATCCACTCTGAGAATATGTTTTTTAATTGTCATATTAAGATGAGTAATATTTTAAGTGATTACTAATAGAGTTGGATTAATTTCTACCATGTTTATAACTTTTACATTCATTGCATCTTTTTTGTTTCTTTCACACCCCATCCCCCAACCCCCTGCTTTTTTCCCCTGCCTTGTCTGGTTTTAAATGAGTCTTTTACATAATCTCATTTTATCTCCTCTCTTAGTATACACACATTATACTTCTTTTAAAGTTTTTTTTTTTTTTTTTTTTTTTTTTTTTAGTAGCTGTGCTAGGACTTCCAATATATATTTTAAACTTAAGTCTACTTTCTTTCTACTTTTTTAAAGTATAAAACTATACTACTATATGTATACTGTCTTATAACAGAATATCCCAATATCTTCCCTCCTGTCTCTTAAGACATTTCTGTAGTTCATTTCACTTATCCAAATGCTGTAATCGCCCAGTGTACCCTAACTAGTTTTACTCTAAACAGCATTTCTTGTAGGGATGGTCTAGTGGCAATATATTCTCCAGTTTTTTTTTTATGTCAGAAAATGGCTTTATTGCTCCACTTTTGAATAATAATTTTGCCAGATATAAAATTCTAAGTTTCAATTTTTTTGAACCCTGTGGCTTCATGTACGATTTTCTCTTTGTTTTTGATTTCCTCAAGTTTGAATATGATATGACAAGGTGCAGGGTATTTTTTTGAGGGGAAAGTTGTTGTCTGTTATTAATTTCGAAATTTCTCAGCTGTTTAACTTCAAAAACTTGTGCTTCTCTTTTTTCTGGTATTAAAATTATGCACGTTACACCATGAGAAATTATCTTATAGTGCCTGGATATTCTCTTTTTTAAAATTATTTTTTCTCTTTGCATTTTAGTTTGGCAAGTTACTACTGAATTATCCTTAAGATCATGGATTCTTTCCTTATGCATGTCCAAATTGAGTATGTGCAAGGTGGTAAATCCAGGGTTATGGAAGGGGATGTTGTTTGCTAGGGTTAAGAAAGCAGGAAACGGAACCTAGAAATAAAGGTAGTAAAATGCTATTGTTATTGTGTATAGGTTTGACATAATTACCTTCAACTGGGGATGAACAGTTATTTATACAGAAAGTATGAACTTCCATAATTTAGTATATAAATTGCATGGAATTATATGTGACATATTTTATAAAGATATGCAATTCTTAGATGACTTCGTTGATTCATCCCTCTACCATTCATTTAATAATCATTTCTTTTTTAAAATTTTTTAAATGTTTATTTATTTTTCAGAGAGACAGAGTGTGAGCCGCAGAGAGGAGAGAGGGGGGACACAGAATCTGAAGCAGGCTCCAGGTTCTGAGCTGTCAGCACAGAGCCTAATGTGGGGCTCGAACCCATGAACCACAAGACCATGATCTGAGCCGAATTCGGATGCTTAACTGACTGAACCATCAAGACATCCCTGTTTTTGCCAAGGGCTTATTGTATGTCAGGTACTACTCTAGATAACCAGAGATATAGCTGTGAATAAATGTTATTTTAGCTTTTATAGTGCTTACATTGCCATGGAAATAAATATTTTCAGTTTTTAATTAGTCATATGAAGACAGAAAGAATAGAACATGGTAGAGATATGTTCAGGAAAGGACTCTCTGAAGATGTGACATTTGAACAGAAACTTTGGGAAGGAGGAGGAGCAAGTCATGTGCAGAATGACGGAAAAATATTTCAAGAAGAGGGAGTATCAAGTGGTATAACTCCCAGTTGGAATTAGCTTGGCATGAATGATATAGAAGCAATGACAAGTGAGCAAGAAGGCAACTGTGGCTTAAGTGGAGTGAGCAAAGGAGTGAGCTGATTATATTAAAGGGTTTTCTATCCAATTCTACCATCAGGGAAAGGGGGTTCCCTCCACACCACCACCAATTCTCCAGACACCAGCTGGGTGTCCTAGAATTCAAACTCAATTCTGACAATGACTAACTGAAAAGAGCATCAGACCCTACATTTTATGGGTTCAGTCCTATAAAATGGTCTCTCCCCTCTACTTCAGACACCAATCATAAACAGATTACCACCTGTGCTTCTGAACAACTGGCTATAGATTGGAGGTTTCAATGACCCCCTTCCTTGGATTTCAGATGCCAGTCCTAAGTCCAGGTTGTCACCTGTGCTTCTGAATGATTGGCTATATAAGTTAGAGGTTCGCATGACCCCTTCCTTGGTCCAAGTGATTTGCTAGAGCAGCTGACAGAACACAGAGAAACATTTTACGTAATAGATCACTAGTTTATAATAAAAGGATATAACTCAGGAACAGCCAGATAGAAGAGACACATAAAGCAAAATATGGGGGAAAGGCAAGGAGCCTCGACACTACACAGTGCACAACTCTCCTGAAATCTCCACATACTCACCAAATCAGAAGATCTCTGAACACTGTCCTTTTGGGTTTTTGTGGAAGCTTCATGATAAAGACGTGATTGATTAAGTCTTGGCCACTGGCAAGTAAACTCAATCTGCAGCCCCTCTCACTTTCCTGGGCTGAAAGTTCCAACCCTTTAATCACATGGTTGGCTCTCCCGGCAACCTGCCCCTATTAGATGCTGGTCCAAAAGTCACCTCGTTAGCACAACGAAAGACACCTTCATGGTTCTCATCACAGGAAATTCCAAAAGGTTTAGGAGTGCTGTGCCAAAAACAGAGACAAAGATCAAATACGTATTTCTTATTATAAAATACAGTATCATAGGTCAAAGAAGGGAGGTTCAAAAATGAGGCAGGAGATGCATCTTGGTAGGTCAAGGTAAGCAGTTTTAATTGTATTGTGAGTGCGTGAAAACAATTATAAGGTTTTGATCAGAAAAAAGACATGATCAGCTGTTAATTTAAAAGATCATTCTTGGGGACGCCTGGGTGGCTCAGTCAGCTGAGCATGCGACTTCAGCTCAGGTCATGATCTCGCAGTTTGTGAGTTCGAGCCCCACATCGGGCTCTGTGCTAACAGCTCAGAGCCTGGAGCCTCCTCCAGATTCTGTGTCTCCCTCTCTCTCTGCCCCTCCCCTGATCACACTCTGTCTCTCCCTCTCTCTCAAAAATAAATAAATATTAAAAAAATTTAAAAGATCATTCTTATTGCTATATGGAGAATAATATCCATGGCAAAGACTGAACCAAGGGAGATTAAATACGGGTCTAGGACAATACTTCCTGTGGGAGTTGATGATGGCTTGAATAAAGTGTTAGCATTAGAGGTGTCTTTGTAAGAAGTAATCAGACTCAAGAAATATTTTAAATGTAAAACCCATAGAATTTAATGAGGAATTTGTACTCAAAGGTTATGTAAACAGAGTATTTTAGTAACTGGCTTGCTACTGAACACAGTACTAATGACATTCTATTCCATTCCACTCCAAGCCCAACGTGGGGCTTGAACTCAAGACCTTGAGGTCAAGAGTCACATTCTCTAGGGGCACCTGGGTGACTCGGTTGGGCATCCGACTTCGTCTCAGGTCATGATCTGGCGGTCCATGAGTTCCAGCCCCACGTCGGGTTCTGTGCTCAAAGCCTGGAGCTTGCTTTGGATTCTGTGTCTCTGTCTCTCTGCCCCTCCCTTGCTCACACTCTGTCTTGTTCTCTCAAAAATAAATAAATGTTAAATTTTTTTTAAAGAGAGTTACATGCTCTAATGACTGAGCTAGCCAGGCACCCCTCTATTTTATTGATATCTATTTCAAGTAGGCCTTGCAGGGAAGTAAGATATACTACCTCTTATGCCTCTTTGGCATAAGGATTATTTTAGACTGATTACTTTTAAGAAATATCAGATAATGGAAAAGCTCTGAAAACTGAGAAGTTACCCTTCTGTAAGCGAAATTTGTATTTATAAACGAAATCATTTATAAGGCTATCTCTTTCTCTGTAATAGGAAGAAAAGGATGAGTCTAAATCTCTAGAAACTGTTATCAATGAATAGGCAAGGATTTAGGCTGATTCCTGGGGTATTTACCATGAGTGGATAGTTATCCGTCTGTATTCATGGGACAAGGCAAACCTAGGGTCCTCCTACTGCTCTGCCATATTCCTCATTCACTACTTAGAAGGCAAGAATTTAAATCTGCTTAACAACCTTTCCCTGCTTTCCCTGGTAACCTCCCATAACTGACCCCCTTATACATTTTTTGTCTTTAAGTGAAGATGACATTTAAGGTGGTCACTTGGGCCATTTCAGGGACTCAGTTTTCATGGGTTCTCCCAGATATATCGGAGGTATACATGTTATTGAACTTCTATTTCTCTTTCTCCTGTTAATCTGTCTTTTATTATATGGGCACCTCAGCCAAGAACCTATAAAGGAAGAAGGAAAATTATTTTTCCTCCCCCATATCTTATGCTCTAAGTATGAGAAGTAAGGATAATTATGTTTATCAAGAATAGAGTTTTAGGTCTTATTTAAAATTTTTCATTGATTTATCAGATAGTTGCTGAATATCTACTGTAAACCAGATGCCATCTTAGAGAAAAGGGATCCATCAGTGAACAAAACTTTAAAAAATTGTTACCTACATGAAGTTTTCATCTTAATGAGGTTAGACAATAAAGATAATTAGTTATATAGTATGTTAAAAGATGGTATGTACTATCAATAAAATAGGAAGGTGGTGCATCTCAAACTCTAAAGTGCATATTAATCAACTGGGACCTTTTAAACATGGATTCTGATTTTAGGAGGTCTATGTAGGGGCCTCAGTTTGGGTATTTTTAAAAAGCCCTTAAGTTATTCTGCCTGGCATTACTCTTTATCAAAGGGGAACCAGGAATCTTAAGAACAGACTAGGATGAAAAGTCAGTAAAGTGAAATAATACTCTAAGAGAAAACTGAAATAATAAAAATAAGGAAAGCTGAGGAGAAGACAAGAAAGGAAAAAGCAAAATTAAAACTCACATTAGAAAGTACAAACTACAGAGCCCCTGGGTGGCTAGATGAGTTAAGCTTCTGATTCTTGGTTTCAGCTCAGATCATAATCTCACAGTTCGTGGGTCTGAGCATTGCATTGGGCTCCACGCTGATGGTGTGGTACCTTCTTGGGCTTCTCTCTCTCTGCCCCTCCCAGCTATCTCTCTTAAAATAAACAAAGCAATTAAAAAAAAGAAGAAAGTGCAAATTAGGATTGATGTAGAGGATGAAGCATAGATGTTCTCCCAAAAAAGTCAGAAAAAAAGAATGATGCAAAAAAGAAAAAAAAAGAGATGACTGATATGAAGACTGGAGTGTAAAGCAGTAATCTACAAATAACTGGAATATCTAAAAAAGAAATGAAGACAAATGAAACAAAGGCAATGACCTTGGTTGAAATCCTCAATGTTTTTCCATTGCTCTCAGGTGGAGAGGACAATGCTTATCATTGTTACCACTGCAAATGCAGCCAGTTCAAAAATGCAGGAGAGCTCTATCTTGGCCAGAGTAACATACACCAGTTATCAATCCCAAAGGTGCAGACCACCATGCCATCCCAGGGGATTACTGTAAACACTTCTGCCCACTGCATCTTGGTATGAGAATTGACAAAAAAAAACACTGCCGTCAAGAACTGGATGGACTACTATTACTTACACAGAGAAGGGAGACAGCAAAGTCAGCTTCGATGGTGGGTGTCAGTCCCCTATGGTCAGTAGGTTTCTCCTCGTGGCCAGATGCAGGGCATTTCACCTACGCACAGACTTCTGATGCCACAGTGGAGGGAACCCTGTCCCTTCCTCTCAGAGGGCAGATATAACAGTGGGATTGGCTAGGTGCCATATGACGCACACACTTTCATCAGAGACAAAAGAGTACTCATTGAGTCTGAAACAAGGAAAAATATTCCCACACAAGGTGATAAGCTGGGCACAAGCTGTGTGGACTCTATCTCTTAGTAAGGGAATGTTCCAGACCCAAGGCCCATCCTTAAGCAGCTAAGTGGGGGTGGAAAGACTATAGGCAGGAGACTGCCTTTCCCAATGGTTTAAACATTGGAAAAGAGACACTATATTTTCATTATGTACTTAGAATATTTATGAGAAACAAATGAAAAATGCTTAAAAAGTTAGCAAATGAAATATGGCTACTGGCTATGAAATTAATATAGAACCAATAATTCTAATCCATGCAACAAAGAGATCATTCAAAAATATAACTGAAAATATTAATTTTTACTTTTATTTTTTATTTTTTAAATAATTTGTTGTCAAGTTAACTAACATAGAGTGTAGTCTTGGCTTCAGGAATAGAGTCCTGTGATTCATCACTTACACACAACACCCAGTGCTCATCCCAACAAGTGCCCTCCTCAATGCCCATAACCCATTTTTCCCACCCCCCCCCCCCCCCCCCACCCCCACCAACCCTCAGTTTGCTCTCTGTATTTAAAAGTCTCTTAGGGTTTGCCTCCCTCTCTGTAACTTATTTTGCATTCTCTTCCGCTATGGTCTTCTGTTAAGTTTCTCAAATTCCATGTGAGTGAAAACATACATCTGTCCTTCTCTGACTTAACTTAGCATAATACCCTCCAGTTCCATCTACTTTGTTGCAAATGGCAAGATTCCATTCTTTTTCATTGCTGAGTAGTATTCCATGGCATATGTATATATACCACTTCTTCTTTATCCATTCATCACCTGATGGGCATTTGGGCTCTTTCTATACTTTGGTTATTGCTGATAGTGCTGCTATAAACATTGGGGTACATGTGCCCCTATGAATCAGCTCTCCTATATCCTTTGGATAAACTCCTAGTAGTGCAATTGCCGGGTCATAGGGTAATTCATTTTTTAACTGAGGAACCTATACACTGTTTTCCAGAGTGCCTGCAACACTTTGCATTCCCACCAACAGTGCAAAAGGGTTCCCATTTCTCCATATCCTTGCCAACATCTGTTGTTTCCTGAGTTGTTAATTTTAGCTACTCTGCCCCATGTGAGGTGGTATCTCAATGTAGTTTTTTTTTTTTAAACATTTATTTTTGAGACAGAGAGAGACAGAGCATGAATGGGGGAGGGTCAGAGAGAGAGAGAGGGAGACACAGAATCCAAAACAGGCTCCAGGCTCTGAGCTGTCAGCACAGAGCCCGATGCGGGGCTTGAACCCACGAACTGCGAGATCATGACCTGAGCCGAAGTCGGACGTTTAACCGACTGAGCCACCCAAGCGCCCCTCAATGTAGTTTTGATTTGTATTTCCCTGATGATGAGTGATGTTGAGCATCTTTTCATGTGTCTGTTGGCCATCTGGATGTCTTCCTTGGACAAGTGTCTATTCATGTCTTCTACCCGTTTCTTCACTGGATTAGTTGTTTTTCTGGTGTTGAGTTTGGCAAGTTCTTTATAGATTTTAGATACTAATCCTTTATCAGATATGTCATTTGCAAAATCTTCTCCCATTCCTAATGGTGCCTTTTAGTTTTGTTGACTGTTTTCTTTGCTGGGCAGAAGGTTTTTATCTTGATGAGGTCTCAATAGTTCATGTTTGCTTTTATGTCCCTTGCCCTCAGAGACATGTCCAGTAAGAAGTTGCTGCAGCCAAGCCCAAAGAGGTTGCTGTGTGTTTTCTCCTCTAGGATTTTGATGGTTTCTTGCCTCACATTTAGGTCTTTCATCTATTTGGAATTTTAAAAATATTAATTTTTAATTTTTTTTTAACGTTTATTTATTTTTGAGACAGAGAGAGACAGAGCATGAACAGGGGAGGGGCAGAGAGAGAGGGAGACACAGAATCCGAAACAGGCTCCAGGCTCTGAGCGGTCAGCACAGAGCCCGACGCGGGGCTCAAACTCACGGACTGCGAGATCGTGACCTGAGCCGAAGTCGGCCGCTTAACCGACTGAGCCACCCAGGCGCCCCTAAAAATATTAATTTTTAAATAGTAATCCATTGGTGGTAATGGTTACAATCCATTGGTGGTGATGGTTGTATGTACTAAAACCACTGAAATGTACATTTAAAAAATGGATAACATTCTAAGTTTTATGTTGTATGCATTTTACCATAATAAAAAATGCAATTTAAAAACAAACAGCAATCTATAAGATAATATCTCAAGAAAAATATTTATCAAGAAAAGTACAACAAGTATAAAAAAAACAAAACTTCTATTCAAAGGTATAAAAAAATCTTTGGTGAACCAATAGAAATACTGAGTTCCTAAAAATACAAATCTAAATAGCAAATATTTCTATTCTCCTTAGTTAAAATATAAATACATTAAAATTAAAACAACCCGATGATTTGTTAAGTAAACAAAATAATACAAAGCTATTCTAGAAAATATATCATTCAAGAATGTGCTGCATGGGGCGCCTGGGTGGCTCAGTCGGTTAAGCGTCCGACTTCGGCTCAGGTCACGATCTTGCGGTCCATGAGTTCAAGCCCCGCGTCGGGCTCTGTGCTGACAGCTCAGAGCCTGGAGCCTGTTTTGGATTCTGCGTCTCCCTCTCTCTCTGACCCTCCCCCGTTCATGCTCTGTCTCTCTCTGTCTCAAAAATAAATAAACGTTTAAAAAAATTAAAAAAAAAAGAATGTGCTGCAGATATCTGAAAAATATGAATAATAAAGTAAAAAATGATTTTATAAGTTTAGAGGCAGATAGGTGTATGGAAGAGGAAATCAAGTCCAGAATGACATACACCTAAAGACTTTCTTTGCAGTCCAACCTCAAGTTTCTCTTTCAAAAGCGGGATTCATCTGCTATACATGTAATTTAATATATGTTCTGGGTTTTGTTCCATCCATCTCACTTTATGTTTATCCATTATTTTTTTTTCTTTATTTTTTCTTAGTTTTTTGCTGGATTGGCTACACTACTATTAATACCATTTCTTTCCTTTGTTAATTGGACCTTATACTGGCTCTTATCATTCTACTAGTATGTCTTCTGTGCTCAGAGTCAAACATATAGTTATCTTAAAATATACCAAAAGAAAATGCTGACCATGCTTCTTGAGTTTACTCCTTCCTCCAGTACAATGAAACATTTTGGACATTTTTACTTCTTTCAATGCTTCATACTCTTAGGACCTACTTAGAATGCTTTCAGTTAATTTCTTTGCAGTTCCACCCACTCTTAGGTTTTGATGAGATAGGTTAGTACTTTTGATACCTTACTATGATTAGTCTCTTCCTTGCAGCATTTTTCTTTGCCAAGAATCATTACTACTAAGTGTCATCACTTAGTATTTGTATTTCAAATCTTCATTCCAAATATCACAATCCAATTACATACAAATATGGCTAGGTCATGGGTTTTTTCTTTTAATGTTTATTTTTGAGAGACAGAGATAGACAGAACGTGAGTGGGGAAAGGGAAGAGAGAGGGAGACACAGAATCTGAAGCAGGCTGAGCTGTCAGCAGAGAGCCTGACACAGGGCTTGAAACCATGAGGTGTGAGATCATAACCTGAGCCAAAGTCAGATGCCTAACTGAGTGAGCCACCTAGACACCCCTCTGGTTTTTTATTATTTACTGTTTCCTCTCCTATTTCTCACTCCCTGTTTTGAAGGTTCTGTTCTATTTGTTGTTTGGTTAGAATAATCTTTCTAGTAGCTTCCTGAGATAAGGTAGATGGGTAATATGTTCCATTATTTTCTGTATAACCACAAATGTCCATTGCTCACCCTGGAAAGTGAATTACATCATAGCTAGGTATAAATTTTTCTGTGTTACAATCATTTTTTCTCCACATCCGACACATACTATTTTTCCCTATCTGAAGCTTCCAGATTGCTTATGAAAAATTTCATTGACAGTCTAATCCTTTTTCAAGTAACTTGTCTTTCTCTCCAAAAACTTGTACATTTTATTTTCCTCACACTGAATTTAGGAATTTTATCTAAATGCCTATCTTTTCCATCAATTCTCCAAAAGAGTTAGTGAGCCCTTTGAATCTGCAAGCATCTTTTTTCAAACCAAGGAAATCTTCTTTGATATGGTTCTTCTATTCCTTTTAATTTTTCTGCAGATCATATATAGGCATACTTTGTCCTGTTTTCTTCACTTAATTTCTCAGGTCAATAGGTTCTCAGAGGTGGCTATTCTCTTCATTAACTTATCTACTGCATTTTAAAATTAAGAAAAGTACATTGATACTCTTTTTTAGTTCCAGAAATGTTTTGCATTGGAATGCTACAAGTGAGTTTCCTCAACAACGATTATGAGTTTCATGCAGGAGATGTCATCTCTCTTGTCAGCAGCTCTACTTCAGGAGAAGTCACCTTACAGGTGCCCTGCTTTTTCTTCCAATTTGGTTGCTGGATTCAATTAAGCCCATTGCTATTTACTTTTGCCTGCAGAATGCTTTGTTCATCCTATGTTATCACATCAAGCTGTTGAGCTAATATAGTTGTCAGATGGAATGCAAATTTCAAAACTAATTTTGATGATATTAACAATGTAGTTTCAAATCATCCGTTGTATAAATATATAGCAAAAAGTGGATGCAACAAGAAATGGATGTGAAAGACTATTGTAATTTGTGTTTTATATAGGCCCAACCCGAAAGAAGCCATTCAATCTTGACTTGGATAGTTACAGAAATATATTCAAGTATATTATTTTAAAAATCATAAACATCAAAAATTGTAAAAATAAACGCAGAACTTCCAGGTCACTATGTAAAACTGGTTTAAGTTCTGGTAGACATAAAACACAATGTTAAAATATTATATAATGCTGGAAAGAAGCAGTAAATCATTTGCCAATGATAGTTTCACATCTAGAAATACCAGCTGATCAAGACAAACTGCTTACAAAGGTCTTAAACAAATCAACAGATTCCCGGTTTAATTTCAATAATCTTTAAGTAATAAAAAGAAACAAAAAGATTCCCTTCCAAGTAGCGAACACAAAACCAAACAATATCCTAACAGTAACAACAGCATCAGCAAACACAATAGCACACGCTACGCCCAAGAATTATTTTACAAGCAAAAAAAAATAAATAAATAAAAATAAGGATATAAAAGAAGAAATGTTTGAATAACTTGACAAAATTCTGCTGACAAAAAAAGAGTAAATCTGTGGCTCAGTGGAAACACAGAATATAGCAATTGATTCTTCATAAATTAATTTACTGCTTTAATTTAATCCCCACCAAAATTCACTTAGGGAGGCTCATTCATGAATATACATGCAAGAAATCACCAACAAAGTATTAGAAAAATGTATGGTATAGAGAATAATTATAATATAACCAAAATGAATATATTGAAAGATCACAATCATAGCTCAACATTAGAATATATGTAAAGACCATTCTCCACAACAGACAACAGGAGAAAAGCAGTAATTTGACCTCATAATGTAAAACAATGTTATAAAATTCGGCACCATTTGAGTTGAGAAACTCAGTAAACCAGGAATATAAGTGAACCTCCTGAACCCAACAAATAGAATCAGCCAAAACACTTGAACGAACATCCCTTATAATAAAAAATATTAGAAGCATTCTCTTAAAATTCAGAAACAATTAAATTAAGAAAGCCAGGTAAGCACTGATTCCAATCATTATACCGGTGATCCTGGTCAGTAAAATAGAAAAAGAAATTTAAATTGTGTGTGTGTGTGTATTAGCATGTAAAAAAAACAAAAAAACAAAACAAAAAAAAACCCTGTCATTATGCACAAGTGATTTTTACCTTAGAAAACCAGAAGTGCTACAAACATTATAAATAATACAAAGTTAGCAAGTTGGCTTTCTATGAGATAAACATAATCCAGAACACATAAAAGCATAATTTAAACATACTTTTTACAATTACTAAGAGTTTCACAGGGAAAAAAACTAACAAAATATATTATTGAGACATAAATGTGAAAAAGCAAACCTTGAAAGTCATTAGAAGAAAATACAGTATTATACATTTCTCACCTAGGGAAAGTAAATAATTTATCTAAACAAGTTTGCTTAATTCAACCAAATCAAAATTCAAAATTTCTGTCGATGAGAAAAAAATGAGTAAAGTAAAAAGAAAATACAAGCAACAAACAGAAAGAAGAAAAATCTTAACACAGAACTTACTAACTGTTACTGTTTGGAATGTGTAAAGAAATCCTATTTCTCCAGGTGAAAACAATAAACACCATATCTCCTCTCAATAAAAGCAAACAAAACACACGAACAACTTTTCAATAATTATGATGAATACAGACTATGTAATCAGCAAAATGGAAAATTAAGATCATATCTTAACCTGAGTCCCTCAGCTACTACTTTACAAGAGAAAGCAATCCCAAGAAGCAGGAGTGAGGGACAAACAGAATAAAACAGAAAGGGAAGGAGAGCCAAGATAAGGGTGTATTGATGACTTGGTTGCAGCTAAGTGTGACTGATTATCCTATAGGATTCTCTTCTGAGAAGGTGTTTCATTATGTCTTAGGTAAATCCACCTTGGAGGAGATGGCTGGGGAGTGAAAAAATGTACTCTCCATTTATCATATCCCCTATTCAAAGTATATCCCATGGTCCATATGCATGGCCACAGAGCAGAATTCCAGAGCATCCTACTTCTTGGCATCAACCAGTAATCCCCAGGTTTAACAAGGGCAAGAGGCAAGTACTATTACTTTTGCTTGCTTGAGAATGCTAGAAGGCCACACTGGTTATGCAGTAACACGAGTAAGAGCAGGTGAGGTTGAGAAAATCTCAAGTGGCTTATAAAAAGTATCTGATAAAGACACACAAGATACCATTTCCCAGAGAAGCATGGCTGGCTCTGTCAGTAGAGCATGTGACTTGTGATGTTAGGGTCATGAATTCAAGCCCCATGCTGGGGGTAGAGTTGACTTAAAAAAAAAAAAAAGAAGAAGAAGAAGAAAAGATACTGTTTGCTACCTGTTGTATTTGCAGAAATTAAGAAGTCTGGCTACATCAATTATTGGAAAGGATATAAAAAATGGTATTATATATTGCTGACAGGTATCACATTATGTATCTTTGTAAGTGCAAATACTAATAGAAAAATTAAAAAAATTAAATTTCCCCTGCCACATTGCAGAGCATATTTTAAGGAAAGTTTTAATTGTAAATTCTTTCCCTGTTTCTTTAAGATGTACATAAATCTATTAAAAATCTAAATAAGCTTCTTTACAGCTTTACAGTCCAAGAATATCTTCCTTCTACGACTTGGGAGCCATGTCTGAAAAGTAATCATCAAAGAAAATAGCATGCCTATCTCCCATTTTCCGTGGGAGACCAGAAGTCTAATTTCAGCAGGAGCTTTGCTCCAAAACTACCTTTAATAAAGATATGAGAAATTTATTCATTCTTTGGATAAAACCAATTAGCTAAGCCAGATGGTCACTCCCATCTACCAAGTGAATTTAGGATGAACTATGTGTGACAAATGCTGCTGTCAAGTTCTCGTACCTGAGGACTGGTTAATTTTTCACTTGAGAACATGGATGTAATGGGTTGTATATACTTGGTTATATAAAAGGGTGAGATTTCTTTCTGCCTTTGCAACCTCTTTAGTGGATGCCCTGTGACGCACATCACATTCGGATTTAACACTTAACTCAATAGTAAAACTGCTTTCTTTCTCTTCTGCCCTGTTGGAGAGGTTTTCTGTGTTGGCAGGAGATTTTGATTTTAATTATATTTCCCCAACAAGTTCTCATTTTGGATTTGAGTCTCAAGTTCAGGAGAATTCATTATATTATAATTAAAACTTACATACAGGCACATATAAGTATACATTCTCTTGAACCTATCAAATATTTTAAAATGTATTAAATATTTTTAATCTGTCCCAAATATCTTAAAAGTAAAAGATGATGTAGAGAACAAAGGCAAAAGAAATGTAGATAACATTAAATTTCCTTATAAATTGCAGCCCATTGGCAAACACTTGAGGCTCCAAGAATGTGACATTCCTCTGGGGAACTCCCAAATGTCTTAATGTTAATGCCTTGCTACAGGGGAAAAACCACCTTAGATTGACAATAGCTAGGCCTCCAGGATCCTTTAAGTCTTCTTAAACATATGAAAATCCTTCTAGAAACTTGCTTTCTCTCTACCCCTCCCAACTTAAAAGTATATCATCATTCCCTCCTCACATCCCAGAGCAGCTCTTTCTGCCCATGAGTCTGGCTCTTGCCAATAGTTACTAAAACCACCTTTTTGTATCAAAATCGTCTCAAGAATTCTTTCTTGAATGTTTGCTCTCAAACCCCACTTCGAATCACATCAAAAGACAACCAGCTGATAAATGTTTGCAACAAAGAAAATTAAGTTTTAATAACTTTAATAGATAAAGTTCATGTAAATTAATTTTTCAAATACAGCCACTAGGCTGTCCTAGATTGGGACATGACCTTGGAGAGGCAGCTCCCTTTGGCCTCTGACAATTCTCAGGGATGGAGGAACTCACTTGTTAAGTGTCAAGAGCCAACACTTCCAGCCACTGAGGGAACCAGTGCTTCAGGTCTAAAGAGGAATCTAGAAGGGGGCAACAACATCTTTTTCCTAATTACATAGCAAACTAACTTATTTCCTTGTCCCCCGAGTTCAACTCAGAATATGCCACAGAAACAACAGTGATGAGTCAGAGAAACTAACCTAAGAAAGGGCAGGTAAACAATTTGGTCAAACTGTGCAATTATAGGCAAATGAGAAAAATAACGCAGAAAAAAATTAGAGAAAATGATCCAAATATAACGGTATTTGAAATACAAGTGTGTTTCCCTAGCACTTTTAAACACAGAGCACTATGATTGAAATATTTAAAAGGTACCAAAGTATCTACCAATATGGATCCAAAAATATTGAAAATAAAATGCATATACAAACAACTCCTGATGGATAGAGGACTTCATTGTGCAAGTTAAACTTCTGAAATGAACAGAAGAAACTGTAAGAGAATATCTTTTTCTTTGTGAGAATTCATTAAGACTTCTTAAATAATATAAAAATAAAGCTTTAATGATTAAATTTACATAGATTTAATTATCTGAAAACTAAATATTTATTGTCTAAGAAGAACATTCCTCACTGTCTTTGGAATCTCACATCTGGGTGGATTCCCCATATGTACAAAACTAAACTTTATCTATCTTCTCCTGTTCACCTGTGTCATGCCAATTTGATTCGGAGTCCAGTTAGAAGGACCACAGGGTAGAGAAAAGTATTCCTCCTCAACAACATCATATGTAGCAGTATAAAGTTATTTACAATGGTTAGGATACCAAGGTATTAAGATGCACAATAGTCAATGCCTAGATATCAACAGGAAAATGGGCACAGAGTAGATAATTAGTGTAGGAAAAGATGCTCATCAGTGTTATCAAACAATAAAAAAGCATGCATGTTATAAAAGGAGATTTTGCCTCTTCTGTTGAGAAGAGAAGCAAATTATGAGTAGCTACTTGGAAGAAATTTACCTTCAGGTGATTTGGTACCCATTGCTAAAAACTAAAATACTCAAATTTGGAGGGGCACCTGGGTGGCTCAGTCTGTTGAGCGTCCAACTCTTGATTTGGGCTCAGGTCATGATCTCACAGTTTGTGAGTTCTAGCCCCTTGTCAGGCTCTGCACTGACAGTGTACAGCCTGCTTGGGGTTCTCTCTCTCTGCCCCTCCCTCCCCTCCCCCACCCCACGCAACAAATACAAAAAATAATAAATATAACATAAAATACTCAAACTTGGAGGAAAAAAGGAGATGTTACTCAATGATTATCAGATAAAAAAATTAGAAGTTGATCATATCACAGTTTTCCAAGAATGAGGAGAAACAAGCACCTGTTCGGTCTAAGCGGTAAGACTTTTGGGAGAGAAATCTTAAAACCACTTAAAAGTATAAAGTTGAATAAAAATCAAAATGGCTGCACTAGTGCTTTGGTGAAGCTGGATTTTAAAGTAACCTTTTCCCTCTCTTCTGCAAACCTCCCCTCCTCTCTTCTCAGCCTCTTATTTCAGGAACTTGTTACTGATGAGAGAGTATGGGGCAAACTGAGGGCAAAATACAGGCTGGCACACATCCCGCCCCCTGGTGGAATATGTGCGACATTCCTCGGATACTCCCGCCCAGAGCAAAGGAAAGGGGTTTAAGTGCTTGCCATGGTGATGTGGAAAACTAAGGCAAATGTAAAATTAAATTCCCTTACTGCCTACAGCTCATTGACATGTCCTTGAGACCAGCAGAGCGACCTTCCTCTAGGAGCTCTGCTGCCTCAAGGATGACAATTTGGTGGGGGCAAAAGAGAACCTTAGCTTAACATCCCAACCTCGAGGATCCTGTAAGTCTACTTCCTTTACCTCAACTGCCCCAAGACATATGCTGGCAATTGTACTCCAAGCTTACGGTCCCCCATACACATCTTTTTTTTTTTTAAATGTTTATTTATTTTTGAGACAGAGAGAGACAGACTGTGAGCAAGGGAGGGGCAGATAGAAAGGGAGACACAGAATCTGAAGCAGGCTCCAGGCTCTGAGCTGTCAGCACAGAGCCTGACATGGGGCTCGAACCCATGAATCCTGAGATCATGACCTGAGCCGAAATCGGCCACTCAACCGACTGAGCCACCCAGGCGTGTCCCCCACACCCTGCATACACATCTAAAGGGTCTCACGACTGAGGTTTTATTAAATGGTGATAAATGGTGTTTCCCTAACAACAGCTAGCCCCTCAAGGTCCTGGAAACCTTGATTCTAAAATTGCTTAGATACTTACTCTATCCCTGACCCCCTCCCAACCAAAGGGTATAGAATGAGTTACCCATCACAACCCCAGTGCAGCTCCACCTGCCCACGGGTCCTGTCCCTGTGCTTTAATAAAAACACTGCTTTGCACCAAAGACATCTTCAAAGATTCTTTCTTGGTCTTCGGCTCCAGACCACCCCACCATTGCTCCCAAACTTCATCAGCTATCAGCCTAAAGATGTGACAAAGGAGGGTGATATCAAGTACACAACTTTTGTCAAAACCAGCTAGGTCTTGTATTTTTCAATTCACTGGCCCCCACCCCCACCCTCTCCTCTGGGCATGTTTGCAGTTTTTGAAGGCCAGAGCCTGCTGCAACCTCCTTTGCCCAGCAAAGCAATAAAGCTGTTGTTCCTTATTATCCCCAACTCTGTCTTCGTGTTGTACATTGGCTCTGAGGCATGGAGGTGGGTTTTCAACACCAATCTATTTAAGTCTGAATATTTATTTCCTGTTGGGAGGTGGACAACTTCCCTTCTGAAAGAGGCAAGTCCTTTGTTCTGTGTGTTATAATGTCCAGGCTTCTTTTGAACAGTCCTACTGTCACCAGCTAGACCCTAAGACCTGGCCTTGACCACTCACCTCCTCGTACTCACTAACCATTATCTTACATTTTCCCCTAAGCGCTTCCCTTGGGTTTTCCTCTGGACTCAGGCAAATGAAACCCCAAACCACCCCTCAGGTGATGGAGACTAACCTGACAAGACCTCCTGCCAGTCCACACCACTTAGACCATTTGTGTTACACCCGAATGGCACACCTGTGCTGATGGACTGTGGGGTGACCTCTGGAATGACCTGCAATCACCTTTACCTCATAATACTACTAAAATCTCTGCCTCAGCCTCATTTACATAACATACAATGTGTATAGAGCCATGTTTCCTTAAGGCTAATGCATAGCCTCTTCATAGGATGACCAGGCTTCCCTACCTAAAACTTCATCCTAAACCTCAACAAAAGGAATCCATTCACCCTTTCTCAGGGAGTCATGGGCTTTGGAAGCCATTCCCTGTGATCTGCTTATTTGCTCCAAATAAAAATTTCTTTGCGCAACAACTCAACAGGTTGCAGATTCTTACTCATCAAGGAGCAAACTGGCTTTGCTTTGGTTACACGATCAGCTTGAAAAATAACCTGTTCAGCTTTCTTTTGTCACCTATCCTGTTTCGAGTTTATTTGGACATATTTACAAGGAGATGCAACTAATCAATGTCACTTAGCTAAATAATGATTACCCTACTCTTTCTCTGCAGGCACATTTCCTTTTTAAGTTTTTTCCCCCTTGGTTTTTTGTTGTTTGTTTGTTTTGTCTTTATCAAGATATATGCTCACCTAAAAGCAGCTACTTAAGATGCCATAGAATTTTTATTTTGAACTCGGAGAAGGTGCCCTTTCCTACCCGATTCCATACAAAAATTTGAGCCTGCAAATTATGTGACAAGTCTCTATTTTGTAATTTTAAATAAAATTTGCCACCATGTTATTAATACAAACATTAATATCTACATATATAATTTATCTGGATTTATTTTAACTGAGTGCAGTAGGGAAGAAATTGATTACTAATAATTCATGAACCAATTACTAAACAAAATGCAACCAAGGCCACAGTTCCCTCAAAAAGAGCTATTTTGTCACATGTTACTGAGGGAAGTAAATAAAATCAGAACTTGGGCATGGAGGGATTACTTACAACAGGAGGAAGATTAGACAGTTTAAAAAGAACTAAATTGAAGGTAAAGTTAACAAGTAAATCTCATTGGTAAGTTAGAAATTTCTCACTTTTTGTTCCCCTCTTCTAGCAAAATGCTAAGTACTGAATACTGGATATTTTAACAGTTGAAATGAGTTCATGCCAACATAGAATCAAAGTTAAAACTCCAGGCAATATTACTGTTTGCTTTACTGTTTATAGCACAAAATGTCAGGCCTTGATCAGAGCATGTATTTTTACTTGATAGTATGTATGTCTATGTTCAGAATTCGTACAGGAAATGATTCACTATTTCTCTACTTATATGGCATCTCAGAGCCAAAACTCTTTTTTTTTTCAATATATGAAATTTATTGTCAAATTGGTTTCCATACAACACCCAGTGCTCATCCCAAAAGGTGCCCTCCTCAATGCCCATCACCCACCCTCAGTTCCCTCCCACCCCCCATCAACCCTCAGTTTGTTCTTGGTTTTTAAGAGTCTCTTATGCTTTGAGCCAAAACTCTTAAAGGTATTGTGTGACTTCCATACCTGTTTAATGCTGATTAAGTAGATGGAAATTAGTCTTTCACTATCTCAAATGACAGGTTACATGTTGTCAACCAGACAAAAATGAAAACCTGTCAATTGTTTAGCATTTCTTAAATAAAGAAATGTTACAGTGTGGATAGAATATTGGCACAATTTCAAAACTTATCTACTTGTCATTTGGAGGATTCGGCATCACGTAGCCAGTAAGTCAATAGTGATCGATGAGGAGAATATACACCTCTTGGCTCCTGGTTCAATGCGACAACAAATGGCAGTTAGTAGCATTAAATTGAAAATATAAACTGATTTTGAAATAGGTAAAAGACATTCATTTCATGTCAAGAAAAATAAATGAGAAATCTAAAAAGACAAGCAGGAGAATAAATCAAAAACTTCAACAAGGTGTTTCATCTTAAAAACCACTTCCTATCTAAATATACATATAAGTAGACCAGAGCTGAACTAAACATTAGTGAAAAAAAAAAGTCATTTATTCTCTAATGGCCACAAAATACAGAGTATCAGGACTCTGTGAGGGTTCTTCCCACATTGCCATGAAATCTTATTCCAAAAAAAATTATTCAATTTTGGTTACTCGAGCTGTAAATTATGCTGATGAGTTACTGCCCTTCCTGATATGATTCCTTGAGAAATAATGCCTTATAATTGAAAGAGCACCAGTGTTAGAGTCAGAAGTGCACACATTTCAATTCCAATTATGCCACTAACTTAGCTGTGGGACCTGCAGAAAATGCATTTACTTCTCTGAACTTATTTTCTGGAAAGGAAAAGGAAACAAGGTTTGCTATATAGCAATATTGGGAGATTTAAATGTAATAAGAAATAGTTCTTACATGAAAATTCAGTAAATGGTAGCTATCGATACTCTCTTACTAATAATATTGTTACCTTTATTTTTTACTTTTATTTTTATTATATTTTTCCATCTATAGTTAAAGCAACATTGGGCAAATTGAAGATTCTCTTGTTACCACAGTCTCCAAATATGTAAAATGGGGATAAAAACATTATCTATTCACTGGACAACCTAAGGGTTCAATGAGTGAATATATGTAAATCACATAACACTAAATAAGTAAATACATATGTAAATCACTGTAAAAGCCATATAAATGTTAACCATTATCACTAATACAAGAAATATTACATTTTATAAGCAACACTGAGCAGAATGGGAGATATTTGAGGTATAAAATTTCATACACCAGAAACACTAATCTATTGTACTCAGGCCTAACAGGGATCTCAGTAGCCAATTCTGTACGGTTTAATCCCTGTGGCAATATAAAGAAGCATGCCCTCTCCTGGATCACGACAGTCAGAGGAAACAAAACAAAAAAATATTCAAAACTAGAGACATGAACAAATAATGTCATTTAAAGTCTAAATGTGAAACGAACATCTAAATGACAGTGGTATGCAATTACAATTTTTGAAAAATAGTTGGAAGAATTTGACAATGATGCCCACACCCAGCCACCCAGGAGATCATGCCCGAAGACTCCGAGAATTATTTTAATTTACACCCTTTCCAGGGAACCTTGCTACCCCTCCTCTTTGCCTCCGCGAAGTAAAATAAATGCTGTTGTGTCATGATTACTGGTGGAAGCAAACTATGTCTTTTCATGTGTTAGTCTCTGAGAATGCCTGGTTGGAAATAATGATTTTTCTTTTGCCTTTAGTATTTGGTAGACATTTTCTGTTAATATTGTTCATTAATATCTATTCTCATGTGAATAATCATACACTAAGTATATGTATCATTGCTAAGATGAAAACTTATTTATAAAACCCTTGAAAATGAAACTACTATGGAGATGGGATTAAGCTGACTTGTTCACAACTGAGATTTAATTTCAGAGTTTAATGAGGCTTTCTGTCCACTAGATATATGTTTTCTTTGGGGAGGATAAGAAATTAAATATCTCACAACAATTGACATTGAAATGGAATTATATTTTTACAGTGATAGAGCAAAGCTTTTACTAAATGAATAGTCAAGAATATTGCCTCATGGTCCATTTAAATTTCTCAAGTTAATGGGAAATACTTAATAACTTAATATGAAATCCCAGCAGGATATGTGCAATCATACAATATGGGTTTCTTTCTTATCTAAATTTTCTTGAAGGAAATTAATATTACTGTTGGTCATTAACAAAAGGTTGTCCCAATTCTCTGTCTTCTTCGGAAAAGAATTTCAGGGATGTCAAGTTTTTAAATTATATGCTTAAAAACATAAGGATTATTTTCCTAAGCATGGTACAGAGGTGTCATCTGTAGTCATTGAAGACAATAGGAGAAACATAAGGCTTTAAAAATGTATCAATTATCAGTTTTAAAATTTAAGGTAAGCCACATGTTACTGTGAATATTTCCTTTTACCCCAACAGCAACCCTACTACTGATTCTGTACTGGCATTATGTGCATTTTGCAGACTAAGAAACTGAGACTCTGAGAACTTCAATTATGTGCTCTTGGTGACTCAGAGGATAAACTTGGCAGAATCAGGATTTTAAATCACACAGGCCTGTATCCAGACCCTTCATTCTTCACCAAAAGTCATGTGAATATACCAGGCTTTTTAAAGGAACTTGATGGACAGAGACACTGTGAATCTGATCAGCCATTTTCAGAAAAAAGGCAAGAAAGAGAGTTCTTTTTTGGTCAGAAATTCTTTGTTTATTCTCCTTAACCTATGCGGGTGTGGTTGTAATGGACAAGACACACTTGTATCCTTCTTCCCATTTGGGGAGAGAGCATATGGCCATTTCCATTACTAAAACTAAAGCAACTAAAATAGAAACGGGACATAGAAGATGTAATGGTGTATTCAAGATCAGTGTTGGTTTTGTTTTGTTTTTTTTCCCCAGGGATCTGTGAAAGGCACTGCTAAAGGATACACTTGTGTCCTTGTTGCTACGTGTATGGTAATTATCTCAATACCCACAATCTGATTCAGGAGCTACATGTATATTCGCTGCCATATTCTTTATTCCACCATGAACACAATCCTGGGACCACTCTTATGAATTTTACAAGGTTGAAAATGGATTCATTCCATTTGCAATAATAACAGATAATATTTATTGAACGATTTACACACTCGTCTAAGATCTTTGTATGCTGCAGAAATATGAAGAACTCAACTAGTCAAAAAATCTCTGATGACCATAGGGAAGGAAATACACAGAGCAGCAAGATAAAAGGTTTATTTTCTATCAGAGTGCTACAAAGTTTCCACATTGCCTCTAGGATCTCAAGCAACACAAATCAATTTTGTAAATATTACCAACAGGCAATTTAATGCTTCATAGTATGGGTTGTCTTTTTCTCTTAGTAATGTGAAATCTGCTTAAGCAGTACTTGTTTAGCAAATTCTGTCAGCATGATGACAAGGTAGTACGAATGTGCACTGAAAGAACGCTGCAGTCTTAAAATAGTTGGGTCAGGTATCATTTATTCTCTCTTTAGGAAAATTTATGGAGGAAGTTACCAAAGCTCTATACTCTTGTTTCCCTTTTCTTATAGTTTGTCCTAAAATAGCTTGTACTATGATCATAGATAGAATATAACTTTTTACTTTATTACTATCATAAAATGGTTAGAGTTTTATTGCATATTCTTCCGAGTATTCCAAAAAGTTGGGGGCAGAAAGGAACAATTTTCTTCAAGGTGTACATTTTTTAAAGTAAGGCAAATTTGACGGTGAGTGTGAACTAGCAGACCCCGGAAGATTCAGAATCTCAGATCTGTATCCATCGTTCACTTTGAAAGTCAGATTGGCCAAGAGCTAATGGCAGTTCTACATGGGACCTCAAATAAACCCTCCAACAAATATGGCAGTTCTTTTCCATGTCTGTAGTCATTCAATAATTCACTAAACAGACTTTAGGATCTACTCTGTGCCATGTGTTGATAGTTATGTAGCAGATGCTTCTATTGTCCCACCCACATCATGGGACATTTCAGTGCATATGAGCAAGTTTCCAGCTGCCAGCAACTGTGATTTTGAGGGTTCTCTCTGGCCTCTGGAGCCCACTCTGCCTGTATGCAGAGGATGATGGAGGTTTAAGGGTGTTAATGGTGATAACCAGGCACCTACCTACAAGCAGCCATTTACCACAACTGCTGGGAAACTGAGGGATAAATACTCCATCTCCCTAACGTCTTTGGATGGGATAACTCTGAGGTGTTGTCCTACAGCTCCCAGAGTTCTCTAGCTATATTAAACTTCATTTATCCACTGTGATAACTAGCTTTAAAAACTACCTTTTTGTTTTTTTAAACTTTCCTTGCATCGAAATCACACTTTCTCACTCTGCTGCTGGTTAGCACCTGTGCTCACCACTTAAACAAACTACCTGCACTCAAATCCCTGTCTCATGGTCTGCTTCTAGGGAATCCCAAACTAAAACATAATATAACAAGGATTAAAGTAAGATCCGTCATTAAGAGATTTGCGAAGAATAGAAAACTAGGGACAGCAGTGACTCTGAGGATGAAGGAGAATGGAGTTTCAGAAAGAATTCAAGTAACATAGGTCCTGCAATGAAATCCCTGGATTTAACACTTTGTGGATTTTAGGTAATCCTTATAAAAGTATGTGGCAACCATTAGCATTTGTTGCTCTGATTTCCTTTCAAGAGAGAAGCTGCTGGAAAGAGTATAGGTGACTGACAGCCTCCAGGTGTCATCGCTTTGGGATTGTGCACAGCACTGATGCCTAGACCAAACTCTCCCTGGGGAGCTTCCTGGCAGTGATTGTGCATGGCAGGTTTATCAGTCAGGGTTTCTTTCACCAGAGAAACACGATCAGCAGGAACTGGGTTACACAATTGTGAGGGCTGCCTAGGCAAGTTCAAAATCATAGCACAAGCTTTCAGGAAGGGCAGGCTGGAACTCTTGGGCACCCGTAGAAGCCACAGTTCCTAGGAAGAATTTCCTTTCTCAAGAAAAGCTCAGATCCACTTTTAAGGCCTTTCACCTGATTTGATGAGGCCCACCCAGATTATGAAGGCTAATCTCCTCTACAGAAAGTCACATGATTGTAGATGCTGGGAACATCTACAAAACACTTACACGACAATGCTTAGATTAGTGTTTGGGTAAGTGGGTAGTGTAACCTAATTTGGCACATAAAACTGACATTTGTGGCAAGAGAATTAGAGGCAAGCTACTTGTGTCCAAAGCCTGATTCCTCCAGTATCATATAGTCAAACAGTAAATTAAGACAGTGACTCTAATAAGGAAAACAAACACTTAAATGAGGAACATGTCATTATTCTGAAATAAATTACTTATTTTTGCTTTTATAATGCGTTACGAAAGTTAAAATACTGTCAAAAAGTGTTATTATTAGGTATGTTTTCCCCTTTCACTGATAATCTGTATTATAATTTCCATTTTATATTAATAGGTTTAGAATTGACCATTTACTATACATTATCAGAGGTTTACATATAGTTAACAAAACTTTGTGATAAATTTCACAAATAAAAGTCAATATTTTATAGTAATTTTATACAACGTCATGCCTGCTTTTTTCCCCACATCTCAATTACAAGTATGAATTGATAGCACTAAAATTAACTGTTAAATTTAAAGGAATAATTTCCAGCATTTATAAAATGCAACACTATTAATTAGAAATATGACTTGGGGCACCTGGGTGGCTTAGTCGGTTGAGCGTCTGATGTCAGCTAAGGTCATGATCTCACAGCTCGTGAGTTCGAGCCCCGTGTCGGGCTCTGTGGTGATCGCTCAGAGCCTGGAACCTGTTTAGGATTCTGTGACTTCTTTCTCTCTGCCCCTCCCCTGCTCATGCTCTGTCTCTGTCTCTCAAAAAATAAATAAATGTTAAAAAAATTTAAAAAAAGAAATATGACTAAATGTGAATGTCTGAAAATGAACTTCTCTTAAGTATGTACACATGAGATACTGCAGAATCACATGGCAACATTTATAAGCCGATGTTTATTCACTTTATTAGCAATTAGGCTCAAAAATTGCTATTATTATATTGTTCACAATGTAAACTAAATCTCACCCATCAGTTTAACTCTACAAGAATGCCTCACTGAGCAAGCAGGACACCAACTCAAATGGTTTGTCATAGCTCATAATCACTAAAATTTATTCAGTGCCTTTTAGTTTTTTAAAAGTGATTTTATATTCAGTAAGCCAAACTTGGTTCATTAATGTATTTAGTTTTGACCCTGCAATAAACTATTCATGTATTACATTTTTTCCAGACAATACACTCAGTTGTAGCAATGCACCATGGCTCTAACAAGATCAAGGTGGCCTAGTTGGCTTTTCTAATGAAGCCAGTTCCAGCCTTATGTGGGCTAAGAGTATATATCTGCCTAAACAACCATGACTGAGAAATTTATCAAAGTCTTCTAAGTCTCAGAGTATTTCATCAGTTTTCATGGTGTAGTCCTGGCTTTCCTTACACAGAAATTCTCATCATTATGAGGGTATTCATTATTAAGCTAACAAAAGCAAGGACATATTCCCTACCAGTATATTGCCCAAATACTGTAGGCACTTGCTACATATGGCTGGTTAAGTTTTAATTCATCAAACATAATAAAAAACTCAGTTCTTCAGTTGTGGTATCTCCACTTCAAGTGCTCAAAATCAACATGTGGTTGGTGACTCCCATACTGAACAATGCACAGCATTTCTATTCCAACGAAGACATCTCTTGGATAACAGTACTCTAAAACATTCTATAAAGTATCTGGTTAAGAACTTGGGTCTTGATTAAGGTTCAAGTTACATTTTATGACAGCCTTGGTTGTATCTCCATCGGATTCATAGATGTCATTCTTTTTTAAGGGTCACAACAATCCTTATGGAAATGTATTCTTCTCATTTTAGAGATGAGAAAACCAAGGCAGTGTATGACTCAAGGGTAAATGACAAGTTGATTCATGCTCTTTCTACCAAAACAAGGTGCCTCAAAAAGTGAAACATACTCAAGGACAACCCCCAAAAACCAGCATGAGAGAAAACAATGCTCCAGACAGAACTCGATCTGGAAAAGTTTTTTTTTTCCCCTGAGGTGAAGGCACTTAAATAAGACTGTTTATGCCTGGGAAGAATGACACAGGGGACAGACTAAGAAAATCTGGGACAAAGGGCCCTATCCAGAAGGAACACTTGTGTTTGTTTTTCCTTTTGACATATCCAATTCTTGGCAGTATTATAGTCTAAGGCAAATTTTAGAATATAAAAAGCCTGTATGCATTGAAGTAGACTTCCTAGTGTTACTGACAGAATAGGAAAAAACAGAAACTACTTAAATACCTAATGATAGAAATATAAAGAAACTCAACAGAATATTACCCAGCCACTGGAAACAACTGTTAGGAAGCCAACAATAACACAAAGAAGTGCTGTGATGTTCAGCAGGTGCTGAGTGCTTCAGTTCAGCAGGTATTGCTAATTCAAAAAAACTTATGTACAACCTATGGAATGGGAGAAGATATTTGCAAATGACATAGTTGATAAAGGCTTAGTATCAAAATATATAAAGAACTTATAAAACTCAACACCCAAAAAACAATCCAATAAAAAAAATGGGCAGAAGACAGGAACAGACTTTTCTCCAAAGTAGACTTCCAGATGGCCAACGGACATATGAAAAGATGCTCAACATCACTGATCATCAGGGAAATCCAAAACTACAATGAGATATCACCTCACACCTGTCAGAATGGCTAAAGTCAACAACACAAGAAACAACAGGTGTTGGCATGGATGTGGAGAGAAAGGAACACTCATGCACTGTTGGTGGAAATGCAAACTGGTACATCCACTCTGGAAAACAGAATGGAGGTTCCTCAAGAAGTTAAAAACAGGAATACCCTATGATCCAGCAAATGCACTACTGGGTATTTACCCAAAGAATAATTTAAAAAATACACTGATGTGAATACTGATTACACTTTGAATACACTGATTCAAAGGGATATATGCACCCCTGTGTTTATAGCAGCATAATCTACAATAGCCAAATAATGGAAGCAGCCAAAGTGTCCAACTAATGAAAATGGATAAAGAAGTGGTGTGTGCGTGTGTGTGTGTGTGTGTGTGTGTGTGTGTGAATGGAATCTTACTCAGCCATAAAAAGAATGAAATCTTGCCATTTCCAATGACATAGATGGAGCTACAGAGTATCGTGCTCATGCTCAATGAAATAAGTCAGAGAAAGACAAATACCATACGATTTCACTTATATGTGGAATTTAAGAAACAAAACAAAGGGAAAAATAGAGAGAGAGATCGAGAGAGACACCAAGAAAAAGACTCTTAACTACAGAGAACAAACTGATGGTTACCAGAGGGGAGGTGGGTGGGCAGATGGGTGAAATAGGTGATGGGCATTGAGGAGAGCATTTGTGATGAGCACCGGGTGATGGATGGAAGTGTGGAATCACTGTATTGTACACCTGAAACTAACATAACACTGTAAAAAAAAAAATAAAGTTACACTTAAAAAAAATATAAACCAAAAAACATACGTACAATAAAGATGACAACAAAGTTAATTAAAAATGCACCAAAACTTGCATGGGAAGACATGAAATGCTACCAGTTTAAACTGCTGAGTAGTCAGAATTTATTTTTCACTCTCCGTTACTTGAAAATCACATGAATTGTACAATTAAGAAATGATAAATCACCTTAAGCAACAAGAGAATTTGGAAATCGTTAAAATTAAATCAGAAGAGGCAGCTGATTTGAAGGACTTCAATTAAAGTCCACTGGCTATATCATAAGCAACTTTCCTTATGCGTTCACCACCAACCACCCCCTCCTGAACATATTGGTCTCCCAATCTATGTATTAGTATCATTTTAAAATGTATCAGACTGATTGAACCTGCATATGGCAGTATTGTCATATCTGAATGATCCATCAGAGGAAAACTTGTTCTCTCAGTTATGTGCACATGATCTCCAAATGTTTCCATGGCTATTTGTGTCCATAGGAAACTATTATTAGGAATTAGAATCAAGGCCAGAAAATGTCAGATCTGAGAGACATTCGAGAAAATAATGTAAGGACTGTGGAAAATTATCATACATATACTCCCAAAAAGAAAATAATTGCATAAATTATTATATTTTACCTCAATTTATCCCACTCACCTGCAGATTTCGCCATAATGTGAACACATGCAGGGGCCTTAATGTACTGCAATTCAGATTTGATTTTCAAGAAGCAGTAATAAATATTTCAACATCAATTGTATTGGGCTTTCCACTTTACATTTAAAATGAGTCTCTTCTGAAAGAGAATTATTTCTCATCCTTATCAATACAGATACATTCTGAAAAGTAGTTGGGATTTATGAACTTCAGTAACACATTTCACAAAAAGACTGAAAATGTACATTCATCTTTAATGGAAAATAAGTTTTTAAAAATTTAATGGTTCTGCTTTTAATTTCCTCGCTGTAAAACGAGGGCAGTAAAATAACAATGAGCAACTATGGGTAAGTATCTTTTCTAAGGAATCCATCACACGTCCCAAGTGGGGAAATTTGGCTCACTCCTCAGGTCGATAAAGCAGGATTTTAGAAAGAATCTTGAAGGTGCAGGGTTTTGCAGTGAAAACAATGAAGAAGAGAACTTCCCTGAAGAAGTGTTTCTGTTTTGAATGCAATGCTGGAAAAGTGTGAGTTCCAGTCCAGTCAAGTTCCAGGACACACATTTTCCCAGAGGAAAAGACCCAGAGTGGCATTAGTCATTTAGTCACTTGCCTGCCTAGGAAGATAAAAGGAGAAAAATCTGGTTCTCAAACTGGGTACTGTTCTTAATTTCAGAATACCCTAATTCCCTTAGTTTCTAATACTTATTTTTCTTCCTAACATCCATGAGGAGACATGACCTCATTCCCACTTGTAGATATTGCAGAAAAGATGCCTTGGCTCAAAAGAGATTATTCATTCATTGACTCAAAAACACAAATTCCAAAGCCATCTTCTTTTCTGACCATTAGGAGCCACTGTAGGTTCTTCCTGAGCTAGTATTTCTGAAATATGGCCTACCTATCCATTAATTTAATTAGGCCTCTCTCTAGGATGTAAGTTGCCATTTCATTAGTATCCTATGCATGCTAATGAATTCAAGTGACTCTGAGAGTTTGTCCCATAAAAATAAGTTATATTTCAAAGGCATAAATAATCTGTTTCTAATTTAAAACTTTCCATCTAAAAACAGAAGTGCTTGTATTGTATCAAAACACGTAACAGTTGATAGCTCACCTAGAAATATGAGTGTTCTAGACACACAGAAGATAGGACACTGCCCTCTAGGTGCTCTTGAAATTCACTGTAATATTACTGATTAAAAATTCTTATATTTTGTGGATTCCAGACATTTTATCAGTTTGCAGAATCATTACATTAATTGTACTTGGAATTAGATATATCTTTTTTTTTTCCAGCTGACTTTGTTTTGGTCACAACGGCACAGGCTCCCATTTTTGAAAGCATATAAAATACTGTGCTAACATCCTATTATATCACCAGAGTTTCTAAGACACAAATGAACAAATCAAAGTATATAATTTTTTTCTTCAGAGAAATAAAGACAAATGAAGCAGTGACTTGGCAGCAAATAAAGATCTGTACTTAAAAGTTGAAGGCTGTGTTCATTAGATAGATGTGGATCTTGAAAGCTCAACATCACATGCAGGGATATAATTTAGAATACTAATATGTAACCTGTTTGAGTCTATTATAAAGCATTCTGGTAACAGGAGCAGAAATTCACAGAATAAATTAGATCTGATAGTCTAGTTCCAAATTTGACAAATGTGGCTGATGCTTTCACATTGTAACTCTTTTACTTCCTGTCTCTGTTCATAAAAACCACCTTTTGTTTTTAACATTGTTATTTCTTCAACGGAAGAATTTTTTAATTTCCAATAAAGTTAGCACAAAGTCTTAAAATAATGAACTGAAGGACAGGGTATACAAGTAACATTTATCCTTGTCTAAGAAAGTGTCTGTGTGAAATCGCATCAGCATTTGTGTTAAAACAAAGACAAAACGACCGGGAGGCAAATGAGTACTTCTAGAAGGAAAAGTTCCTGTCTCACAAAGCTATGGCTGACAATAAAACAGGGCTTAATCGCAAAGAGGCAGTATGCAGAATCTAACCAAGCAAGAGTTGTTTTTCAGTTACTACATGGGTAGGTAAGAGGTTGGTTACAGAAAGTTCTAGAAAGACAAATAAATCCATGGCAGTACCCTATTTATGATTATGACCTTCTGTCTCAAAGATGCAAAAGCATAAAGGGATGGTTATAGAATAAAAGAGACTAGGGATTTAACACCCACATTTAATAGGTGGGCTATAGATCCTGATTCAAATAAACCAACTGTGAAAGCAATCATGGAAATCTAAGAGAAATACAGTATAAAGTATTAAGGACTTGCTGCTAAATGTATTCAACATAATAGTACATGGTGGAGATACACACACACACACACACACACACACACGTATCCACGTATGTATATATGCATAGTAATTAGAGATGCATCCTTAAATACTGATGGATAAAATCATGTCTGAGATTTACCTTAAAAGAGCCCAGCAAAATTAATTTTTAAAAAGGGGAGAATAAATGAAGCAATGAAAAAAGATTGGCTTAATATTCATAGATGTTGAAGTTGGTGGATGGATACATGGTATCATTATATTATACTTTCTAGGATTTTAAATATTTGAAAATTTCAATAATAAAATATCTTTTTAAAAATAAACATCTCACTGGGCAGTCTAGCAGGCAGCAAACAATTCTTTCAGATAGTACAGCACTAGACAGCAAAGAGGATGATTCCAGAGACTACCACTCAGGCACAGAAACGTAGAGTAATCAAGAGTTATGAATAGGTCAGCAAGGTCCAGAATCATGGGATTCCAATTGTCAACAAAGTCAGTAAGAGGAATTAAATTAACTCTCAGAGCTAGAGCAGAGCCTGTTTTCTAACTGTTCTTTTTCACCCTACCCGTGTGAAGGGGCAGCCTAGGGTCTCCAGTGCCCATCGGGGCCTCACATAATTCCGGTCTCTTCTCAGCTACAAAGATTGGGAAAATGAGACATGAGGATTTCTACAAAGAATTAGACAATAAAATTCCATCTGCTCAATTAAAAGGAATAAGGATAATCAAACTCTTAAGTGAAAACATTACAGGGCACCTGGGTGGCTCAGTTTGTTAAGTGTTTGACTCTTCAGCTCAGGTCATGATCTCACAATTCATAAGATTGACTCCTGCATCAGGCTCCTCACCATCATTGCAGAGCCTGCTTGGCATTCTCTCTCCCTCTCTCTCTGCCCCTCCTTTGTTGTACTCTCTCAAAATAAATAAATAAACATTAAAACAAAACACATACACAAAAATGCAATTCATGGTATAGTTCTATTATGGCTATGAAGACAAGACATGGGGTATAATGCAAATATTCATGTTTGCTTTGAGAATTAATTTAAGGAGAAGCCAGGATGGGGGTGGGGGGAGCCTCTACGTGAAATCATTTTTACTGACAAAAGAAAATAAACATGGAACTTTATAAAAATCAGATCTGTTCTCTTGAGATGAACTTCATTTAGATGTCTCACGAACACTCAATTCCAACATCATATTCTACTAATTAACTTCCTCCTTAAATCAACTGTTAATTCTGACTTTGGTCTCTCTCTTTAATAACATTATCAACCCAGTCATTCGATTTCAAAATTCCAGAGAGACCTGTGACTTTCCCTTCATAAACAACTCCTCTAATGCATTATTTCTTTAATTGGTCCCTTTTTTCCTTCTATGTATGGCTACTGCTCCAAATCAGACTACAATATATTTTCTCATGGTCAGTTATACTTGTCTGTTTATCTGGTAATCTCACTTCCATTTCTGCTCATAAAACATTACTTCTTTAAATACTATTTCATCTACATAATCTGTTTGTCTAGTCTATGCCATGGAACAGAAGTGATACGTACAGCTTAAGGGTTCTCATGACTATGATTAAGTTACTTGCCTCAGATTTCCTTCTTTTCCACCAGATGGAAATGACAGTGACACTAAGGACCTTGTAAGATGTGGATTAAGGATGGCTGAGCTGCCTCACAACCCTGAGTCCCTGGATATTCGCATGAGGTCATTCTCATCTACTTGTCCTGGACTTCTGTGTATAAAAGAGTAAAATGTTTCTATCTTATTTGGGCCAATGGTTTTGATAAGGTGTGTCTGTTAGAATAGTTTAATCTGTGCCTCATCTAATGTACAGAAAAAGTTATTTTCAGAAGAGTATATTCATGATAAATACAGCTCAATTCAGCATTTTTTTAAAGAAAATCAACCTTTGTATAAAACTGTTAAATGATGAATATTACTCTGTTGGATGCTGAACATTATGGAGTTTGGGAGATTTATTTGGCAGCAGTGTTTAGGATAGTCTCCTGCCAGAATCTCACTCTGGAACTATAAAAATCTAAATCCAAATGACAAAGTGTACTTTGCACTCAGATTAACATGAGCATTCTAAACTCCACGTTTCCAAAACTAACTTCAGTTCTGTACTTCTACTCATGTCCTACTGACCTGAAGTTAACCACATGGTTCCATCCCAGCTTAAACTCAAGGGATTATATCACTAAAAGCAAGAAGGTTATAACAGATATGGAGGGGAACTAGCAATCTCTGCCCAATCTTTACCAAATAGACTTCATATTTCTAACAATGCATTCAATGCATTGTTCCAAAGTCACCTACTTTTCAAGAGTCACTGAAGGCATTCAGCTGAGTTTCTAAAGTGCACTTGATGTTTTCCCAGCTCTTCAAAGCCTGATAGAAATACTCTGGGAATATTATTTATCTTCAAACCTTACTCACCCAAATCCTGCCAATTCTTTTAAGATTCTGGCCAAATTCTGCTATCATGAAGCTTTGTAGATCCTTTTGACTTCAACCTAATCACCTATCCATTCATGCAATGAATACCTACCCAAGCATTGTCTCTATGCCAAGCCTTGGATTAAGACATAGGAAATTTGAAGTGAGCAAGAACCTGTTCCTGCCTAGATGGTAGGAACCCTTCTGTATCTCTTTGTTTCATTTAATTTGCTAGTTGTTACATTCTATACTTAATTGGAATTATTTGTTCACATGGCTAATTTTTACTTCATCAATTCCTTGGGGCCAGAAAGCACAACTTGACCTTTTTCATCTCCTATTAGTGGCACTTGTGTAACAAAAGACATCACCTATTACATAGTCACAGACTGAATTAGCTGAGTGAATGGAAGCATAAATCATATGGCCAGTATCCTCTAAAGCATCTGTTATATAAAAGAAATCTCTGACTCATGACTTTGCAAACTGACTTTGCTTCATAGTGAACCATATTATTTTCTTTCAAATTTGTTATTACTGTATTTGTTATTACAAAGAAGTCTTTGTGGCTTAAATCTAGAAATATTTTTCAATCAGGTAGTTTCTGAGATAGTATAAAATTGTTATTTCAAAAGAGAATCAACAAGGCTTCTGGCACTTTAAATACAGACATGTCTTTCTTAGTTCCCCTGACGCTTCATTAAAATTACAGTACATAGAATAGAAAGGTATAAGCCTCCAAAACCATGGGAGTAGAGCTATCAACAGATAAGAAATGATAACAAATATCTGTAAAAAGTAATTACACCCAGGAGTGGTGTTAATAACTCAGCGAAACCATTTGCAACCAAGAATACCCATGAAATGGGTACAGTCAATGGCTGTGAAGAAACTTCTAACACAGAAAGACCAAGTAAAATAAGAGGGCAAGAATGAGAATTTGTGCCGATAACTCATTAATTGCAGTCACTATTTTCCCCTGCCCCTATAGCTGCCCCCATTTGATTCTCATCAACACAAAACAAAACACCCACAACATTCAGGTATTTACCGTGCCTTTCCAACTCTTTCTTCCTTGGAAAGAGTGAATACACCCAGGAGGTCCGTGCAGGGAATTCTGTCATGACAACCAATCAGTACTGCAAGTGAAGAATCAGTTTGTACTAGGACAAAAGAGGAGAGGTCCCTGGGTGGTGGAGAGAGTGGGACAGAGGGAAAATACACTAAGAATGAGTCTTTGGACAATAATGAAAGTATAATAAGAGAATTTTCCAGATTTAAAAAGTAAACTGTTTGAATTTGACACTGGAAACTTATCAAAGGGGCCATAACATTGGACCAGTAAGAGAACAAACTATTATTCTAGCACATAGCCAGATTCAGTAGCAAACAATAACTACCCAGTCAAAATACTGTGTATGAGCTATCTATGGATGCATAACAAATTGCCCCCCCCCACCCAAATCAGTGGTTACAACAGCAATAAACACTGATTATCTCCCAGTGCCTCTGTAGCTCAGGAATTTGGGAATAGCTAAGTGAGAGGTTCTGGCTTTCTGTTGGCCATGAAATTGCTATCAAAAGGTTGGTCAGGGTTGCAGTCATTTAACTTGACTGGAGCAGGAGGATTCAATGTGAAGACAGAGCACTCACGTCGATAATGAATGGAGGCCTCAGTCCCTCACCACATACATCTCTCCCCAGGGCTCCTTGGTTATCTTTTTGACATGCTGCCTGGCTTCTGCTGAGAGTAACTATGGTGGTTAATTCTGTGTGTCAACTTGGCTAGGCCACAAGGTGCCCAGAAATTTGGTCAAATGTTACTGTGAGTGAGACTCTGAGGGTGATTCTGGCTAGGACTCACATTTCAGTTGGTAGACTGTGTAAAGCAGATTGCCCTCCACAATGTTGGTGCACCTATTCCAATCCACTGAAAGTTTGAATAGAACAAAAATTCTGACCGTCCCGAGTAAGAGAGAATACTTCAGCTCAATAGCTTTTGAACCTGGACATTAGAATTTTTCTTGCTTTCAGACTCAAACTGAAACATCAAGTCTTCTGGGATATTGAGTCTATAAGCCTTCACAGTGGAACTATACCATCAACTCTCACCGATCTCCAGCTTGCCAATTTACCCTATAGATCTTAGAATTTGCCAGACTTCATAAGACATGAGCTAATTCCTTATAATAAATTACTTTTATATATAAATGTATATATAAACATATTATATTATATTATATTATATTATATTATATTATATTATATATCTATTGGTTCTGTTTCTCTGGAAAACCCTGACTAATACAAGGGATCCAAAAATTCACTTAGAATAATGGAACAAGGAATGGAGGTTAAAAAACAAGTGGAAGAATTTAGATTACTGATACAAAAGTGACTTGCCAGGAGCAGAAAGAGGTTATAGGGTATTGTTAATCAGCTGATTGCTCATCATCAATCAGGTAAACTGTTAATTGTAAAATTAATAAATAAATTAATTAATAAATTAATAAATAAATTGTTATCATATAACAATATTTAGAAATACTACAGTAGCCATAAAAATAATTGAAAGCAGAAAAATTCTAAACTGCTTTATACAAGATGGGATGACTGAGGGCAGGAGGTCAGTGATGATATTATACATCTATCCGTACAGCACTTGATTTTAAAAGATATACATGTTTAACTTTGGCAAAATTTTTAAAAAGTGATTTTTGTTAGAATGAATAAATAATTTATTTCTCAAAAACTAAACAACAAAAAAGGCTATAAATCCTCATTTTCTTTCTCTAAGACTTTTGTTTCCTATTATTAAAGAGCTGATTGTCAGTTCTCTGCTTTCTGACCCTGAATGGAAGTCATGTATATCATCCAAATAGGACCATTCATAATAATGACATTTGATCAATCGATATGCCAAGTAGCACACAAAACCGTCCATATGAATCAATACATTCAATCTTCAAAGAGGTCATTTTGTAACTTGTCCAGTGGCTCAGAGGTAGTAAATGAAAGAATAAGAATCAAATGCCTATCTGTGTGGACACAGAACAGATGTTCTGAATCTAGTGCCTTGAAAGGAATATCAGGAAAGGGACATTGGGGCTGGAAAGACGGAGCAGTTGTAAAACCATACACACGGTGTTCATTTCAGCAAAGGTGTGAGTCACTGTTCTGCCATTCAGGAATATAATTAACACAGAGGACTCTTGGAAAATATAGAATTGAACAAGTCTTTCCTTAAAGAAGGAATTTAAGTTTGGAGGGAAATCATGACTAGAACTCACGTAGCCCCCTTCCTCTTCCCTAAACCCATGGCATACCTCCTGCCAAAAGGGTATTTCTAAAACAAAACTGAGTTATTCCCAGCGCAGGGTCCCATACTGCTTTATGAACAACTTATCCTTCTCTTACTATGCTGTACAAAAGGTGCCTCATGTATCTGCATCCCAAATCAGACTGTAAGATCCATAAGCAGGGGACATATCTCCTTTATGTTTATCTTAATGCCTAGCCAAAAATCTTGTGCACAGCCCACACTCAGTAAAGGCTGGTTGGATTATGAGAATAATTATGTTTATGCTCAGACTTCCCTAGATACCCTTATTCAATAAGCATTTATTTAGTGTGCATGATATGCCAGGTAGTGAGGCATTTATTGCCCTTGGGAAGTTCACAATTCAGAGGCAGAGGAACTCACATTAAAAGGAAAAAATAAATAAACCAATGTAATAAGGCTGGCAGCTCAAGCCCTATGTGTTCCATCTTGGTTGTTCAGTACTGGAGAAGAGGTTAGAGGAAGACAGTGTATTTAAATATCAGTGGTTAAATACAGTTAAAAAGTAGTGATAGTGTTACTTTCAGTAACTGAGGAACTTGCAAATCCCGTTTTAATATGACCTTAGCAAGCAGGACACTTATTGGACAGTGTCCCCTTAAGTCAGACCATTGATTCAATACAGGAACAAATAATTATGGAAGTTCTATATATCTGTCATTTTGATTCATAGGCACCATGTTGGGATACAAATGAATTTTGCTTTCATTGGCCCCTTGATTCTTCCTATCCTCCTGGACACATAAGTTTAACAAGAAATAAATTCTGGTTTGATCAGATGGTACGTTTTTTTTTCCATTTTTATTTGCACAGTTATCTTCGGAGAAAAAGTCCACAGAGTAGTAAACTCTATGTTAAGCTGTATTCATGTTACCTGGCAGTCTTCTCAAATATAAGACACTGAATATGAATGACGGTCCCTAGTTCTGTGTTTCTAATCAGGAGGGGGTGAATAACATGAAGTCTCAAGAGTAGACTTGATGACAATCCCAAGTAAATGGGAACAAATGAAATTCAAAGTGAAACCCATTGAAAATTAAACAACCATTTTGACAAATATAATTATATTCCCTAACTTTACATACAATTTAGGTGAACACCAATATCAAGACCAATAGTGTATTAATTATCCAGATTAAAGATAATGTGAAAATTTCACTGTGACTAAGGAAGTCAGTTTTAATTATGAGGAGTTAATTTTAAGAGGATTCCCAAACAACCTGAATTATGCAGTAGATTCATGATATGTCTTGGTCAATCACATGCTTTTAAGTCTTGTTATCTATATCACAAACATTTCATGCTCTTCCTTATTTAGAATTCTAAATTAATTCTACTGACCTATCTTACCCCAGTTTCTCATAAATTTTCAACATATTTTTTAACATTTATACTCATTTAGTGCAAGTGATACTTTTATCACCAAAAAATCTAATTATGTACTTTAATTAGAATTAAAAAGTTAGATTTTCTCCCATGGTCTTTAGTGGTAATTTTTCTTACGTCACAGATTACACTGGGAGCTTGCCTCTAGAGTCTTAATAATAACTGTAAAGCAGCTTTAATAGTCACTTAGTAGAAGCACAGACCATTTAGCATTCTATCTCTTTGTCTTTTCCTATACCTACTTAGAAACTATAAAGGCTTATGAAGTTTGCCTTCAGTACATAATACTCTCCTGACTCTCCAAATGTGAAATAAGCAAATACTACGATAGCAGGATTTTCACAGAGAGAGGACACCAAGGCTTTCTTTGCCCAGTAAGCAACTTTATTGGTCATGCTGGCATGGGCTCAGTGGGTTCATACCTGAAAAACTGAGCTCCAAGCACAGCAGGGTGTAGCCTTTTATATTATTTCTATTCCTTTGTCTCCCATACATGGTAACATAGTCTGATTGGGTGGTCTTATGTTACAGAATCGTGAAGAATGTCACATATATGCACATAGCCAGACTGCCTTCCCTTATTTTGGGTTTTTTCTACCACATTCCCCCCTTTGATGCTCGGACCCCTCCATTTTGGGTCAAAGAGCATTATCTTGATTTAAATCTTTGTATTGTCATAATATCATCACATGTGTGGCCGTTTTTCTTTTGACAATTGCCTCACTGAGGCTGGAAACAGTATAACCAGGGTAGCTAAGCAAGGTAGGATTAAGAAAGCTCCCCAAATCAAAAGAGGGTTTTGAACCCCCTGAGAGTTGGAAAACATCCTCCAAATAACTGCCCCGGGTTCCAACTATTCCAGGTCTGGACTGGGACATGAGCAACCTTTTTCATTTGATCTGTGATCTCCTCTATGACTTTTCCTTCATCATCTATCTGGAGGCAGCAGTTTCTCAGGTTAAACTTTGCACAAACTCCTCCCTCAGAAGCAAGCAAGTAATCTAAGGGCAAGCGATTTTGATAGGTAGCATTGCGTGTTTTGGTTTGCCATTTGACTAGTAAGTTAAGAGCCCCAGAAGTCTCTTTGGTTATACTCTCTACAACTGCATGCAGTTTAGCATGTAAATTGCAATACGGTAGCCCCAGGACCCATCCTTTGCCCAGGGGCAGGGCCATTAATATTGAATTATATACTCTGGAGGCCATTTATTATCTTTCTAATTGCCAATTTGTAGGGCAAATCATTTCCTTTGAGTCTCTGTGTCCCCATACACTTGGACTCCCAAATGTTCCCCTCTGGCAAATGCAAGCAAGAACAAAGATGGACAAATAGTTCCCAGCACACATGACCCTGACCAGCCTGAGGGAAGTATAGGTTGTCCTTCCACATATTTAGTATAGTCCACCTGGGGCCCGCCATTCAATGGCTACATCGCCATTGTCCTAGGCCTCTCAGAGATGAGAGAAGTTAGACACAGGATGGGGATCTGGCTCATGAAGATATGGGGCCTCCCACCATTGGGTTTCCTGGGCAGTTGAGTTATAGAATCTTTGCCCCAGGCATGTTAAGTTTCCAACAGAGATGGGTGAACTTTCTTCTCCACTGGGCAAGGCAGTTTTTCCCAGTAATTGAGGGCTTGAGAAGCCAAACCCTGGTAGTAGGACTGAGGTATTCATTTCCATTATAAGGTTCACAGAGATCCCTAGGGTCCCATGGCCATTGATCTCCCATGTTGGTTTCCCCACATACATAGCAAGAAGAGATCTTTAGAGTCTGGGCTACAGTCTCTGCTAGGCCCAGAGACAAGTTCCTCGCTGTGACTCAAATGGGAGGGGGGCTACTTATTATTTCTTCGTAGATGGAGTGGAAGACTTGATGGGATGTAGTTGGATGGGCGGTAGTGATTCTCTTGAAATAAAGCACAGTCCCTGGATTTCTGCCTCACACACGGATCCAGATGCCATTTCAGGTGCCCCATTGCCATTCAGAATCTCCTGGGTTAATAATGGTAAAATTAACAGGGTTACAGGCTTTTGTTCGACAACCTGAGGTAGCAGTCTCCTTCTGAAGGAGTGCTCTTGTACCTTATTTCTTCCAAGTAGCTCATGGAACACAGCTCCAGCTGGGGCATAAAACCTCATGTGTACAGGCACATAAACCATGTTCCTCACATATGTATTTGTCATCGAGTCGGTATTTCCACTCCCAATCTAAGCCTCCACATGGCATATCAAAAGTCCCTGGGCCCTCTATGACAAGTGCCTGCTTCTTCTTTTTTTTTTTTTTTTTTTTTTTTTTTTTTTTGTATGACAGATGCCTCTGGACCAATACATATGTCAAACAACATTGACACAGGTTGTTTTGGGTTAGTAATTTGTGTCTGGCTGACCAAGGCTCCCCCATCTCGATAGGACCAGACTTCTAACCAATCTTCACTGGGGCAGTATTGTGGGTCAAATCAAGTGTATGGATTCTCCCATTGGCAGATAGAATAGGTGGTCTTCTTGTATATTCAGATCCCCAGGACTATTCCTTGGCATGAGAAATAGGTATGGTATAGTAAGGGCCAACTGACTCCCTGATCTGACCTGGTTAGGCAAATACATGGGTCACATGATGAGGAATGGAGGTCTACAGAAGGGGTCCAGATTAGAAGCAACCAATACCAATGAAGCATCCTATCCACCAAAGAAAGGTGAGTGTTAACAGAAACCTCTCACCACACTCCCAGACGGCCAGGGCAGCCTCTGCCAATCCTATGGCGAAAAGTGGAGCATGGATCACAGTAGCAGCAAGGAACAAGGGACGACAGCGCATCACAATAAGGAAACAGATATAGAAAATAAGGACAGTTTCTTTGTTCCACTGGACCGTTGATTCCTCAACCTTCCGCCATGCATAGATTAGTCAGCTTCCAGAGTGACTGAAGCAGGACTGTAGTCTCTCAGAGCCTCTGGAGTTGTAGATTGTTTCTTCTCTATGGTCAGCTTGCACGGTGTGGATGGATTAGGAATGCACTCCCAGGTTTGAGATACCACCCTCGCTCTGCTGTGGTGAATTCAGGGACCCACGTTGGCTACCTTTTTAGGGTAGAGCTGAGGGCCCTCATCTGTTGCCTTAGGGTTATAATCCCCCCTTATATCCTTGCTGATGGGGGGAGGGCACCCATAAAGGATTTCATAAGGGGAGAATCCCATCTGCTTTAGTGGGGCTATACCTGATTCTTAACAAGGCTAATGGCAACACCTGGTCTCAGTGTAGGTGGCTTTTCTGACATAGTTTACTTAATTGCAGTTTCAGGATTCAGTTGATTCGTTCCACCTTCCCTGAGCTCCAGGTCAGTATGCCGGGTGTTACTTCCACATGATCTTTAACACTGTTGCCACCAGCTGCACCTCCTCAGCCATGAAAGCTGGCCCATTATCTGATCCCACAGGGATAGGGATCCCCAATCAAGGAATGATTTCTTTTAGAAGTCGGGCCACTTCATGTGGCTTTTCTGTGCGAGTAGGGAAGGCTTCCACCCAGCCTGAGAAAGTGCACACAAAGACCAACAGATATTTGCAGCCTCGGACCTGGGGAAGTTCAGTGAAGTCCACCATGTTTTCAAATGGGGTTCCCCCCATACTCTGCACCCCAGGAGTGGCCTTGGGTCCCTGACGTGGGTTATTCTTGGCACACATTTCACATTGCTTGCATACTGCTTAGGCTATTCTGGAAAGTTGAGGGGCATAGAAACGTTGGCTCAACATAGTATTGATTGCTGTCCGGCCAATATGGGTTTCCTGATGGAACTGCTTGACAAAAGCTGGAGCCAGGGCCTCAGGAATTGCTACTTCAAATCTTCAAATTTCCACCATCCACCTGGGAGGTAGCTTCCATTTTCAGTCTTGAACTTTCATGTTGTGATTAATTAGGTCCCATTCTGCAGGTGGACTAGGGACCAGTGTGGTGGTTAAAGCCGCTGATTCCGCTGTTCCTTTGGAGGTCGCAAGCTTTGTCTCTCCGTCTGCCTTACAGTTTCCCTGAGCAGCCGTCGTGTCTCCCCTTTGATGTCCCGGACAATGCATGACTTCCACCCTTTTAGGGGCCCACAAGGCATCTAAGAGTTCAAGAATTTCCTTACCACACTTTATGTGTTTCCCTCCTGAGTTTATTAAACACTTTTCTTTATATAAAGCCCCATGTACGTAGAGGGTGGTGAAGGCATACTTATAGTCTGTGTATACATTAACACATATCCCTGCTGCCAGTTGGAGGTCTCAGGGCAATGAGCTCTGCCTTTTGTGCTGAAGTCCCCTTTGGCAGGGGCTTGGCCTCAACGACAGAATTCAGGGTCACCATGGAGTAACCTGCAAGGCACTCTCCCTTTTTCATAAAACTGCTACCTTCAGTGAAATACTCAGCATCGGGGTCCTTGAGGGGCTGGTCCCTTAAGTCTGGTCGGCTGGAGAACACCTCATCCATGACTTCAATGGAGTCATGATCTGGCTGGCCTGGCCTGACAGGCAGCAGGGTTGCAAGGTTTAAGGCCCTCACTACTTCTGGGAGAACGTTCTCACATAGCATTCCCTAATGTCTGACCATCCTAACATTGGTTAGCCAGTATTGACCCTTATATTCCATTAAGGTCGATACTGAATGTGGTACCCGGATTGTCAATTTTTGTCCCAGAGTTAACTTGTCAGCCTCAGACACTATAAGGGTCGTGGCCACAAGTGCCCATAGGTGGCAACAGGGTCAAGCTTCTTGGAAAGATATGCCACTGGGCAATGCCATGACCCGAACATCTGGGTTAGGACTCCCACCACAATGCCAGTGTACTTGTGGAAATACAGGAAAAAAGGCTTGGTCATGTCTGGGAGCCCCAAAGCAGGAGCATTAGTGAGGGCTTGCTTTATTTCCTCAAAGGCCTTCTGCTGTGCTGATTCCCACAACAGGGGCTCCCACTCTTCCCCATCTGTGGTTTCATAGAGGAGTTTTGCCAGGACTGAAAAGTTAGGTATCCAGGTCCTACAGAAACCTGCAGACCTCACAAACTCCTGAACATGGTGTCGGGTTGATGGGGCTGGGATTGAAAAAACGCCCTGCTTCCTCTCTGGACCGAGTTGGCACTGCCCCTGGGACAGGTGGAAGCCAAAATATTTGACTTTCTCTTGACGGGTTTGGGCCTTTTTCCTTGAGACCTTGTGGCCTGTTTCCCATAGGAGGGTAAAAGCTGCGGAGTCCTTTTCATGCAAACCTCTGGGGACCCTCCGGCCAGCAGTAAGTTGTCTAGGTACTGAAGCAGGACACAACCATATTGATCCGCTGGGAAGGCTTTCAACTCAGAGGCTAATGCAGTGCCAAAAATGGCTGGGGAGTTTTTGGACCCCTGAGGTAATCTGCTCCACGTCAACTGGCCCTTTTCACCATTTTCAGGATTCTCCGACTGGAAGGCAAAGATCAATTGGCTCTGGGAGGCCACACAGACGCAGAAGAAGGCATCTTAGAGATCCAAACAGGTGAAGAAGGCGGCTTTGGCAGGGATGAGCCCCAAAAGTGCACAGGGGTTCGGGCCCACTGGGCGTGTGGTGATGGTGGCCTGAGTTACTGCTTACAGGTCCTGAACCGACCAGCAGTCGTCTGTGCCAGGCTTTTGAACAGATAAGAGGGGTGTGTTCCAAGACAACTGGCTTGGCCAGAGGATCCCATCCTTTAAAAGCCTTTCCAGGTGCTTCTGGATCCTGATCTGTGCCTTGTGAGGGATGAAGTACTGTCTCTGGCAGGTGGGCTCTGCCCCGGGCTTCAGCTCCACAACCACAGGGGTATGTTTCAGGCCAGTCCTGGTAGGCTGCCTTCAGCCCACACCCCAGGCATCCTAAAGGGAAGCTCAGGCACCAGGTGTGGTTCCTCCTTGAGACTGGAGAGATGCCAGTTTTCTCCTTGGGAAATCTTGAGAGCCATAATCTTTGCTTCTGGTTTCTGTAGGGTCAGGGCAGCTTGTCCCCGAGAGGTGAAAGTTATCTGGGCCTGCAGCTTTCCTAATAGGCCACGGCCCATTAGAGCCATGGGGCAGTTGGTGAAGTATAGGAATTCATGGGTGACTTCATGGTGGCCTAAATTGAATTGCTGAGGCAGAAGGAAGGGATGGCATGTCCGATTGCCTGTAGCCCCCACAATGGTGGCTTGTCTCTGTGAGAGGGGGCCCACGGGTTGGGTCACCACCAAGTGCTCCCCAGTATCAACCATGAAGTCGATGGGTCAGCCCCCCACATTCATTAGGACCAGAGGCTCTTGGGGACCTAACAAAATAGAGCCTGGTCTGTCCTAGTCTTCCTCATAGTCCTCCATGGCAGCTAGCACCACAAAACGATCTTCAGGGGCCCTGTGCAGCCATGATGTTGGTTGGTATCTGCCCTGGACCACACAGCCTCTTTCTTTCTGCTTGGGGCTCCGCTGAGAATTATTCGTCCCCTGGGGCACTCATTTGGTGCTTACTCATGATGGTAAGCACAGTGGTTCCATAACTTTGGTTGGGGCAAGATCCTCCTCCCAACTGTTCCCCTTTTTGGCCTTGACCCCATCCCTGCAGGGCACCTTTCTGGGAGTGTTCCAACTACTCCACCAAGGCAGCAGCTAACAAGTCTGCCTTTTTCTGCATCTTCCGGCATTCTTCCCTCTGTGCCGCCTGGTCATGGCTGACAAACACCTGAGTTGCTACTACCAGCAACTGACTGGCATTCATGCCAGCGAGCCTCTAGCTTTTGCAGCTTGTGCCAGAAGTCCCCTTGGGCCTGACCTACGAAAGTTGCATTGACCACCTGCTGGTTAATGGGCACCTCTGGATCAAAAGGGTTGTAAAGATGAAATGCCTCCCATAGTCTCTCAGAGAACTGGCTCGGGCTCTCTCTAGGTCCGTGGAGCACTTCCAATGTTTCACTCCTATTTATGGTCTTTTCCCCTACTCCCTTCATGCCATTTAGAAGGGCTTCTTGATACTGTTCAATCCTTGAGAACCCTCCATCTACACTTGAGTTATCTGGGTCCCATTTGGGCTCCTCTCCAGGGAAGTGAGCCCAAGCATAAACCTGGGTGTCTAGTGTCCCAGCAGGGCATTCTCCTCTAACCAATTTAGGGCCACCTGGATAATCAGCGACACTCCTCCACGTCAAAGAGGGTCAGGAGGAGTTGGCGGCAGTCTGTCCAGGTAGGTTTATGGGTTTGAATTACGGATGGCATTAGTTCAAGCACAGCCTGGGGCTTTTCTGTATAGGAGGGCATGTGGCACTTCCAATTTAGGAGATCCGTAGTGGTAAATGGTTGGTACACAAAAACACGCTGGCCTCCTTGATCATAATTGTCAGGTCCCTGACTAGTTTCCCTCAGTAGCATCTGTAGGGCTCCCCGGTGTGGTTGCAGGAAGGACTGCCTCCACTGGCCTAATCTTCTAGGTGCCTTCCGGGAGAGGTGTATGGGGTTAGGACCACTGTTCCAGGCAAGCTGGTCACATCAGGAGAGGCTGGAGGTGGTAGAGATGAGTAGGCCTTGGGACTAAGGGCAGGCTCCAGTGAGGTTTTGGCAGCTGGGGCGGCTGGGGGCAGAGGTGGCAGTGATGGGTACTGTGGGACATAATGCAGGGGGGTCTCCTTAAGCTCTCCCAACAGTATGGGTTTTTCCATTTTTGGCCAGCATTTGGAGGAAGCCATGAGGTGAACCATCATAACTTTACAGTTCTCTTCAATACAGACTTTCAGCCAAGGTGGCCTGAATAGAACCAGGTCTTGCCAACAATCAATGTAAGGAAATTGGTAATGTCTAGAGCTTTCCAGGAGTTAATTTCATACCATCATGTCCTGAATATCCCTTTTTGAAATTCCTCAACATACACTCTAGGGGAGTCTGTTCACTTTGCTTTCCATCCATTTCCTTCCCCTAATGGACAACTTTCATGCACATGAGAGGAAAAAGGGGGAAGGAAGGAGCTAATTTAGAGAGGAAGCACACTCGCTTCACCTGTTTCCGGCCGCTCTCCTCTCAGAAATATCTCAGGTGCCTGTTAGCATTGGTAGGTTCAGGACAACTCTCTGACCCAGATCAGACTCCAGAGCAAGTCAATGCCGCCTAAAGCCATATGAGGTCACCATGGAACTGCAGACAGGGACTCAACACTCACTTTAGCCCTTGGTCAGGTCAGAACCTTTCTGGTGTCTCATTCACAAACAGTCACACAGCAACTCCAACCTGCCACCCAACACCCAGCACCTTGGGAGTTGCAGCTTCTTTCTTATTCCTTATGAACTATGTGAGCAACTCTGGGAGGTGATCAGGCTCCCCTTCTGCCTCTTAGGAGCAAGTGTACCAAAATGAACCTGGGTTCTTACCAGTCTGATGGGAGGCGCTCCCTGAGCTGGTTCCTGGGCCTCACCGGGTTCTGTTGTGCATACAGGGTACTCGCCCTGGGGTGCTGGGAGGGGCTAGTCTCCTGTGGATCAAGGGGCCCACTGGCGCCAGGCAAGGTCACTCCTTCTGGTGCTCCAAGGTTCGCACCCCAGCAACAAAGGAGGTGGAAATGCACCCTCTCCAAATCCCAGACGTGAGCCCCCAGGAAATATAGCAGGATTCTTGCACAAAGAGATGGGACACCAAGGCTTTCTTTGTCGAGTAAACAACCGTATTCATCGCGCCTGCATGGGCTTAGTGGGTTCTTCCCCAAAAACTGAGTCCTGAGCACAGCAGGGGTGTAACCTTTTATATGATTTCTACTTCTTTGTCTCCCATACAGACACATAGTGTGATTGGATGGTCTTATGTTACAGAATCGTGAGGAAAGTCATGTATATGCACATAGCCAGGTTGCCTTCCATCATCTTGGGGTTTTTGACCACATTCCTTGGGCTGGGGGACTCTATCACACTACTGGTGAGGGAGTGTAAAGCAAGCTGAGGGCAAAGCACAAGCTAGCACCACGCCCCCCAGGTGTGATACATGTGATATTCTTCAGGCACTCCTGGCTGTCCAAGGACAAATGAAAGAAAACAAATGGTTAACTGATAGAGATCACAGTCCTGCAGGACATGAGTCTCCATCACTTTACTAATGTCTTAATAAATTATATCAACAGCCTCATCTCCAGAAACCTATAGACTCAGTTTCCTGGAGCCCCAACATCACGCTCTGCTCCACAGTAACATAGGGAACAAAGGCAAAAAGAGAATGGTAAATAAAATTAAATTTCTTAAAAAAATTTTTTTTAAAGTTTTTAGTTATTTTTGAGAGAGAGAGAATGTGAGCAGGAGAGGTGCGGGGGGGGGGGGCAGAAGATCCAAAGTGGGCTCTGTGCTGACCACAGAGAGCCTGATGTGGGGCTCAAACTCACTAACTGTGAGATCATGACCTGAGCCAAAGTCGGACGCTCAACCAACTGAATCATCCAGGATCCCCTAAAATTAAATTTCTTTATAACCTGCAGCCCATTGACAAATACTTGAGGCAAAACACATTTCTCCAGGAACTCCCTATAGTCTTAATGTTAATGCTCTACTAGAGAAAAAAACAACCTTAGCTTGACAATAGGCTTCCAGTGTCTTAGGACTCCTCCTTAACAAATCAAAGTCCTTGTGGAAAACTCCCTTTTGCCTTTACTCCACAGTATATAATCAGCCACTCCTCACAACCCCAATGCAGCTCTTTCTGCCCATGGATCCTGTCCCTGTGATTTAATAAAACCACCTTTTGTATCAAAGACATCTTCAAGAATTCTTCCTTGGCCGTCTGCTCTGGACCCCACCAACACTTCCAAATACGGCACATGGGCACACCACTCCCAAATATGGCACATGGGCACAATGAATATCTTAAGCTGAAGGAATTCTAGAAAATGGCACAGGTGGGAAGGTCATTCTGACCAGACCTCTTGCCTTCTTCTCAGAAACTGGTCATAAAACTCCCATATGAAAGATATCCGCCCTGTACCAGAGGGAAAGAAAACATTCCCATTACTAAAGACTGGGAACTGGGGGCCGAGAAATCTGTATAAAAAAACCCTGCTAAACTCTTATCACTCTTACCTTCCTAGTTACTTCACCATTTACTACCCCAGCCTAAATCGGTGTCTTGCCAATTCCTCACCAAAGTATTGTTTCTTTGTCTAAAAGGTATAAAAACTTCCTGCTACGGTCACTTCAAGCCTTCATTCTCTTGTGAAAGCTCCTGTGTAAAGATTCAACACAAATTGCATCCTTTTTTTTGTTAATCTCTTTTGTATGTTTAATTTTCAGATCCACTCAGGGACCCTAAAAGGAAAATGTTTTTCTCCCCTACAATTGCTAAAACAAAAACACTGTAAGGGATAGGTGAAGACCAAGACAGTAGAGAAAAATGTCCACTGATCTTTTTTTAATGTTTATTTTTGAGAGAGAGCGAGCAGGGTAGGAGCAGAGAGAAGAAAAAGGATCCAAAGCAGGCTCAGTGCTGAGAGCAGTGAGCCTGATGTGGGGCTTGATCTCACCAAAGACAAAATCATGACCTAAGCCAAAGTCAGATGCTCAACTCACTGAGCCACCCAGGTGCCCCTCCACTGATCATTTTTAAGTGGCATTCTGTTGAACTTTTACCTGCTAAATTAAAAGTATATAAATATATCTTTTAGAAATATTGAGGGAGTTTTATCAATATATTTTTGTGAGTAGAGACCCATCTTATATTGTTTCCACTTATATAATGATGATCTATACCACTGAAATTCATACTATGCTGTTAAGCTCACCAATTATCTGACCACTTCATGCAGCCATTTTCCAAATAAAAATTTTGTATTAAGGCACTCAATTTTTCTGGGAAGCCAAAATGCATGAGAGTAATGTCCACAGTGGTTAAGGTAGTACAGCCTCATTTGTAGCCTGTCACTGAACAAAGAAATAAAATGCCTACTGTGTTCCAGGTGCCATTCTTGTCATTGACAAAAGACCCATGAAAGTTTCATCATCAAAAAACTTCTTTAGAGAAGATGACTCTTTTGGTTTGGTTTTGTTTGCAGAGATAGTGTTCACAAATATATTAGAGAAACTGTTTTAGTGGAAAATAATCTTTAATAGATTGATGTGAAAATACTACATTGTAAAAAATTTAGCATGAAATGAGTATCTCAAGCACGAACAATTTTCCATATCACATGATGGACTGGTAAATTATCGAAAGGTGTCTTAGATTTTGAGATTTGCTTCCCTGAAAAAAACATACAGCGGTGCCTGCATGACTGAGTAGGTTAAGCCTGCAACTCTTGGTTTCAGCAGAGGTCCATGATCTTGTACCTTCATGGGTTTGAGCCCCACATCAGGTTCACTGCTGTCAGCAGAAAGCCTGCTTGGGATTCTTTCTCCCTTATTCTCTCAGCCCTTCCCCCCATTCATGCTGTCACTGTTTCTCTCAAAATTGGTAAATTAACTTTAATAAAACACACATACACACACGTATGTATTTTAAAAACCCTTAATATAGAAAAAAGTCAGTTAAATTTGAAATGATATGTAAGGGCAAACAGCTCAAGATTTACATAAACATTTGGAGAAATTGCCTGCAAATAGGTCTTCTATCCTCTTCCCTGACTACCCTACAGTTAAAACATCAAGGCTTACCTGACCATTTTAGTGAATAACAATAGATGCAGAAAATAAGTGTTTAGTTGGGTGTCTAAAAATATTCCTTTCATAAAAGCCAGAACTACATTTCCAGGACACAGACCTAGAAACTGCATTTCTTTGTTTCTCCTTTCCATATTTTCTCTGTTTCACTAGTGATTTGGTTAATTAACACTTCACCCAAGGATTACATCTCTTAGAGGTTCAGAAGAGTGTGAAATTGCCCTCCTGGCAATGACAAGGATGAAGGAATATCCCAGTCTCACAGCTATTGCTCTACATTTGGATTTAAAATGCAATACTTTAAAGAACACTTTCTCTAGTAATAAGAGAAATATTATTCTATGACAGTGATTCTCAAAGTGCGGTCTTCAAATGAGTAGCATCACCATCACTCAGGAACTTGTTAGAAATGCATATTACAAGCCCCATTCCAGACTTACTGACTCAGAATCCTTGGAGCTGGGGCCCAGTCATCTGTGTTTTAATAACCGCACCCCCCCCAGGTGATTCTCATGATGGATAAAATTTGAGAATCAATGGTCTATCCAACTTCCTCACTCCTGTTGCACGTGATTATACTATTGAGTGATACAAGACGACTTAGGTTAAATTTGTGATTAGTAATTTAAATCTGAAATGATCACCTTCAGAGGTTAAACCTGAAACGATCACCTTCAGAGGTTACACAGACTAGTTCAAGGCCACAGGTCTCCATCAATGTCTTATTTCATGACACAGCATGTACGTCTGTTTGGCACAGAAATGACTAATTATCATAGTAGATCCAAATAGGAGGAAATGTCAGCTGGAAGGTGGCAATACTTGTTTGAACAAAGGCTCCTAGTGAAAAAAAGTGCTCAGTAGTGAGGATTTTAAGTACCACCATATTCATTCTTGAGACAGTGCCATATCTTTCAAAGAATTGGTTTAGTTTTTTTTTGTTTGTTTCTTTGTCCCTATCTCACATTACAGTCACCTCTATCAGCACATTTACCACTGTGGTTTTATATTGTTGGTGCTATTTCCTCCAGATAATGCAAATTTGTAAGGAGAACGGCTGGCTAGTTGTGATGCCAAGGCAATACTGTTGGTGAAGAGGAAGTAGGAGTTCTGGAATGAGGCTAAAGGCAGAATTTTATCCCTCCTGTCCCAGTTTCCCAGGCTAGAAAGTCCAGCTATCTTCCCTTCTTTCCCTTACCCTCCACACCTGATCTGTTACCAGCTTCTAGAAATTATTTCTTAGCCTCCTCCACCCATCTTCATTTTAATTCCTTTGCCACTGTGGCAACTCAGTGGCTCATCATCTTTCGACCAGATGACTCTAAATTCAAAGACACAGAAAGGATTACTGTATCTATAACAAGCCAATTCTTTCACAGTAGCTAATTGTCATGTTAGCTGTTTTTTTTTTTTAATTTTTTAAATGTTGATTTATTTTTGAGAGAGAGAGACAGAGCACAAGCTGGGGAGGAACAAAGAGAGAAGGAGACGCAGAATCCAAAGCAGGCTCCAAGCTGTCAGCACAGATCCCGACACAGGGCTCAAACCCACAAACCATGAGCTCTTGACCTGAGCTGAAATCATACACTTAACCCACCAAGCCACCCAGTTGCCCCAGCTATTTTTGTTTGTTTGCATGTTTTTTAATTCTTTTTTTGAGAGAGAAAGAGCAGAAGTAGGGTAGGGGCAGAGAAAAGGAGAGACAGAGGATCCAAAGTGATCTGTGCATTGACAGTAGAGATCATGACCTGAGCCAAAGTCAGACGCATAAGCAAATGAGCCATGGAGGTGCCGAGTCATGCTCGCTTCTAAAGTCAATCTGGGCACTTACTGCTCCTGCATCCTAAATGAGCTGAATGAGAAAACCAAAGAGTAGTGGACTGTGCTGGTTCTGTTATTTTAAAAACCTCTCCTGCCCACCACGTCCCCACACTGCCCAGCCACATACTACATAAGGATTGTACTAAATCATTCAGTCAACTTTTTTTTTCATGTCATGTGTCAAAAGATGTTTTAACCATAAAGGTAACAAGAGACACCAAAGAAAAAAACCAGACACTTTGATTGTAGAATTCGTCATCTCATGATAGCAATGTGTGGATGATGATATATCTATATCTACAGCTATATCCATCTCTAAATGTATCTAGTTATCTGTCTAGCTATTTTAGACAGGATGATCAAGGAAGTCCCCTGATGTAGCGACATTTGAACAAAGACATGAATGAAAGGATTGAGGAAGCCATATTGCTACATGAGGATAAAGTGTTCCAGTAAAGCAACTGCAGTCAACTAGGGGAAAGAAAAGAGGCTGGTATAACTGGAGAGATGGAAGAAAGGGGCAGGGAAAAGAAAATGACGTCAGGGGTAGCTGAGTACAGATCACCAGGGACCACGCAGATTACAGTGAGGGATACAGATTTTATTTTCATTGAGATGAGAAGCCCTTAAGAGTTTTGGGAATAGAGGTGACATATTGTAAGTGACATTTTTAAAGGATCACCCTAATTACCAGGCATTGAAGCAAGGAGACCGGTTAGGAGACAGTCTGCAATAAACCTGGTAATATTTGATGATGACATGAAGCTGGATGATAGGGGTGGAAGTGGTGGTGTTTTCTAGTAGACTGAATGTGGGGAGTTAGAGGAAGGAAAGAGTTCAAGATAAACCCAAAGATTTTAGGCCTAAAGAAATGAAAGACAGAATTACCTTTTACTAACAAAGGGAAGACCATAGAAGGTGAAAATTCAGTGGGAATAGGGGCTCAGGTTGGGCAAAAGAAGAGTTTAGCTTTGGATTTCTTTTTTCAGATATCTATAAATCAAAGTAAAAGAAGTGATAAATCTTTGGAGTCATCAATTCAGGTGGGAGATTTAAAAACATACATCCCAAGTCACATTCTTGTCTAGAATCATGCATTTTGATGTTGTATAGTGTTGTTCAATATTATTGTCTTTATTACAAATTGAGGGATTCTCATTCTTCAAAAATAAAATATACAGATATAGAAAAGAAAGCCAAATATTATCATGTAATCTTTCCAAAGGTAACCACTGTTAATATCTCAATGCGTATATGTCTGAATTGTATATATGTGTACAAATATTACACATATTTTACTTTAAACTCTATGAAACTGCTGCTATCCAATCATTTTGACTTAAAAAGAACAATTTCTTATTTCATCCTAATATACAGAGATATTAACCTATAAAAACAGAAGTACACAAAGCATATTTATCTATGCAGTTGTAAGACGCTTTAATTATTTCAATTGATTCCCTTATGTGGCACATGACAAGACAAAACTGGAGTAACAGACCATAAATTATAGAGAAAGGAAACAGGTAGTGCCAAAAACCTGAAATATTCTATAAAATACAATATATCTGTAAAACATTAAGGGCTACAAAATGGCCCCAGGCTACACCAAAATTACCAACAGACAAAATACTCAGGACTAATAAGTATTTGTTTTTTACTATGATTTTGACCAAAATGTATTGATTACCATGCATTCAGACAAAAATTATTTTGACTGTATAATATAGCCAAGCATGTCACGTAGATCCAATCCTAAAACCTCTTAAAATGCTGAAGTCAAAGCTCTATGTGAAGCCTTTATATAACTGAATTTTTAAAATAGATTCTACACCAACACACACCATTTTGGTGAAAAATATAGGGGTCATGGGCCAATGTAAGCCATAAAAACAAAACCTAGCATGGAAGATCTTCCTTCCAAGCTATAAAGCTGGATACTATCCTTGAATTCTTCTACCCAATGACACAAACAAATACATCTTTCACTGTGGTGTGGCTCTTTAAAGAGTTCATGCCTTTCCATTTCTCTCTGGATATCCCTTTTGTTGTTGTTGAGGTCTGTAGCATAAATACAACAAAATCCTTTAATTTACTTTAAAGCATTTTAATTGTTGTAATTGAATTCTGTGGGATTTTGGTTGCCACATTACACATTCATTCAGCTCAGTAGTGTTTTTATAACATTTCTGGAAAGACAACATTTAACATATTGGGTAACACTGGTTGGTGGTCAACCATGATATTAATGAGATTGAGCTAATGGCTTTAATACTTCCCCAGGGTCAATTCAGGGACACAGTCAATAATCTTAGCTGTGTATATCATTGGTCTTGAGGAGAGCTAGAAAAACTATGTGTAAGCCAGCTCATTTCTGTTTCAGAAAAAATTACCTACAGGAGTTATCTCAGAGTTATGTGAGGATCAAATATAAGATTCCAACATGTGAAAGTGTAAACCATAAAGCACTAAATAAATTTAAGAGGTTATTATAATGGCAAGATACACCTAGCAAACATTAAAGGAAGAACACATTGTTCTTTCAACTTCAGTCTTTTGTTGTTTACTGCTTTAGGTACGGTAGGTTTTGTTTTATTGTTGCTTTACAAATGAAAATTAAAAAAAACCTCAAGTATACTGTAAAGAAAAAATAATAATTTCCAAAGAACCCCACCAAGTTTTAGTCTTTTCTTGAAATGATGCTTGTCATATAAGGATTACAAGGCTGCTAGACAATGATGGGTTTTTTTCTCTTAATGTGCTCCATTAAGAAAGAGATTGTAAAATTCCTCCCGACTACAGCTGAAATTAGGAACAAGTGTTTTCAATTATTTCCTTAAAAAGCCATTACAGTGTGATGAGTTTTTATTTACAAAACTCCTATGTTGTGATATTGGTACTTTGTTTATTTTAAAATGCAATTCCCTTGGTTACAGATACACACACACACACACACACACAGCTTTTGATAGGTTAAGTATAAACAAAGAATAAAAATGACTTTCTCTGGGAATTCATACAAGACAAAAATCAGGTAGTAAATTATATTATGGAATATATAATAATTAAGTTCCTTCCAAAAACTAAATTTGATAAATTTGATACTATGTCTACCTCCAACTTAAAACTGAACATCGTTTTTCCAAAATTCACAAAGTAGGAAAATAAATGTATTTGGCACGTCAGCTTATTTTGAAAAAGTAAAATTGCTCTTACCTTCCATAATCCAAGAGACATTAACCATGACTCAGGTTGGAAAAAATATTGGCACAAACATATGGAAAAGCAAAGGCAGCTAGGAACTGGTGGAACCAAGGCTAAGAGCTTAGCCAAGACTGAACAAAGGACCAGAGATTGAGTAGGACTGCAACTCCACTTCCAGGAGTGGAGTAAGAAGTAGCTGCAGAGGCAAAGACTAAGTCCTTTGCTCATAATGGGACAGTTATATACCTGATGAAATCAAGGACACAAAGGCACCTTTTATCATTCTGTGTAATGGTAAAAATTAATAGCAGAATACATCAAATGAATACAAAGAGGACCACTAGGCTCAGAAATTTGAGAAATGAAGTTCTGAACCATGCCACCAAGAAAAGTATTGTGACAAGCTGTGGTTTTATCTGAAGCTCGACAGAGCACAAAATGTGTAATGGAACAAATGGAAATCAACACTATATATAACTGCAGGACTAGTTGTAGCAAAGACAACTACAGTCATCATACATCTTGTTAATATGAACTCTTACTTGTTCACATATAAAGCATTTGGTGAGTTACCTTATTATTTGAAACATCAAAAGATATCATAAAAGGATAGTGACTAAGCTAATAAAGGAGCATGTATCACTCCAAGATGGATAAGAAATGTTTATGGGCAGGGTGACCATATAACTTATTGTCCTAACAGGGAAAACGTTAAATTTAAAAGGGATGTTAAAATAACAAAATATAAAATTTTAAACATTTGATTTATGTATGTCAATGAACCTAAAAGAATCTTGCTCAAAAATTATTTTTGAAAATAATTTCTGAGAAATCATGCATCTGCATATATTAAACCAAACAATCATTTTATTCATATTCTGAACTTGAAATTTAACATGGGTGAAATGATTATTCTTATTATATATCCACATACTTTTATCAGGTATTTATATGTTTCTGATAACATGCCATTAGTATTATTCTAAAGAATTGTTCCAATGTTGACTTGCTTTTTTTTTTTTTTAATAATTTGCTACTTCCTCAAAGTTCCATTTGATAGCTAATAAACTTTAACTTGTTGACAACTTCAAAAGCCTCCTCTCTCTAGGCATTAATAATGTTAATTGAGGAAAGTATCTCTGTACAGGTGCTGAGAGGTTTGCTAAGCTTGAGCTAAATCTGCTAAATGGAGCGTATTCCCAGGACTATTTTTACATACTGAAAGGTGTAAATATTTAATTTCAAGTATTTTATTTTTGCACCCATATTGAGTAACTTTGATAACTATGTTCCCAAGGCTCTTTCATCTATGATGCTTTTTGAATATTTCACTGGGTTTAAAAGCCACATAATCATTTTCTTTCAATTTCTCTCCTTTTCAGTAGAGAATATAAATTTCCCCATTAAAAATATGAACTCCATCAAAATGTCCTTGTATGAAGACTTGAAAACAAATACATTGCTGTTAATATTAGGAAACAACATACATCCAAAGGTATTAGACTGACTGGGATACTTGTGGTGGCTGCATAGGATGGAATATAGTGCAGCCTTCGATTTCTTGACATTCAAATAGCGTAGCAAAATGTTTGCAGTGCAGGCTTTCAATAGAGACAACCTGTGGTCATACTTAATACTTTCACACCATTGTTATGATACATAAGCTGTTTAAACAAGTCTGTTCCTTCTTGTGTAAAGATGGTGATAATTATAGCACTTATCTTACAGGCTTTGTTCTTAATGCTAAAGAAGGCAATGGATGTCACATCTGTAGCGCAGTGCCTGGCTCTAGTGGGGATCACGCAAGTTAGCCATTGTCATTAAGTAAAAATGTTTTAAATAGCATTTTTTTATTTTTGTATAAAAGCATTCACCTACATAAAAAGTAGTTATTATCTCCGAGTCTTGGAGTTACAAGTAATTTTCAGATTTTTCTTTCCTGCTGCTAAATTTTACACGAAGAATAAAATACGTCATTAAAAATATCATTCAGAAATTCAGGAAAACATAGACTTTTGTAAAATGAATAAATAATTTCAATGAAGATTATTAATAGTGTTTACTTTGGAGTACTGGGGAATATGAGCAATTTTTAACATCTCCTTTGTATTTTCCCAATTCGCTATATTTATAGAAAGAAACAGTAAAAATGAAATTTCTTAGTATTTTAAACACTTAATTTGAAAATGTACTTAATTAAAAAAATTGTATTTTTATTTTATTCAAGAGATAAACTGGCTGTTAAGTTAAATGAACACAATAAAAAAAAGCCATATATGCTAGCATCTCCAGAAGGGTGAGACACCTTATTATACTTGTGGAGTTTAATTCAATAAAATATTTTGGATGGACTTGAACAAATAGTCACCAATCTACATTTCATCTGAACTTGTATAGGTCTCTGAGACAATGTGGAAAGATCAAGTTGTAAACTGCAAATAAACTTGTTTCCTTATTTGTAAAATAGGGATAATTAATCACGTTAAGTGCCATGACAGGATCGTTCTGAATATCATAGAATACAGACACAGGTTTTGATACAACAAATATCCAATGGAAATATAAAGCATTTTTTATCATGAAAATCATCAAATGTGTGTCCCATCATCTTTTAGTATGTTGAAAGCATACCAAAAATTATTCATCAAAAACAAAAACACCCTATCTGGATTAGCTAGGATAAAGATTAGCTAATACCTCCCCAAAAGGGGAGGGCACCTGGGTGGCTCAAATGGTTAAGTGCCCAACTCGTGAGTTTGGCTCAGGTCATGATCTCCTAGTTTGTGAGACTAAGTCCCTTGTCAGTCTTTGCACGGATAGCATGGAGCCTGCTTGGGATTTTCTCTCACCCTCTCTCTCTCTGCCCCTCCCTTGATCACGGGTGCATGCACGCTCTCTCTCAAAATAAATAAACTTAAAAATTTTTTTTAATTTTTTTTAACGTTTTATTTATTTTTGAGACAGGGAGAGACAGAGCATGAACAGGGGAGGGGCAGAGAGAGGGAGACACAGAATCTGAAACAGGCTCCAGGCTCTGAGCTGTCAGCACAGAGCCCGACGCGGGGCTCGAACTCACGGACCGCGAGATCATGACCTGAGCCGAAGTTGGCCGCTTAACCGACTGAGCCACCCAGGCGCCCCTTAAAAAAATTTTTTTAAACACACAAAAGGGGTAGGAAATATATTTCTTTTTCAGGCCAGTTCAACACCTAAACTGGAGGTGTGGTATGGTTTGGAGCTGTCAAGACAGTGGTAAAGAAAGGCCCCTTTCACAGCGGTGCTGCCATCCCCTGGCACACTGCCCTCCTGTGCACAGTCACAGCTGTCTGCTCTCCCTCATTTGCCTGCGAGTTTGTGTGAAGAGACAACAGAAGAAATCCAGATCAAGCAAAAATTGTTTGTGCCCCTATTACATTAGCAAGAATTCAGCTTAATGGCCATAAAGAGGCTTGGGGCTCTAGTGTCCAGTTAGGTTGCCCTATATAATCTGGGAGAAAGGTCCAAAACATTCAGAGGAGTGATTAGCGATCAAACGCATCACCCTGCAGAGCACATGTGGCCACTTCAAAACCACCAGGGCATCCAGTAGTAATATGTGAAGGAATTTCCTGGAACACATGATTAAATTTGCTTTGTGCCTAAGTCATGCTGTTTGCCTTTCACTACATGTGGATTTTCTTTATTCTACAAGCTATGTTTTAGTCTAAGACTAAAACAATAATGCTGACAAGTCTTGTGCCATTCTACAAGGGTTTCTCTTCTTCTAGTCACAAAAGTCTGTCCCATCACCAGATTTCTTGCTTCTCAATAGGTCCTCATGTGGAACTTTGTGAGAGCTATAGAAGAAATTAAGGTTTGAAGTTGGGGAACTTTGGTGGCGTCTGTTAGAGGAAAAGAGAAGAGAGAGAAGACAGTGTTTGAGCAATTTGAGAGAAAGACACCTTTTATACAAAAGCCTGTAATGCAGCTTCAACATGTGGCAAAATGCCCAAGAGGTAGTTTAACATGCCTTCATAATGGGAGGTTGCTTTAATACTGCTCATGAGGAAGAGATTCCTTTGTTAAAGGGCTTTCCATTTGAATGAGTATGCTGGGCGCTTACTTTAGGAGGTCTTCCTTTCCTAGGAACTCAAGTTTATTGCTTAAAGAATGCCTGGAGACAGACCTAACCTCGATTTCTCAAGGAAAAAAAAAATCCTCACCTGTGATTTGAAAATTGACTTAATAGATCAACTCATTAAGTCTTTCGTTATTCTCAGGTATTATTGCCAGGATTAGGAATAACCTCACACTATTCAAAACTCCCTCTGTTTCAAGAAGCATGTGGTTTGGGACAGAAGGTCTCCAATCTAATTTCAAAATTTCCACAGCTGCTGTAAATTACTTTGGGCAGAAAGGTGGTAACAGACAAAATTCCTATGAAAGGTATCATTTTAAATGTCATGGAGAGAATCAATAATCAAGGTTTGTAACATAAAGTTTCTTTTGGCAGATAGAAGAATGAAGAGAGGCTCTATAAAATTCTCTAAGGTCTGCTGTCTGATCCCCACAAAAGGAATTAATAGTAAGTGAACAGGACGAGGGACTTGAAAAGATTACAATAATTCCTCCATGACTTGAAAAATGAAAAATAATAGGAAGTTGTAAAAATGTGTTAGTCATTAAGCAGCTGTTTCAGAAATTGTGAAAAATAAGGGTGGCAGGAAGTCAGCAGATTGAGAAATCAGACGTACGCTTTTTTTTTAAGTTTTGCAAAAATAAAACATATTGAAAAAAACAAAAGGACACAAGAAACCTCTGGGAGGTTTTAGATAGGTCTATTCCCTTTATTGGGGTGATGGTATCACAGGTGTTTGTCTATGTCCAAACTCATCACAATGCACACATTAAGTACGTGCAATTCTCTGTCTATCAAGTCTGCTTCAAAAAAGCAATTCAAAACATACCTGCAAAAGAGCACACACATCTTAAACAGCATGATTCATTTTCACCAAATAGACACATCCATCTAAGCACCAACCAGATGAAAAAGTATAATATTTATCAACACCTTTGAGGCCCCCGTTGTGCCCACTTCCACTAAGCGCTATCATAAAAGCAACCGCCATCTTGATTTCTAACACCTTATATTAGTGTTGCCTTGTCTTGAATTTTATATAAATGCAATTGTACATTGCCTACTCTTTTCCTGGCTTCTCTGGCTAAATATTACGCTGATCTTCATAAATGTTATGCTATATAGCAGTAATTTAATCCTTCTCATTGCTGTATAGTGTTCAACTATGAATGTTCCTCAATTTGTTTATTCTTTCCAGACTTGATGTGCATTGAAACTCCAGATTAGAGACTATATGAATAATGCTCCTATGCACACCTTTGTATATGTCTTTTTTTATCTTTTGATGCATGTACATACATCTATTACTTCAGGTTTTATACTTTGGAGTTGAATTCCTAGGTAATAGAGCGTACATGTGTTCAGATTTAGAAGATATTGCCAAGGAAATTTCCAAAGCAATTTTACCAATATAAACTACTACCAGGAGGATATGATGGTTCCAGTTACTCCTATGTCCTCAACAATCCCTGAAATTGTCAGGCTTCTTAGTTTTTTGCATTCTGATTAAAATGTGCTTCTAACTCCTTTTGCTTTTGAATTCTCACAGAAATTTGCATTTAAGCATATAAGAACAGGTTATCTATGATCCAGGGGAAGTCATTTAATTACATAAATAAATATAATCAATCACTACAAAGTATTCGGTAATAGGTATACATACATACTCCATGTATATTCTCTCTCTCAATATATACAAAGAGATTTATTTTAAATATATATATATATATATATATATATTAATGTTTATTTATTTTCCAGAGAGAGAGAGAGACAGAGACAGAGAGACAATGAGTGTGAGAGAGAGCAGGGGAGGGGCAGAGAGAGAGAGACACAGAATCCGAAGCAGGCTCCCGGATCTGAGCTATCAGCACAGAGCCCAACGTGGGGCTCAAACCCAAGGACCGCAAGATCATGACCTGAGTCAAAGTCAGCCACTTAACCGACTGAGCCACCTAGATGCCCCAAAGTTGCTGACTTATTTACACACTTTATCTTCAGAACAATTTATTCATTTTAATAAATATTTTATGACCTTCATTATCTTTCATTTGGGAACCAAGTGAGAGTTTTTTTATATTTCCAATTCACTGAATTGGTTATATCATAAAATATAATCAAATTATTGCAAGAAATGGTTTCAATTAATAGAACATGCTGGGTCTCTATCACAAAGTTTGGTTCAAGAAGTTGATTCTGCTTTCCATTTAAGGACGTAGGTCATTATACTGCAACTAATGGAAAATTAATAGATTATTAAAGTTCTGCAAGCAATAAAGATCTTATACCCCTGCATTATTTTTAATTATAAAATGTTATGGTTGACTTCCTTCAATGTTGATCTATACAACAAGGGCATAATTTTAAGTGGATGTAAACCTTTCATCAAAACACAAGGAAAATTCAGTTTATTCCTAAAAATTGTTCAGAAACTAAATCTGTAATTTATCATTCACAGATTTACTGCTCAAGAAGTAGGTGGCACAAAAATTAAAATGTCCTTATATTTCACTACATTGAGATCTCCTTGAGAGATGGGAACTGGACATGAATCATCACTGCTTCCATGGTTCTAGAAAAGAATCTTAAAGATACTAAGGGCTTAACAAATGCTTTTTGAATTGCTTTTATTCTCTGCTATAACATGGTATGATAGTAAGGTGGAGTGACTTATCTATACAGCCCTCCAATTATCTAAGGTGAGTATCACTGAATATGATACATTGACCTACAGACTAGAACTCAATAATATTAATTTATCCTTTGAACAAATGGAGCAATCCATGATCATGGTGTTCAAGATGACTATCATATTGCTGGCAGTGCAGTATTTTGTCTGGTTTGTCAACAATTAGACTCCAAACCATTTGGGGTAGACTCAAGTTTGGTCCCGAGGCTTTACTCCCTGGATCATGCCTCTCCCCATGTGACTTTGTAGTTCCTACCAATAGAGGCAGAGTTTACTTTCCCTCCCCTTGACTTTGGGCTCAACCATGTAAATCACTTTGGTGAATATGTCTTAGGAGAAGTGATGTAACCAAAGGCATGACATCTACTTCCTTGGTTGGGCTAACCCTCTTGCAATTCTGCCATCATCTCAACAAGAGACAGGGTCTCAGAATGAACCTAAGTCAATGAAATGTAGCAAGGAAGGGCACCCAACCAAATTTGCAGTTGCCAACAGTCCGGAAAGAGGACCCAATTCACAGTCAACCTGCATACTCAAGAATGTGAAAATAAATGCTTATGACTGCACACTACCAAGTTGGTTATTCAGTATTGTTGTAGCAACAGGTAATTGATATAATTCTTAAAGGCAGCCACCACGCTCAATTCAAGTTTGTCCCTAGCACTTATCCCATTGCACATACATAGTAGGTAATCAATAAATGATCATGGAATGAAATTCTCGAAAAGATCTGTTTTTGAAACTTGGAGATTTGAGGACTTTCCTTCTCAGTGTTTTACTATGAAAATTTTAAAACAAGAAGTACAAAGAATTGTTCAGGGAGCATCCATATAGCCCTCACCTCAATTTGCAACCTTAGCATTAACTTTGAGATGTCATTTTCAGTAACTAAACATAACTGGCTAACTAAAGAATCTAGCTATCACTAAAGAATCTAGTAAAACAGTCATGTATTTTTTTCTCCATAAATTGTAGTCATCAGATTGTATCATTTTTTTCTTATATTTCCTAATAATTCACAAGAGAAACACATCAAGACTAGTGTGCTGAAGGATGACTGTTCCATATATTCTCTATCAGGATTTTAGAAAGAACAACTGAAATAATTAAGATAAATTACATACCTAAATCTCACATACATGATATAACTAACCGTACAGTTTGGTAAGAAGGGTTTCTGCCATTCGCTATCTGGATTGGCGTCATTCTCCTAAGAAGTGCCCAAATTATTAATTTTCATGCAAGGAAGAAGGGATGCTTTTGAATGGAGTGGAACTAGCCTACTCCAGCTATTCCTCAGCCTTCCTCTAGATTTAGGTCTCTTGCAGACATGGACTAGAATTTACAAGGGTTGTGATGAAGGGGAAGAAGTAATTTACATTAAGAGCTTCCCACTCCATCCAACACACACATATAACAATAAATAAAGACTTTCGTGTTTCTCAAGCAATGTAAATAAATTATGAAGTTGAGGGAATACGATGGGGATGGATGAATCCCTCAGCACGCTGTGCATCCCTTCCCTGCTATGTGTACCTGTCTTTACATGATACTGTTGGAGCACAACAAACCCGTACTAATTCACATACACACACCCAGGATAAATGAGAAGAACTGAGGAATGAGAGAGAGAAAAAGAATTACAACAGTGCCAGTGATTCTGCTAGTTATTCCATTCAACCAAACATGCCACAAAATTAAAGTGCACTGGGAGTTATAATTCCACTCCTCCTTTAACACACCTCACCCCGCTTCTGTCTGAATTCTTCTATTCTATGTAAGCTTCTTGCTGTTATGAGAGTGATTCCAGTGTTTAAAAATACCTATTTTTCATACAGTAGCACTTTTAAACATAAGCCAACTGCCTAATCTGTTGCCAAACTGAAGAAAGAAAGCTCTTCTTAAGGTGGAGGAAAAGCTGTCAGTGAGATGGGGCGTCCAGACAAAATGAACCCCTTAAGAATGATCAAAGGTCTTTTCTCTGACTTATTTCACTTAGCATAATATTCTCTGGCTCCATCTATGTCATGACTGGGTAATATTCCAGTGTGTGTGTGTGTGTGTGTGTGTGTGTGTGTGTGTGTGTGTGTGTATGGCAGTACTAGGTGTTTATCCAAAGAATACAAAAATACTAATTCAAAGGGATACATGCACCCCTATGTTTATAGCAGCATTATCTATAATAGTGAAATTATAGAAACAGTCCAAGAGTCCATCAACTGATGAATGGGTAAAGAAGTGCTGGATCCTAGGGTAGTTCTATTTTTGACTTTTGAGGAACCTCCGCACTGTTTCCCAGAGTGGCTGCACCAGTTTGCATACCTATCAACAGTACAAGAGGATTTCCCTCTCTCCACATCCTTGCCAGCACTCATATGATTTCATTATATGTGCAATTTAAGAAACAAAACAAATGAATACAGGGACAAAAGAGAGAGAGAGAGAGAGAGCGAGAGAGAGAGAGAGACACCAGCCAAGAAAGAGACTCTTAACTACAGAGAACAAACTGATGGTTACCAGAGGGGAGGTGGGTGAGAGATGGATTAAATAGGTGAGGCGGATTAAGGAGAGCACTTGTTATGATGAGCACTGGGTAATGCATGGAAGTGTTGAACCACTATATTGTATTCCTGAAACTAACACCATACTGTATGTTAACTAGAATTTCAACGCTTAAAAAAAAAAGAATGATCAAAGGTAATTTTGACTTCAAATGATATCATCTGCACTGACTTGAAAATCTAACCCTCTTATTATATTGACTTCAGTCTCCTGAGATGAGAAAAAAAAACCCTCTACCTCCCAAAAGAACTATGGAGTCTCCAATCTGTCATGAAGAGTTAAGACTGTCTGAATTTTAGAATAAATCAATATTTACGAAGTGTTGGTGCTAATACATGAATCATACCTATTCTGTTTACCATCTATGAAATTCCAGTAGCTATTTCCTAATTTTCTTATCTCTTGTATTACAGAGTAACATTCTAGGCATTTTTCACTTTTTGCATCTCTCAGAGTATTAGCACTTTTCACTGCACAACACTGTGAGGAAAGAAATAAATTAACTCAAAAACCATCCATTACTACCTTCCCACTGGATCACAGTGACATCCAAAAGACATTTAACTTAAACAGATACCAAACATTTGGGACTATGAATACTATACTTTTATACTATGCTGAGTCAAAATAGAGTCAGACTATCTTACATTAAAAAGAAAAACAGGAACAGGAAAAGTAGGATGATGTAATGGTCAGGACACATAGGGATACATTATGATGAAAAATAAATCTTTTCTTATCTGAGCCACTGAATTTTAAGGACTGATTTGGAGAAATATAGACCCGAAAGAAAATAGTAGAGTACTCTATAATGCTGACATTTATTGACTACTTAAAACAATCCTATGAGGTAGGTAGTATTCCTGTCCTCATTTTACAGATGAAAAAAAAATGTCACGAGAAGGTAAGTAACTTGTCTGATGTCACACAGCTAGTGTCAGGGCTGGAATTTGAACCCAGGCAGCCTGGCTCCAATATGTGTGTATACAATCTCTCCATCATAGTACCTCATGCCAGGTATATGACACTAACAACCTTTACGCCAATTATTTCCCTTTTTGCCCTGCTGGGAGTGAGAATTCTTATATGCACATATGAGATTATGAATATCAACTATCCATTTAAGAAACATAATCCCAAAGCAATGTAACTGAACATGAAATAATAATGGGAGAGAAAAGAAAAACCTTTAGAAGCATTTCTTAATCTAACACTACAAGAGAAAATAATGCACCAATCAGCATAATATGTCCCTTGGATCAATTCGAGGCTGTAGAAGCAGCTTACAAAGAAAAGGAATAATTCCATGGTACTAACAAATTCATCAATAAAGGTTTTATGAGTAAAAACAAAAGCTCCCTTTATAATATTGTAACTGTTTTATTGAAGCTCAAATAAAAATTTAAGTGTATTGACAGGCTTTCTAATCATGAATATTTCAAGCATGTAATTAATTCTTGAACCCATGTTTTAACTACAATTTATTGGGGTGCCTGGGTGGCTCAGTTGGTTAAGTGGCCGACTTCGGCTCAGGTCATGATCTCGCGGTCTTTGAGTTGGAGCCCCGCATTGGGCTCTGTGCTGATAGCTCGGAGCCTGGAGCCTGGAGCCTGGAGCTTGGAGCCTGCTTCTGTTTCTGTGTCTCCCTCACTCTCTGCCCCTCCCCATTCGCGCTCTGTCTCTCTCTGCCTTTCAAAAATGAATAAATGTTAAACAAACAAAAAGAATTAACTACAATTTATCTGGAGACATCATTATCCCTTATGGTTTAGTAGCCTTTGGACTGGCAAAGACAGGAGCCCATAGAAAGAATAGTTGTATCTTGCTAATTACTTAGGAAAAGGCCCATCACTGTGTTTTCCTTACACCTAGAGGTAGATGTAATTCTACATTTTTCTCTGTGTTTAAGTAAAGTCACTAGTATTCATTCTAATGCAAATATTGGGCTGGCTGTTCTCCTTTTTCTCCTTTTCTGAGATCTGTTCTCCCCTTTGCTCTGCTCTGACTCCTTTCCCATGTCAGCACCTACAGCTACTCAATAAATATTTGTTTAATATTGAATAGTAGCATATAAACAAAAATCCCCAAACCAAACCACTTCACATGATTTTTTTGGCCTTCAAACACCATTCACGACTACTTTTCCTACATCCAAAAGGACAATTTCAATCCAGTTTATCATCTAATTTTGAGGCCATTTTAACACAACCTAGAACTTTCAGTAAGTCACACAAGTCCTTTATAACTTCCAGCTTTGGAACCGACAGATGTAGCTGGAATCTAATTCAGATTAACTCAACCAAAAAAGTCTTAAGGTAAATAAAAAGGGTATGGTTGATTTCTTATAAACTCAGGTTCAATGAATAATTCATTTTTATTTTTATTCCTAGCCCTTCCATTTAGACCCAGGACAGGTGGGTTTTCATCTTTATAAACTTGAAAAAGTTTTTTTTAACTTTAAAATTACAAAATGTCTGTTTCACCTTATTCGCAATATATAGTTAGACTTCATAAAATACAATTTGAAAATTAGGTAATGGGAATGCAACCTGGTGCAGCCACTCTGGAAAACAGTATGGAAGTTCCTCAAAAAACTAAAAATAGAACTACCTTACAACCCAGCAATGGCACTACTAGGCATTTATCCACGGGATACAGGTGTGCTGTTTCGAAGGGACACATGCACCCCCATGTTTAGAGCAGCACTATCCACAATAGCCAAAGTATGGAAAGAGCCTAAATGTCCATCGATGGATGAATGGATAAAGAAGATGTGGTATATATACAATGGAGTATTACTCGGCAATCAAGAAGAATGCAATCTTGCCATTTACAACTATGTGGATGGAAATGGAGGGTATTATTGCTAAGTGAAATTAGTCAGAGAAAGACAAAAATCATATGATTTCACTCATATGAGGACTTTAAGAAACAAAACAGATGAACATGAGGGAAGGGAAACAAAAATAATATAAAAACAGGGAAGGGGACAAAACAGAAGAGACTCAGAAATATGGAGAACTGAGGGTTACGGGAGGGATTGTGGGAGGGGGGACAGGCTAAATGGGTAAGGGGCAGTAAGGAACCTACTCCTGAAATCATTGTTGCACTATACGCTAATTTGGATGTAAATTTTAAAAAATAAAAAATAAAAAAAAAAACTTGCTTACAGATGCTCACAGTAAAAAAAAAAGAAAATTAGGTAAAAATATCATTTTAATAGGTTAAATGTTACTTTAACTGTTTGCTTTTCAAATCGTCTGTGCCTGAAATAACAAATCACCTCTATCAGCAAAGATGCACTTAGACTCTAAAAGGAGTCTCTGCCATTAAAATATTCGAGCTTCAGAACTTCCGGATGGATAGTTTCCAATTAGCAAGGGACCACACAATGCTTTTGCAGGTGGTAAGAAAAGAGCCTAACAAAGATTTTAGCTAATCCTTTGTGGGTGGAAATTTCAGTCAAGAGAAAAACAGTCTAGTAAGAATATTAAAAAGGACAAACTTTTTTAATGCTACAGGAACCAGAAATAAAGCAGTTTCCCCAAACCTGACATAAACAAATATGTGTCACCAGATTATAAGACAAACAGGCTGTCTGCCCATATCAAAAGTCAGTAAGAAAAAACCTTTTTAACATGTCCCATTGATCTGCCCTAAGTTACTAAAATTCACACTTCAAGATGAGATGACATGGTTTCTTGAGAGTTAAGTGGAAAAAAACTTGCAACAATATTAAGGTCATTACCATAAAAGAGATGCAAGGCGACTGGGGAAAAATAAGCCAGTAGGAGCATAGTGGTCAGTGGAGAATCTCAGGTTGGACTATTTGGATGACCCTGGTTTTTGTGCATTTTGCCTACAGAACTACGAGTAAGTTGTGCAGCCTTTCAGATATGAGCTTGCTCATGTCTCAATCATACCAAACAAATAGAAGTGTCCAAAAAGAATAAATAAGTTGCATATAAAGCTCTCGGAACAGTGTCTGTGCTGCAGGACAGCTGGAGTTAGGAATTTGAGATGGCAGCAAGACTCGTACGACAAAAACAGGTTTCAATCTGGTGCTGCATTTAATTTTATAGAACAATTCAAGGCAGGGGTGACAACAGGGACATCAGCCCTATGCCATCAGCAGTCTCAGCATCTGCCCAAGTACAAAGATTATTCTGCCCCGTCACCTATCCAGAGCATAAGCATGGAGGTACCTGTGGGTCACTTGAACATACAGAAGCCACAAGCACATCCTTCTATCACGATTTTATAATGTCCAAGTGACACAGGCCAGAGTCTTGCATGCCAAGTCAAAGCTCCCTTAACACAGGTGCAGTTCTACTCAACAAAGGAGGTGAACCTGACATTCCTCATTTATATTTACTGTTTCCAGGGAAACAATGCTGCAGAGCCCAGGGTCATTCTTGGTGAGGTCTGCAGTAATACAGGCCTAAGAGTGGCCATTTACTCCCAGTCTGTCATGTGGAAAGTACTCTGAAAATGCTACCTGTTAATGCCCCAATTAGCAAACAGGTAATATTGTAAGTCAGTTAATGCACAGACTCATGATCACTGCAGTTACTGTCAATAAAACATGAAAGTGAAGACTGCCAGATGAATTTGAATGATCCATTGACTACTCAGACAGTAACCATATGTTGAGAGTACTAAGAAAGCTGTTTTTGCCTGTTATCTGTTTCCCCCTTATTCTAGTAAAAGTATTCTGGTTTTTCTTTGGGAGGCCCATTCTTACCCCAGACTCATGTAGTTCTGAGGGGATGACCCACCCTTGTGTCTGAGGGTAGGACTTGCATTGCAGGCTTGTGCTCCTGTGAATAATTCAAGATTGACATGTAATTTAAGTTTGGTCACTCAGGGTCACCTTGGATTTTTACCTGAGTTATTTCAAAAGAGATCTGTTTGCTCAGCCACTAGCTTATCACAATAGCACTTATAAGGTGAGCATCAATGGCCAGGCACCAAACAGATAAAGCCTGCCTGAGAACATAGGGTGCACAGAGCAAAGCAATGACACAAGATGAAAAGAGGGTAGGAACTCAAGTCTCTGGAATTTTCAAAAATAGAAATAAGTCTGAATTTGGTGTCTGGTAAGCCAAGTCTGCAAGATCCCTAATACAGGGAATGAAGTGGGAGGGAAAATGCAAATGACAAGACAGGCTATTTAAAGGGAAAGAGCAAAACCCACAAGGAATAGTCTTGGGAGGCAAGTGTCAGAGGAGAGCATCCCCCAGAAGTGAGTCCTTGGCTGATAGACCTGGCCTGAGGGACTGGGGCTAAGGGTGGGAAGGGGGAAGGGTAACCCCTTCTGGATAATCAGCCACTCGTGATGTGCCTCCCGCACCCGATCAACAGTGTAGTGTGAAGCAACAAGGAACTGCACCAGGCTCCATTCCGGGAAAAGATGGGGGGTGGGAGGGGGAACCTCTGAGCACAGGACATTTCCAGCCTGGTGGCTGAGACAAGGTGCTTGGCTTCTCAAAGGCACTAGAGACCTAGCAGGGATGGAGAAACCCTAGATCATCCAAAAGACAGGGGCAGATGCAGATCAGCCAGAGACCAGACCGAAGATGAAATTGGTATTTAAAGAAAACTACTTCCTGAGTGTGCTGACAAATTCTCCTTGGATCCAGTCTGAGCAGCCTGGAGATAAAGGATGATCATGGCTAGTACCTGAGACAGGTCTAATATGGGCCAGGTTTGGCTATTTAATCTTATTAGGACATTAAAAAAAAAGTTTTCCCAGAACTACTAAGGAAAGTGCAAGGTCAGTGCAGCTAAAAGAAAATTTTCATAATGCATTTCATTCATATAAGATGAACACTTTAAAAAAAAAAGGTACAAAAGTGGACAATTTCTATTAGGTGAAAATACTATCACGTGGCATTTGTGATATGGCATTAGATATTGACAGGGAAAAAATAGAAAGTAAAAAAAGCAGCAGCACAGACAGCATTACAATATTTCTCATCTTACTGACAAAAATATTACTGAGATACAAATACAATACAGACTGGAAATCAAACTTGAACTAATAAAAGCAAACAGTACAGGGTCACGTGATATATTCTGGCCAGAGATTTTTTTTATAAATCAGGTAAGATGCAAAGTATATATTTAAGTGTGAGTATACAGAACATCCTCCTTTAGAATTGCAGAGCACTGAAAGTTAAATATTTTATTTTATTTTATTTTTTTTATCTTTAAGCAGGCTCCATGCCTGATGCAGGGCTTGAACTCACAACCCTGAGATTAAAAGTTGTATGCTGTGCTGATTGAGCCAGTCAGGCACCCCAAAAGTTGACTATTTTAACATTTGCTTTTTTAAACCGCATTCTTTAATACTCTATCATAATTCCTTCACAATTTACTTCATGATGTTAACATTAAGCATATATTTAATGAGTGCTTACTAAGAACATAGAGTAGTTTCATATATGTTTTCTTCATATCAGAATTTCCTCAGACCCCAGAAAACCATGAGTTGAAATGGTATCATATTAAAAGGAAAAACCTAGATTTCAGGGGCTCCTATCCCAGGTACTGACAAAGAATCTCTACTTGCCTGCAAAAGTCACTCGGTTAGACATAAGAATCTGCAGGTGTTAGCTTATGTGTGTTCACATACGGGCCTAAATACTATCATATCTGCAGGCAACAGATACGCATTAGAAACTTCTACTTGTTTTCAGTCACAGTTGGACACGCTGTTACTCTGCTAGATACCCAGAGACATCTCAGTCTCTCCTAGCCATCCTCTAAGGTCCATCGCGTCCTTCTTCAATTAGGCCAGACATCTAGTAGTGTCGCTGAGCACTGCAAACGAAGCATGGGCACACTCCTGTGGGCAAAGCTGGTCAGGAGTGGTGTGATGAAGTAGTGGGCCAAGTCCTTCCGCCTCAGACCCGAAAACACCCTCACATGTCCTAATGTTTTGCAAAATTTTTATTGGAAGCCCTCTTTCTGGGCTTGATTTTTACCTGTAATCCCTCCACCCTGATATTTTTATCCCCATATTCCATAGTACAGTAAAACTCAGTTTGCGAGCACAATTCGTTCCAGAAACATGCTTGCAATCCAAAGCACTTGCATATCAAAGCAAATTTCAAGAAACATTGGCTCAGTTGTGATCGTGTGACATTTGGCATCATATGATACTTACACTGCAAGGCATCATTTGTTCATCACATTAACATTTATTATAAATGTTTGCTCGTCTTGTGGAACACTCACAGAACAAGTTACTCACAATCCAAGTTTTACTGTACTTACACAGGGAGAAGACAAGAGGGTGGAGAAATTACATCAGATGACAAATCTCAAAAAGAGATGTCATGTTTAATTTAGGAATGACTGTTCTTTCTAATAACCAAGACTTTCTTACTGTGCCACAGTCCATCTTACTTAGTTCCTACTTCCCTCAGAGCTAGCTCCCCTCAAAATCTTCTCAAGCCCTAAGTCAGAACTGATTTGGTTTTAAGTAACAGAAGTCTAATTCAAAGTTTGAGCTGTTAGGGAACAGAGGAGAAAAGTTAGTGGCTCAACAAATTCAAAAGTCCTCTCTTTTGCTCCATGTCTGTTACTCTTTGTGTTGGCTTTGGTCTCAGGCAAGTCCCTTCTTCCCCCAACAAAAAGGAACATGAGGATAGCACTTTCTTCTTCTTCTGGCTGCAGAACAAGGATGCATTTGACTGCTGTAGCTTGAGTAAGTGGGCCTATAGTTCAGCCAGCCAGTGTGGCCAGAGAGCTAGAGCATTCTGATTGCCAACCCTTGTTGCTAAGCAGGGCAAACCATGTAATTAACTTCCCTAGCAGTTAGGGAAACGATAGTGTACCAACAAGAAAATAAGCTGGGCAATAATAATTGTCCACTAGAGCCCTGCTCTCAACAGATACCTGCAGGGCCAATCTGATCACAAAGCATGCCCAAATAAATCGGAACCTCAGCAGTGAGAATGACATGGCCTAAATTCTTCCCTTAGCTCATGTGCAAAGATTCAAAATTGGGTCTCAGTGCTCCAATGACTATGTTCATTTGACCATATTCTCTGCTCTCCTAATTATAATGTGTCTTCACATTTCAGAAGAGCATTCCTAGCTATAATTATGCAGGCACATCATAGGAAAGCTGGCAAGGGCAAAATGAGGAAGAGTCATGTATCCCCAAGACTGCTTGCCCAAGGTTATGCATCTTTAGCATTTATGCACATTCAGATTTGAGGAACAATTTGTAGCATCTGTTATCAATATTTGCAATAAAAGGGGATCACCTGGGGAGGATTAACAAGCAGTATCGCCCAGATCCCTGCCCTGGACGTCCTAATATAATTGGTCGGGGGTGTGGTCTTCGTGCTCCCCAGGTGATTCTCATATGTAGTAGGCATTGAAAAGCATCGGGATCAGGGGACTATTATATTGATCAGTGAAAACATCCACAAAACTGTTTTAAAGGCTGTTTATCTTAGGAGACATGTGAAGAAAGTGTTCATCAATAAGCCAAAGAAATTGGGGAGCTTTTTCTAGGAGAAATAATAGTAAATATGAAAGCAGCCTAAGACATCAACTCTCAAAAATAATTAGGTTTGGAATACAGAGTGCTGTGAACATGGCAGGTGGAAAATGGAACTTTTAGCTACAAGAGAATGAAGTAGAGAACCTTCCCACCCGAGATCAGGAAATTGAATTCAAGTTAAGAGACAATTGAGAGCCACCATAGGTATCCACAAATGGCAGTGGCACACTGAAAACCATGCTGGAAAATGAAAACATCACCAACAGCGTAGCAAGGTGGTTAATCCAATGCATCTTTACAAGAACCATCTCCAGGGAATTTTATTTCCTCGTTGCTCCCTAACATGCATTTGCAACTACAACAATGAAATAATTATATTCACAACAAAGAAATTACATGTGAGATCATTATTTTATCTAATATTTGCTACTCTAAGTTTTCAGGGTCTACAGAGCTAGGTCAGACCACACTTGTTAGTCTATGGTTAAAGACTGCTAAGAATAAAGAATTAGGGTTGGTTTAAGTTGCCTTCAGTTCAGTTTACTACTAAACCTTCAGAAAAACAGCAGAAAGGATCTATGTGTGAGCATGACACTATGATGCCCGAGTTGTTCCTGAGGGAAACACTACACCTGAAATTGGAAGATCACTAGAGCCAGCAAGGAGTCAAGAATTCATAATGTAAGAAGAGTTAACTACAATGAATTCGCTGCTTTTTAAATGGTTTTATTTAGGCTTTTCTGTAAATCAGCACTCAGGGCTCCACTCAATATATAAGGACGTTATCACAGCAGCACATCAGTAATATACTTTTTATTGTAATTCTTACTCCGTTGTTGGGCTGCGGCAGGCCTGAAGACCCCCAGCCATATGTGGCAACCACCAAATCAGGGATGTGCTCTGCTGGACTGCTAGATGTATAATTGTGCTTGTTACTGGGGCTGAATAGATTCAAATAGGCTAGGCTCTCTTTAGGAACCATGAAGTCACAGGATGATCAGTGGAGGCCATTCAGTTTAGGTGTTTCCACTCTAAATATATTTAACTAAAAATCCTCAACTTGGTACCTACGAAACAAAGGATTTGGAGAGAGCTCACAAGAATGACTTTGGGAAAACCATCTGAAAGTTAGCTTACGTGGCTAAACACAGCACTCATACAACTGCTTGTTTTCAAGTATTTAAACAAAGATGCCATGAGACTGAGCTGGGTCCAATCTGCTGGTAGCATACAGTCAGCAAAGCGAAACCTAAGCCAGAGTCAGTGCATTCCAATCAGAGAAAAAGAAACGTAAGAACAACCAATCACAAACAGCCCACTAGGATTTCCCAAATAAGGCAGCCACTTAAGCTACAGTCCATCATAGAATTGCTTTCCTTCAATTCTTTTGTCTTCCTCTATATAATCCTTGCTCCAGCTCCTGTCCGTGGAGCACTCTTAATCACTTGTGATTTGGTGTTGTCCAATTCAAATCGATGTTTGCTCAAAGAAACACTTCAACCCTTTAGTGTGCCTCAGTTTATCCTTTAACACTTGAAACAAATTTGGGAGTCACTGTCAGTCCCTGCCTGGCATTCAAGATTCATAATCTCCTCTCCCAACAAATGGGACGATTTGCCTCCTATCTGATGCTTCAGATTTTAGGACATATTTTTGTAAAAAATTTTTTTGAATGTTTATTTATTTTTGAGAGAGAGAGAGAGAGAGAGAGACAGACAGACAGACCGTGAGTGGGGGAGAGTCAAAGAGAAAGGGAAACACAGGATCCGAAGCAGGCTCCAGGCTCTGAGCTGTCAGCACAGGGCCCAACGTGGGGCTCAGACTCACAAACTGTGAGATCATGACCTGAGCCTAAGTCGGCTGCTTAAGCAAGTGAGCCACCCAGGCACCCCAGGACATATTTTATGTGTTAGAGTTCCTCAAGTTATGATCCCTGACCAGCTGTATTAAAATCACCAAGGCTTCTTTTCCCCCAAATGTGATTCCTTACTCCTATCAGAGACCTAGTGAGTCACAATATCTGGTGTCTAGAGCATATGAATTGGCATTTGTATAGGCCATCCAAACACCAAAGTTAGAAAACTGCTCCTCCAGTGATTTTCAAACCAGGTGTTTCCTAAAATCAGGAAGTTGGGTGCTGAACAGGAGTTGTAACCTGCCAGTCTGACAACAGACTGGATATCAACATTTGGATACCAATGTCCCCAAAGTCGATCTGTGTGGCTCCAGGTATGACAGTCTCAGTGAACACAAAATCCTCCTTGTTCTACTTGTGGTCCTTGCCCAGTATCAAGGTCCCCATCTCAGACTCCCTGGTACTTTGGCTGTCAATAATCCCTGGGCTTATTCCCGATTCTAAATCTCAGTAATTCCTATGGCCTCCACTAGCACATTATGAACTGCTATCAATTCTTCCTCTGTGGTCTGTGGTAGGAAAACAATGAACTATTTCTCGGCATTGCTGAATGTGGTCTGACAGTAATGAGACAAAGTAGATTAAGAAGAGCCATCTCAAAATCAGACATACCATTTGAACAGGGATATTCTAGAGGATATTCTCATTTCAATTATTAGCTTGGATAGGAAATCCAAGCCCAAGGGGCAGGGGATAAAACCACAATGTGAAATATAGGGATGGTATTCCAGGGGGGAACTTTTTATTATAGGATCCAAAATCAAACTGTCATCTCCTAATCGGTGACAATGGCAATAAAGGAACCAACAGTCAACACTGGGAAATCAGGACTGACACACTCACGGATCCTGAAATCGTGTAAGTAGGTAACAAAGCTCCAAGTATTGGTCTCTAGTTTAAGGGCAAAATTCCAGCCCGTTGGAGTAAAGGTGTTGTTTTGCTCTAATTTACCAAGTCAGGAACTCTCAAACAATGAACCTTACTATGACACATGATGGGGGGACATATCTTAGAACATAATGGAAGAAAGGATATTGTGATGGACTGAAACCTCCTAAATCCCTCCTGCTTTGAGTCAGGCTGGGCGTGACTGATGCTGCCTAGCAGAATTATCCTCAGAGGACCTTTGCTGCTGCTGTTTTTTTATTGTTTATATAGAGATCCAAGAACTACCTAATCAGAGTATTCTTTGTTTTGGTCCAGTCAACTGTGCATTTTAAAACTGCACAGGTGAATCATCTGAACTACCAGGTTAAGAGCTACACTCCTAGGAATCAGAATCAAGCTGAACCTGACAGGGAAGAGGGGGCAGCAGGCAGTGGTGGTGAAGATGCCAAGTGGAGTCAACCCCTGGTCCAAGCAAAACAAGCTTCTGGGCAAAGTGGTATGAATAAGCCTTTCACTTTTTTTTTTTTTAATTTCTTAAAAATGTTTTTTATTTGAGAGAGAGAAAGCAAGCATGCAAGCAGGGGAGTGGCAGAGAGAGGGGGAGAGAGAATCCCAAGCAGGCTCTGTGCTGTCAGTGCGGAGCCCCATGTGGGGCTCGGTCTCACAAATGGTGCGATCATGACCTGAGCAGAAACCAAGAGTCAGAGGCTTAACCGACTGAGCCACTCAGGTGCCCCTGAAAAAGTCTAACTCTTAATAAACAAAAGAACATTTCCTCTTTTCTAGTTCACCTACTTCCTTGAGTGACAAAAAAGTATGACTCAAAAGGGCTCTGCATTATAGCACAAAATAAGCATTGCCATCCCAGGAAGGGGGAGCCTTTTCTGCACTTTTGTCTTTTTCCTGCCCCACCAAATATAGGTTTCCTTGACACATAGACAAATTTATTTATAACCTTTGGACCATTAGACATTTAGGTCTGGTATTCAAAAGAATTTCCTACTATGAAAAATCTCTGAAACATCTAAAGAAAGTAATTTTGGCACTTTTCTATCATTCAAAAATTGATAACCGAGTCGCTTCTTGCCTCTCAGGTGTATTATTTTAGATGAGGGAATTCCAGGAGCAGTGATTCTTTCATATCTGTCCAAAAAATCCATTAGAAACGACCACAGGAAGGCGAACATCATCTCTCTAAAAGTGAGAGTAAACACGAGGCTTAATTTGTTCATGTGCAGTAAACGGTTTAGTTTTAAAGGCAGAATCTAAAGTGAAGATTTTATTTCTCTCTGGTCATTTTGATCTCCCTGCTTGAAAGGTATTACAGAGATAAGGAAGCATCAAAACCTAGCACCGGGTAGAGTTGAAGGAATAGAACTTTGTTTGGGAATTATTGTCTTACATCTTCTTTGGCTCAAGACACTAAACCTTGTACCCCTTACAGACTTTCTCCTGAAGTGGCTTGAGCTAAGAATCAAGCCTGTAGGGAACTTAGGAGTCAAATGGTCAATAGCAAAGATTCAGTTGGTAATTAGGTGCTTGGGATTCAGATCTTTCCACGAAGTGAAGATGAGAAGGCAAGATCTATTATAATGCTTCTAAGTTTCAAAGGTTAGGTCACTTTGTGATTATGTTTGTGAGAAACTCAAGATCATTTTCACTGTGGAAAAAAACAACCTGTGTTGAAATGGCTTTGATCAGCAGGTACACCTATCATGAACCTGGGACTAGAGAGGGCATTACATCCCTGAGACCAAGGTGGTGTGGAATGAGAACTCAGGGGTGATGATTTTTGTTTACTGAGAGATGTTCCACACTGGAACCAGTAGAGCTCTTGAATGTATGACTTCTTTACTGTGATTAACAAAAGTAGTAATCCAGGGGCGCCTGGGTGGCTCAGGTGGTTGAGGGTCTGACTCTTGATTTCAGCTCAGGTCATGATCTCAGGGTCATGAGACTGAACCCCATGGTGGGCTCCAGGCTGAGTACGGAGCCTACTTAAGATTTTTTTCTCTCTCCCTCCATCCCTTTCCTCTGCTCACGTTATCTCTCTCTCTAAAATCATCATCACCATCATCATCAAAGTAGTAATCCAGAGAAAGATTTCAGACAAGTGTAAATATCTAAAGCTGAATTTCTTTACTGACACCAAGGAGTCCATACTGCTTGGTGTTTAAGATGAAAGTCGGGTGTTGTGTACTAGTACTCACCCAGCTGTCTCTTTAAATTGTTAAGACAGACATTATTTCCCTTCACTCAACCTTTGCCAAAGCTGAATGGACAGCCCCCACAAGAAAATAAAACTTTTTATAGAAAATGCTAACTTCAATGTGTGACATTTTGTCCTTGGAAAAAGTAAAAAGTTAGAAAGAAGCAGGTCTATAACATGAGAGCCAACTAACACTGTCACCTCTTCTCCTTATTCCAGATCATTAATGGATGAATGCCAGTATAGGAAATGAAAAAGTCCAATTTCCACCCCAACTTTGTTTCTGATGTACCCTGGAAGGGGAGGACGACCATTGCTGGGTCAGGCCCTGACTCAACTTAGCTCAAATGGAGTCTCTGGGAGTTTGACAGTCAGGGTGAGAGAAGAAATGGCTTAACTTGCTAAACCAAAAGTTAGGAGCTAGGAGTTGTTTACAGCAAATCATCCCCCACAGGTTTTTCCTCTAGGAAAAAATGGAGGAAGTGGATCTCAGAGGGGAGAAGAAAACAAAACAAGCAGACAGACCAGCAGAGTGACAAACAAGATATGCGGAAGGAAGCGGGGCTCCCAGGGGCATTTGCTTACCATTCATTTCTGAGTCCTGGAAAAATCCCTGCCTTAAAGTTCATCCAGGTATCTCTGAATCCTGCCATTAAATACCACTTCCAACTTTTGTAGGTAGAAGCTAACCAGGGTAAGTTTCCTGAACTAGCAAGAGGAATCTTTAATGTAACTAGTTAGAAAATAGAAGGGAAACAACTTACTGTTGTTAATAACCAAAAATATAAAATCCCTGGTAATAATAAACTTAATAAGAATATTACACATCATATGGATATTTAGATCTAAAAAAAGAAATGATTATTAACAGACATAACAGAAGACATGCCTAAGAGGAAAGAGAATCTATTCCTCAATGAAAAAGAATCACATAAAGACATAAATTTTCCTTCACTGAAATTATAAATGTACTTTGGATCCATTAAGGATTTTTTTTTAACTTGGCAAAATTATTCTAAAGTTTTTTTTTTAAAGAATGAAGAAAAAATTAAAAGGCAAGAATAAGGCAACTTCCAGTATGTGGTACCGGAAAGCATTTTAAAATGTCAATTATTACAATACTGTTTTTATGTACAGCAATAGAGGAATCCTTGACAAATTTAGAAAACCCAAAAACAGACCAAGCTTTATCGAAACATTTACTATATTAAAAATGATCATTTAATAAATAGGGTGTGGACATTATTTTTTGAAAATATAAAATTATAATAGAGATTAAATTATACAACAGAATAAATCTCAAATAGATTAAATATAGAAAGGCAGTTGAAAAACCACACACACATAAAAGAATTTTAATAAAGTGGACATATATATTAATTTGATCCCTGGTTAATGAAGGCCTTTGTAAGTACAAGTATAAATATTTCTCTATATATATGAATTTAAAAACATGGCATATGTGACTATCTAAAGAATTCAGGCATATCGAAAATAAACATAAGCAAAAATAGATACTATGGGAAAAATATTTTCCGTTTATGTAACAAAGTATGTCTTAACAATACGTTATAAAAGCACTCCTAAAACTCAGAAAGAATATGAAATGGCAACTCAGGAATGAAGAATAAATAAGAAACATTAGCAAACATGCAAATTCACTAAGCATCCAAGAAAACTAAATTAAAGCAATAATGAAATTCCAATGACCAAACTTTTTTGCCTACACATTTGTATTGTACTGGTAAGAAGTGTGTTGGCACTTGTATATATCACCAAGAATAAATCTGTAAGACCTTCCCATCAAGCTTTCTAATACATCAAAAATGCTCAGAGTCTAACTCAGCTATTGAACTTGGAAGATTATTCTACAGAACTGATAAGAAATACTAACAAAGATGCAACCATAAGGATGAACAGTGCAGACATTTTTAGAACCCACAATTGCTAAGATACATAATAGTAGGGAATTGACCAACTAAACTGCTGAATATTGTTGCAATGACTAGCGAACAATGAGATTAGATTATCAAAGAATAATGAGGAAAAAAACCTCAATATTACACGAAAGGGTAATTATGAAATAACATTTATGATAATCTGTAAGAGTTATGATTATGTTGTTTAAATAAATGACTAGAATCAAATAGACTAAAACAAACAGTTCTGGATATATTAGGTGGTGAGATTTTTGTTTTATTATTTCTATTTTTAAAACTTCCCAAATTTTCCAAAATGAAAAAAATGAGAGAAAAAAGCGTAATCCAGTAAAAACCAAAGTAGCAATAACAATACAAAACAAACAAACAAAAAGAAAGAAAGAAATAGAAAAAAAAGGCAGAGAAAGTCATTCCATACAGGGGGCCCATAGGCAAAAGCACTAGAGTTGAAAAGAGTCGGATATGTTCTGGCAACTCCAAGTAATTTCATGTGGCTAAATCACAGGCTGTATCAGGGGTAATTCCAAGAGACACAGTCTGAAAAGAAACTTGTGTTCCTAAGATAAAAGAGTATTAGTTTCCTAGTGCTGCTCCAACAATTACCACAAACTCAAGCACTTGAAGCAACACAAATTTGGTATTTCACAAGTCTGAAATTAATCTCAAGGACCTAAAATAAAGTCGCAGGTAGAGCTGCATTCCTTTCTGAGATTCTAGGGGAGAACTCATTTTCTTGCCTTTCCCACCTTCCAGAAGCTACCCACATTCCTGGGCTTTTGGCCCCCTTCCATCTCCAAAGCCAGCAATGGCCAATCAAGTTTTGATTATAATGTCACCTCTGTGTTTCTGACTCTCCTCCTTCTCTCTTCCACATTTATAATGAACCTTGTGATTATAATGGACCCACTCAGATAATCCCCAATGATTTCCTTATTTTAAGGTCAGCTGGTTAGCAACTTTAATTCTCTGTGCAGCCTAAGTGGGGGAAGTGGCATTTTCTGCCTACTACAAAGTATTTGATCTGGAGATATACTGATGGTGGGAAGATCGGTTAATAAAGGTTACTTTAACAAGTTAAGGGTATTTAACTGTCCTAAAGAAAATTTCCTACTGAGACTTGAAGAGTATGAAAGAGTGAAGGGTAAACTGATGTCTTCAAATTCAAGGGAACTGTCCATCTCACTCCCACAGATTCAAATCCCATGCTTATGGCGGTACTATATATGAAGTAGAGGCTCAAGAGACACTTGCTAAGTAAATGACTGACCTAAGAAATCATTCATTCAACTTTTTTTTAAATCTGTATTTATTTTCAGAGAGCGAGAGCATGCACGTGCAAGTGTGCAAAGGGGAGGAACAGAGAGAGAGAGGGAGAGAGAGGGAGAGAGAGGGACAGAGAGGGAGAGAGAGGGAGAGAGAGAGGATCCCAAGCAGGATCCACACTGTCAGAGCAGAGCCCAATTGGCGGGGGGGGCGGGGGGGGGGGGCTCAAACTCAAAAACTCAACAAACCATGGGATCATGACGTGAGCCAAAATCAAGAGTCCGATGCTCAACTGACTGAGCCACCCAAGAGCCCTTCATTCAACTACTTTTCTTAGCTTCCAGAGTTCAGTGATTTGTTCACAGATTCCTATAACATCTATTAGTCTGAACCCTTTATAGTAGCACTTGATGAAGCCTTAGTATTATTTATTTTGTTTGTATTCTTTACTTCACCAACTAATTTGCCTTATTATTCATTTATGCAAAATTAACTGCAATATTACACATGATCTAGTTTATACAAGAGTGGCAATCCATCAACTACACTTTCAAATGCCTAGTTTGATGAGCAGACTTGTACCATACTATGTGGACCCTCCATGTAGATATGGCTGATTATTTTCTGCTATGTAGATAAGACTAAAGACTAAAATCTCTGTTCCCCTTTTCTTTTGTATTTTTATTATTGCCTCAAGGCCAATTTCTACATGATCATAAAGGGATTCATTGAGTGAGTTGTGAGGTTATTAGAATAACAAAGATAAAGCTTCTCTTCATATTTCACATGAGCTAATCCCCCCTTGAATATCTTGTTATATTATAGGATTTTAAAAAATAGTACAGAGTTTCTGCTGTGTCAATTGCTAAAACGGATAGTCCCCTGCTATTTTAAGTATAGCTGAACTCAACAAATGAAGCAAAAAAAAGAGCAGAGCTGAGCAGCTCAGAATCTTAGACACGTTTTGTGAATATTTAAAACAAGTGGGCTATATACCATTTGTCGTGTTGGGAATTTTAGACTTTGTCCTGTATTATCTTTGAGGATATATGTATGATTTAGTCACCATCCGTAAGTAATGTTAATGGATTGTCAGGATAATGCTGTGTCAGTATTAGATAAATTCATGACAAAGAAGCAGAATCAGACTTATAATAAAGCATAGATTTGAGAGTGTGTCCAAAGCTGAAGACAGTGTATGATTTTGTCTATGAAATAAATAGCAATGAAAATAGTCATGACTGCTAGTCCAAAATAAATATAGGTCCGTTTCAGATTCAGCCAAATACAGAAAGAAGGATTGAACTGGGTCTTTAGACCAAGGATGAATGAGTTCTTAAGTGAGAATAAAATTTAGAAGATAGAAGAGGGCATACGCAGACATCAAGAATGAGATGGTAAAACACATACACACACACACACACACACACAAACACACACACACAAAAACAAAAAAAAACACCATGAAAAAGGCATAAAATACTGAGAATACTAATGGTATGTAAAAAAGAACTATAAAATGTATTTGATGACGGGTGTCTGGGTGGCTTAGCCTGTTAAAATTCCAACTCTTGGTTTTGGCTCAAATCATGATCTCATGGTTAGTAAGTTCGAGCCCCATGTTGGGCTCCAAGCTGATGGTGCAGAGCCTGCTTCAGATTCTGTCTCTCCTTCTCTGTCCCTCCCTCGTGCTCTTTCTCTCCCTCTCAAACAAACTTAAAAAAATGTGTTTCAGATGATGGTAAAATATTTCCTTCTTCTGTGCCTTCTCTTTCCCTCTCTCCCTTTCTTCTATGCTTAATGAGAGACTCACTTTATGCCAGACCTTACACTAAGGGCCCAAGAGTGTATATTTGCGGCAACTTCATAGCTCAACATAAAAAGAGGTCTTTGATTTCAATTTTCAAATTTGTTTCTGAGTAACAATCTAGTCATAATAGAAGTTTACCGATGAAGTATCTTAAAATCTACATTGATATAAACTCTCCTGGAGATGCATTTTTTGAAGATGCCTTTAAATTTTTTTTTCTAAATGTTCATTTATTTTTGAGAGACAGACAGTGAGCGAGTGCGTGCAAATTGGGGAAGGGCAGAGAGAGATGGAGACACAGAATCCAAAGCAGGCTCCAGGCTCTGTGATGTCAGCACAGAGCCCAACGTGGGGCTCAAACCCACCAACCGTGAGATCAGGACCTGAGCTGAAGTTGGATGCTTAATCGACTGAGCCATCCAGGCACCCCAAAGAGGCCTTATATAAAGGCACGTAAAATTGTCCCTGCCTTATAGGAAGTCACATTGGGACAAAGAACCCAGGCATAAAAACATTTACCATATAGGGGTGTCTGGGTGGCTCAGCCGGTTAAGCATCACCTTTGGCTGAGGTCATGATCCCACAGCTTCAGAGTTTAAGGCCTGCATTGGGCTCTCTGCTGTCATTGTGGAGCCTGCTTGGGATCTTCTGCCTCCCTGTCTCTCTGCTCCTCCCAGATACGTGTGCACTTTCTCTCTCTCAAAAATAAGCATTAAAAAAAAGAGAGAGAATAAAATATCTTTAAAAAATTTACAACATATTCTAACAAGTTCTGATGAAGGATTAAGAGATGAGCAAATCTACTACGAAAAAAAGGGAACGCTCATCAGGCAGAGATTATTTCCTGGAACATTTTTTACTTGGAAAGAAAATTAAAAATGTATTCAAAGATCAGATTCATGGAAGTCCTTGCATCTATGCTGAGAGTCACAACCTCTTCTGAAAGAAGTGGAAAGCTTCTAGTGAAGTCTTTTTTAAGCACAATGACCAGCTCATTGGTACATGGATGGTAAATAAAGCCAAAGCATTCCAAGGCGGATACTGTTAAGAGCCAAGTACTTCAATTATTCATTTTTTCATGTATGGATTCAACAAGTATTGTTAAAAACCTACTAGGTATACAAGTCTGTATTCGGTTTTGAGGATACAACTCTGAGCAAATTAGGTACAATCCTGCTTAAATGGGCTTTACAGTCTAATATGACAAGGTAAAGGTTTTAGAATATATTCTCATTATATTGGGAAGCTTGTAGAGACTTTGATTCTGCTGTATAACATAATCTCATTTGTGTTTGCAAAGCATTGATTTGGGTGCTATGTAGTTCATGGATATCACCAGAGGCAACAGTGAACCGATCACGAAACAACTGTCATATTGCAAGTTAGGGATGATAGTAGTTTGTAACAAAAAAAGCAGAGAATGGAATGATGGGATCTATTGCAGAGATGGAATGAATACAACTTTCTTTTTTTTTAATGTTTATTTATTTATTTTTGAGAAAGAGACAGTTCAGGGGAGGTACAGAGAGGGAGACAGAGAATCCCAAGCAGGCTCCACGCTGTCAGCACAGAGCTCAACACAGGACTCGAATTCACCAACTGTGAGATCATGACCTCAGCCAAAGTCGGAAGGTGAACTGACTGAGCCACCCAGGCGCCCCCTAAGAGTCTTTTATACAGGTGGATGTATTCTGGAAGCCAAAAAGAACAAAGCATTTCCGAAATGCAAGAGATAATAGATGAAATGTTGCTAAGTGAGACCATCAACATGGAGATTGTTGATGCAACAGTTTCAGCAAGGTACAAGAAACAGGAAAGTGTACATGGAGGGGATGTGGGGAAGAATGGAAAGTAAGGAGGTTCAGACAGTGACTATAAGTAAGTGTTTTAGTAAACTTTTCTATCAAGGGAAAAATGAAGTTGTAGTGAATGGAGGGAGCTGAGGGGGTCACAGGGTGAGGATATTTTTAACATGGGAGATATGAGAGCATATTTATATGTTAATAGAATCGTCTGTTAGGGAAATGGGGCACCAGGGTGGCTCAGTTGGTTAAGTGACCAACTCTTGATTTCAGCTCAGGTCATGATCTCCACGTCCCTGGATGTGAGCCCCACATCGGGCTCTGCGCACACAGCGTGGAGCCTGCTTTGTATCCTCTGTCTCCCTCTCTGTACCACTCTCTTGCCTCAGAAACAAATGTTAAAAACTGTATTTGTGTATAATAAATATGCTGTTCTTCTTTTTCTAATGTCTTTACGCAGTTCCCTCAGGTAGGATACAGTCAGGAAAATAGTAATCATATTAAACATTTTTAAAAGAATTGTTTACTTCCTGTCCTCAACATCAGCAAACCACTGATGCTTTCCAACACCATGATTTAGATTAGCATTTCTAGAATTTCATATAAATAGAATCCGATAATGCATATTGTTTTCTCCCTTGCCTTTTCATTCAGCAACATCTTTTGCAAATTCATCCATGTTGTTACACATTATCAGTAATTCTTTCTTACTGCTAATATTCCACTGTATAAAAATACCACAATTTATTTATTTATTCACCTGTCATTGATGGACATTTAGGTAGTTTACAGGTTTCACCATTAGGGGTAAAGATTCTGTAAACAGCAGTTTATAACCTTTTGTGTAAACAATGATTTTCTTTTTTTCTCAAATAAGGAATTATTACAATGCAAATCTTAAGAATGTTTAGTTAGTGCTAACTGCTCTTATATTCTGTAAATAAATTAGTGCTTACCCCTACTTTTCAGTATTAGGTCTTTTTTTTTTTTTTTAACTGTAACTTCATGGATAGGTTTGTGGATGGTTAAGATATGGTGCTTATATTTGATTTTTACTTTCCTCTTTCTTAGAGAGACAGAGCAGGCATGTGGGGCAAGAGGGGCAGATGGAGAGAGAGAGAACATCCCAAGGAGGTTCCATGCTCAGCAAAGAGCCTGATGTGGGGCTTAATCCCATGATCCTGGGATCATGGCCTGAGCAGAAATCAAGAATTGGAGGTTGAACCAACTTAGCCACACAGGCACCCCAAGAGATGGTGCATTTAAAACCTAGGTCTAAATTCATGGTACTTAACATAGTTATATCAATATAATTACTTGTATTCTTTCATTTTATTTTCATGATAACCTCCAAGGGTCTATATTTTTCAGATGAAGTGTAACTGAGGCAAAATTATGTTAATTAACCTACCCAAAGACACAAAACAATGCAGCTGCAGAGCTAGGATTTGAACCCAGTAAGTCACATTCTCCCGTCTGTTCTTAACTCTGCCTTAAATATAGAAAAAAAAAAGGCTAAATATATACTTGAAAGTCGCAACAAGGAAGTAAAATGATGCACGTGCTTTCAGCATAAACAGCAGGATCCATTTAAATGAAATAGATTTTTAATGTCCAATTTTAGTCAATCCATGCAAATTACGGATTTACTAAAGTAGACAAAACGAGGAAAACAAGAAGGCTAGGTATATTTTAAAACAGCAATGAATTTTGCTTATCTGTTAGAATCTGATTGTTCCCAAATCTATTAAGGCTATTCATCACACAACTGAGAACTCCGTCTATTTACCTAAACATATATACATCAAATATTCTTCATCCATGTGATATTTTGGTATTAGAATTAATTATTAATTAGAATGTCCTTAGTAAACACTAACAGCACATAACTGACTAAATTAAAAAACAAAAAAACGATAACACTCCATATTGTTGGATTTTCTTCTCCTTTTACAGCTGTGGTTTGTTTGAGCTTGTGTATAGTATGTTTCATGGTTTGTGCACAAGAAATGTCTGAACAGCTGTAACATCTTCACCTTATCGCTCAGCCGTTGGCATCAAGGAACAAATGGAAAATCTATAATGTTGTTGCATTAATCATAACGAGAGGAAAAGTTCAATTATATTTTTTCCCTGAGAAAAAGTAACAGTTGGTTAATATCAATTTTGTGACTAAATGCATCACATGCTTTTTTAACAAATTATTTTAAAACTTGCTAATAAGACACCTTCAAGAGGCTTATAAAAATAATACCATTTTATCTTCTAAACTGTAACAACTACAATACAATCTCTTTGTAAACTGGAAGTCTATTACTTGGGTACAAGGCTTTCCAATTTAACTACCACATCTTCTATTGATATAGAAGACTACCACTGAGATCATTAAACAATAATTTCCAGGGAAAAATAGCATCTACATTAAATAGGTCATAAACAGCTGGATTTACTACTGAGAGACCTCTCAGACACAAGTTTGAGAGAAGAAACATCACATTTCTCACACACCACCTCAAAGGGACTGCTTAGAGAAAGCAGTGGGGAGTCCGGGGATGTGATGTGCATGACACTAAGAAAGGATATGAACCACTTATCAAACGAAAATCAAATCTCTGCCATGTATTTAGAAATTCAGTACTTGGAACACACAAAAAATTACATACTTCCTTCCTTCTATTTACCCAGGGACAGGATTCTCCCATAGCAGTGATCTGTGATTTTATAAACCATGCCAGATAAAAATCATCAAGACAAGAACCATTTGGGTTAAAATCATGACAACATCTTAGGTTTCAGTACTGGTATTTACTTATTACAAACTGCACAAATTTCCCCCAAATAGTAACTGCCTTAAAAATACTCTTTTTTTCAGACAGATTATGGAAAGGCACATTCATCACTCAGAGAAACCCTGATTTCAGGCTGCAAGAAACCCAGGCAAAAGCTACATGGGACGCCATTTACAGAGTGTCGTAAGAGTGAAATGTGTCTAATGAGCCCTTCACAATGGTTTGCGTCTTGCTCGTCTCTGCCTCTGCCTCTGCCTCTATGGCAGCTATTGTTCAGAAAAAGTCCATCAGCTCCATGTAAATCTCACAGCTCCCTGCTCCAGTACCAGGGTTAGAAAACTCAATTTAAATCAAGCCTAATCACTTCTGCCAGCTGCAGTGTGCTTCCCAACACTCCTCACCCACCCGAACATTCTAGCATGACTTTGTTTCTTGCATCTCTCAGCCATCCTCCAATTCAGCCACAGTCTAATTGGCTGGCTAGGGATTCCACTGTCACTCAAGCTAAACCCCAGGCTCATTGAAGAAATTGGAAGCTGAGTTTGCAGTTTGAGTTTTGTTCCAAGGGTACATATTTCCTGGCATTTTTTTTTAACCCCTCTAGCCAGACAGAAGTTAAGACAATGCATGAAACTGTACCTTAAAATACAGCAAGATCTATTTTTCTGACACATTTAACTGTTTGGCTCCATGCTGGTGGTCAAGAAGAGAACTGAAGGCTTGTCTTCACATTTTGCCACAGGAAGGGGAGCCATGATATCTCCTGGAAGCCCCTTTCAACAACCATTAGGTTTCCACTGATTTTGTTCATTTTAAAAAATACAGTAAAACCTCACATTGTAACTTGTTCTGTGTTCAGCAACATGAGCAAACATTTTGAATAAGTTTTACCTTGATAAACGGGCAATATCTTGCAATACAAGTAGTACATGATGCCAAACATCACGTGATCACAACTGAGCCAATGGTTCTTGAAATTCGCTTTGATATACGAGTGCTTTGGATTATAAGCATGTTTCCGGAAAGAAGTACGCTGGTAAACCAAGGTTTTACTGTAGATTGTGTTTTTGGTTACCATTTTAAAAAAAGCTCTCCTGTGTCCTCAAGGCTATTGGTTTGGGGAAGGAATTAAACACAATTTTCTATGAGTACCAATTTCACAGAATATGAAATTCTTCTCGATTGTTAATGTACCTGATGCTAGATGACACAAGACAAATTTCTTCCAGATTATGCTGTGCAAATCAAAGGAAGATGTTAGTAGCACCATATCACCAAGTGTTATTTCACTGTAAGTAAACACAGGACCAGGTGGTGGGCTCTCTGGCTGTGTGATATCGAGCATGGAGAGTTACAAAAAACCTGCCACAATGCCCTTGCCCTCAAGTAGTTTCGATCTTATAAAGGACACACTCACAGAAAAAAAAAAAAAAACGCACAGGGTTCTGTACAAAGTACCAAATATTTAACACGGATAACAATTGATCAACAGTTTCATAGGAGGGGAGAGATGACTGTTTACTAGCCATTACCTCCTCTGCCTTTCTGGTCAAAAGTAGGGCAAAAGAAACACAAGGAAAAAGTCCTGATGACTGCTCAGCCTCAGCCCTTGACTAACTCAGAGGGGCTTTGTTGTCATCCAGCATAAACATATGCATGGCTGTGACACAACCATCTCCAGAATGAGAAAAATGCAAGCCTAGCTTATCCCAACACCCTAAATTTGCAAACTGACTTAAACAACGAAAAGGAAGCAAATGTCCAACATGTATTAAATATTTTTGTCTAAGCACGGTTGAAGTACAGATAGCATAATCTTTTTAGCCCCAATATAAATTTACCTGAACCAGAAACCAGTCTAGAATTCACTCTTGGAGAGCCAAGGTGGATTTTTCTTTTTTTAATTTTCTTTCTTCTTGTTTTTGTTTTTGTATTTGCTTATAGCATTTGATTTCCTGTCTTAAAGAGTAAAGGTGCTTTTCCAAAATCCATAAAGAACTTCTCAAACTCAACACCCCCCAAAAAAAATAATCCAGTGAAGAAATGGGCAAAAGACATGAATAGACACTTCTCCAAAGAAGATATCCAGATGGCCAACTGACACATGAAAAAATGCGCAACATCACTCATCATCAGGGAAATACAAATCAAAACCACAATGAGATACCACCTCACACCTGTCAGAATGGCTAACATGAACAACTCAGGCAACAACAGATGTTGGCGAGGATGTGGAGAAAGAAGATCTCTTTTGCATTGTTGGTAGCAATGCAAACTGGTGCAGCCACTCTGGAAAACAGTATGGAGGTTCCTCCAAAAATAAAAAATAGAAGTACCCTACCACCCAGCAATTGCACTACTAGGTATTTATCCACGGGATACAGGTGTGCTGTTTCGAAGGGGCACATGCACCCCAATGTTTTCAGCAGCACTATCAACAATAGCCAATGTATGGAAAGAGCCCAAATGTCCATCAACAGATGAATAAAGAAGTGGTATTTATATATGTATATATATATACACATACATACAATGAAGTATTACTCAGCAATCAAAAAGAATGAAATCTTGCCATTTGCAACTATGTGGATGGAACTGGAGGGTCTTATGCTAAGTGAAATTAGTCAGAGAAAGACAAAAATCATATGACTTCACTCATATGAAGACTTTAAGAGACAAAACAGATGAACATAAGGGAAGAGAAACAAAAATAATATAAAAACAGGGAGGGGGACAAGACAGAAGAGACTCATAAATACGGAGAACAAACTGAAGGTTACGGGAGGGGTTGTGGGAGGGAGGATGGGCTAAATGGGTAAGGGGCACTAAGGAATCCACTCCTGAAATCATTGTCGCACTATATGCTAACTAATTTGGATGTAAAGTTAAAAAAATAAAAAATAAAACAAGTTAAAAAAAAGAGTAAAGGTGCTGTTAAGTATCAGCATAACCTCTTTTATCTTAGGTCATTCAAATATTCTTAAGCTAAACACAATTTGCTTTTTTACATGTCTTGTTTTCATTTTCTATCACATAATCGCTTATGTTTACTTTTTATTTCAAGTCTTGCTCAGTTAAATATCTTAGTATGTATTTTTAAAGTGTTGCCTAGTTTTCCCCTTTTTACAACTGCCTTATTTAACTTTATCATATTCTTGACTCATTTGGATTCTAGTACACAAAACACAGGTAACGATCCCTAATAAAAGGCAATGTTCCTTGTTGTTCAGAGAAAAATATCATTAAATGGATATGTACCTTACTTATAATGTTCTCTCTTCCGAGGAGCTGTCACTGAGTTGGCTTTTATTCACCACTGGAACACAAATTGGCTATCCCTTTAAAATGGGATATCCATGCCAACAGTGGACACAGGTACCTACTCTGCTCTAGGTTCATACAAACCTATGTAATTGGAATAGGCACTCAAGAAGGACCGGGTTTTCTCATTCTTATTTCCTGTTATGCAAAATCACTTTGTATCCTTTGACATTTTTTTCTCTTTAGAAAATCCCTTAAGATTCTTTTTATGAAACAACCCATCCTGCGAAATGTCCTAAGCAATTTTCCCAAACCTTCATTCTTACATGATGATGATGATCTGCGTGTTATCTCATCCCAAATAATACGTCCAAGCATATTATGAATAGACGTTTGTGTAAAATGTGATTAGCATTTTCAGATTTGTCCTATTCTCTGAAAGCTGCGCCCTCCTCTTGTAGTCAGCTTGCTGAACCATAGTCAGGAGAACACTGGAGCACGGATGGAAAAAGTATCACTTCTTCAGGAATGCAAACTTAATTAGCGAGGAATCATTAGCAGGTTTCTTAAATTCCCTGAACCTCAATTTTCTTACCTTCTAAAATGAAAAAGTCGAACAACACATTTTTTAAGATCTGTAATACATTAATGCCTTATATGTAATATTTAAGAGATAGTAATATAACAGAAAAACAGAAATAGAAAAATACATTGACATTATAAATATTATGTAACATATTTTAATATATAACATATATAAATAAAATATACTACTTATTTTTTAAGTTTATTTACTTATTTTGAGCGAGAGAGCACAAACAGAGAGAGTCAAAAGGAAAGAGAGACAAAATCCCAAACAGGCTCTGCACCATCAGCACAGAGCCTGTGCTCGAACTCATGAACTGTGAGACCACGAGCCAAGTCAAGATTGAGAGTTAAATGCTTAAATGACTGCACACCCAGGCACCCCATAAAATATACTATTTATACAGGGTGCCTGGGTGCCTCAGTAGGTTAAGTGTCTGCTTTTGGCTCACATCATGATCTCACAGTTCGTCACTGTGAGCCCCACGTCGGGCTCTCTGCTCTCTGTGCAGATCCCACTTTAGATCCTCTGTCCACCCCCGCCCTTCCCCCACTCTCTCTCAAAAATAAATAAAAATAAATAAATAAATATACTATTTATATATGTAATGGAAATGTCAGGGGAAGAGCTGCAATTATTTGAAAGCAAACATGTTTTCTTTTTCTTTCTTTAAAAAAGGTTTATTTATTTTGAGAGAGAGAGAGGGAGGGAGGGAGGGAGGGTCAGAGAGAGAGAATCCCAAGCAGGCTCCAAACAGACAGCATAGAGCCCCACCCAGGGCTTGAACCCACAAACTGTGAGATCATGGTCTGAGCCGAAATCAAGAGTCAGATGCTTAACCAACTGAACTACCCGGGTGCCCCACAGTTTCTTTTTCTTTGATGACTAAGCTCATCTATAATCCAGTTCCATTATTTACTTCATTCCCCAAGTGTCTTCCCATCACCTATATGAATCCCTTTCAGACTGGAGCACCCAGGGGTCTCATTTCCTCTACCTGACTCTATCAGTTCTCAGATACCTTCTATCCTCACAAGCCCAGGAGCTTTTTCTTGTCAATCTCTTAGTCCAATCTGATGGCCCACACTGGGGTAAGGGGCTTCAGATTCTGAGTACAGGAGGCAGGGATGAACTAAAATGGCATAATGAGGAAAATAATATTTTTGTGGATAAAGCCAATAATTTAGTATTACATCAATCCATTGTTATTTTAACAGCATCTATTTTCCCCATGTTACCATCTTACTATCGTCCCATCTTTGTTTGAATCAGGACCTAAGAAGTGCTACCACAAAATAAGTTACTATCCCGTCCAATTTTGGAAAAGAGGCTATGACCCTGTGGCAATGTCCACATTATTGGTCAGTCCAGTCAAATCCATAAGCAGCATTACCAGCAAGTCCTGGGAAAAAGTTACATTTCAGTTCTTTCTTGCTCTTCTCAGTGACTAGTAGACCCCACTGTAGTAGGATAGTCAAGCTTTTGTTTCCCTGGGGATTAAGCACTTTGTCTTAAACTGTCCCTTCCTGATTTCCAGCCCTCATCAAAAGGATATTTGTTCTATGCCTTCACTGTTCAGGTCCCTCTAGGTAAGCTGATTAATATCTTTAAGATAATATGTTAATGATCACTCATTAATGTTCAGTCTATCCTATCAAGTCTTCAGTTTTAAAAGTCTTCAATGACTACCGGATACTAAAAGAATCCAAGTACACAACCATGTGAAAATCACAGGTTCAGGTGAAGAACTAAGGGAAAATATATTGGGCTTCAGGAAATTTTCAGAATCCATCCATTCACATCCATAAAATCTTGCTTATGAGTAAGATTAGCTTCAATTGTTTTCTTCAAGCAAAATGATCAATGAAGTACACCTACTAAAGATCTGGATACAGAAGACTGAATGGTTATGTAAAATTTCTTAAATAGGAATGTGTGTGTCTACATCAATTCAAACAGAATGTTTACCTATGTCTTATGACACTAAAAGCTTTCATCTATTTCCCATTGTTGTGTTTGTCTGTTCTTCAATGAACAAAATAAATGCCACTGCAACAAGGTACCATAAGGCAAACTTTGCTCTTTGAGGAGTTCTGTTATCACCAAATCCCTAGTTCATTTCTCCCCCTATCCTTTTCTGGTACCTCTTTCACATTCAGACTACTTAATCAGTGGTTGAAACCAAACATCAAGTCGGCCACGCTTCAGTTTTCTACCCTGGAATAAGTTCCTTAAAGTGACATCCAAAGTGCTTGAAGAGTTTGTGAGGAAAAGACCAAGAAAAACTGAAAACAAACCATATGGAATTTAGAGAAAGAGTAGCTATAACTAAGAGAGATACTTGAACATCTTGACATTTAATGAATATGTAGTATTTATGCCAATGAACACACCATTTTATTTATTTATTTTTTTTACTCATTCAGTAACCCCGGTACTCTGAATCTAATACCATTAGCACTTGGTTGAAACAGAAATATTTTGAGTAATTCAGTAACAGTTCAGCTACCTGAATACACTATGCAGGAAGCAGAAGAATAGGTATAATACATCAATACCCATAAGTTAACAATACACACATACATCAATTTCTTAAGCAGATCATGATGTCATGATTCCAGAGAGAATAACTGCAATATAAGATATGCAAACTGGATTCTTCCCTCCATTATTGTTTTCTAATATTATTTAAATGATACTTCATTATTCTTCTAGTCCCATTAATACTCCCTCTTCAACTCTGATATGTCAAGGCATCACAGACTTCCAAAGACCAAAATATAACTGCTGATTTTTGCTGCGCCCACTCACAACAAAACAACCTACTCTACATTAAATCATACTTAGTTTCACTAACTTTCCAGATTTGTTTAAGATGGAGGAGTTTCCCAGGGCATAGAACTTGCAGTGCTAAAAGTGAGAAAGCCCCACGCATACCAGGACAAGTAGCCACCTTAAACCAACATCCATGAAAACATCCTCTGGACTCACCATAAAATTAACACCTAGGAGTGAACCTTGATTTCTCCTTTCCCGTAATTCTTCAAATCTCAACTGTCAGTAAGTCTCCAAGCCCCTACCATGAAAACATCCTCCGGACTCACCACTTCTTCTCACCTATGGTCATTAACAGGGCAAACCAGCGCCACCCTCCCCTGGGAACTGCAATGTCCAGGGATGTGTTCCCTAGCTGATGTTGCCCATTTACAGAAGTTTCTAGCCATCAACAAAGGCCATGCATCATCTTGTTTCCACCTACTTCTCTAAACTCATCTCCTACACTCCTGAAACTGCCACTAACATTCAGGAGAGCTTCTTTTCCGTAACATTCTAAGTTTAATCCTGCCAAGAGGTCTGTGTGTTGCTCTTCCCATTGCTTTTGTATAGCTTTTCTCAAAATAAGAGTATCAACATATGTTAATAAATTGTCTGCACAGGTCAACCTACCAATCCACTCCTCTCTCACATTAGAACATTAATACACAGCAAATTGCTTAGGACAGTTTGGATTCTCTATATTTTGTTAATTATCACACAAATACATTCTAACTGGTTTGATTATGTATTTCAAAATCTGCCCTCTTTAATATTGAGGGTGTCTTATTATGACTACTGAAGTCAACGACTTCAAATGACACAAATCATCTCTGACAAATGGCTTAATACAGAAAAGAATATTATGAAGGTCTTAGGTTTCAAAATAGCTTTTGATGATGCACTGGAGAGTATTTTGGATTTAGTGACACAATTAGGACTACAACAGTCTCACAGACCCTTAAAAATTATGCATAACTATCCTAAGAGTTAAAAGTACAAGAGAAAGGAAGATCCTTAGGGAATGACTTAAAGCCATAAAGCCTCCAGGTACAAAACAGCTAATGACCAGGTAAGTTAGTCAGCATTGTTGTTAGGATGCATTCTACCTAGTAGTGGAAAAATCAAAATCAAATAAAAGACACCACATACGTTCACAAGGAGTTTGAAGGGTAAAAATAGTTTCAAGGATTCTATTGACACAAACAAGAACAACAAAACCCTACTTGCTTACTAACACCCAAAATTCCTCTAAAGGATCAAAACTTTCAATTCCATATTAAGAGGTAAAGCTTTCTGCTCCAAAAGATTGTTACAAGTTGATATAAATTTATACTAAGTGTGATAATATCATAAGTGATACTACAGTCTTTCTTACAAGTTTATTTTTAAAAATCCATGGGGCTCCTGCTCAGATTGATTTTTCAATGATATAAGTCCAGTTTAGAAACTTGAGCAAAAAAGGAAAGAAAATTATTTCTAATCCTATCCCACAGGATCAAAGTCTTTAAACCTTGGCATATATACATCTGGAATTAATAGGTCTGCCTTTCAGTCCCTGAATGTGTCTCCCTCCTTACTGAGCATTCACAGGAAATAACACAAAAACTCACATCAATCTAGTAATGCGCACAGACATAAATCTTTCACAAGACAATACTGTAAGTCCTATGATTGTTATGTAAATCGTTTGCGGCTTTGACATACAGGAAATGCTAAAAAAAAAAAAATTAGCAATTCTATCACTCCAATTTATACCAAGTGCCATGGATATAAAAGAGAGGTGGATAACCAACTTTTTCTGGAAAATTCAGGTAAGGGAAATGTATGTAGTGGAGTATACAAATGAGTAGAAGGCTTCCAGGTGAAGACCGGGATAAAGGCAATCCAAGAAACAACAGTGTTACGAAATGTAGAAAGTTGGGGAGAAGCGACAACATAGGGTTTTTAGTGGGAAAAAGTAGGAAAGAGGGATAGGGAGGAAATTATACTACGAAGCAATTTGTTTCCTCAATAGGGAATTGAACATTGTGTGTTTATTCACCAGGAAACTGAGAGCCATTTGCAGCCAATAACAGAAGTTTTTAAATGATTAATCAATCTGGTAGAAATGTAGAAGATGACCTTAAATAAGTGGACTTAAGGCTAAGAAGACCAGAAAGATTCCTTAAAATACCTTTAAAAATTATTGCTTTTAAATGCCTTCGAAACTTGTTGCTTTCATTAAGGTTATTGACATTTATCAAGCCATATATTATCAAACAATTTCTTTCACATTTCATTTTGTGCTTGATTTGTTTTTCCTTCTATAAAACCATGAAGTCAGTACTTTTTTCAAATCAAGCACGCATATAAGGCATTAACTAAATATCACCGTTTAAAACAATACAAAATATTTTATCATTTGGTAGTTAAAAAAATGCTGAGAAAAATGCTAACAATCTTCTACGCACCAACAAGCTAGTAAGAAAAAAGGCTGGTAACAAAATAAAAATTAAACCTTTGAATATCATCCATTGTATGCAATTTTAATTACTTATTATACTAAAATGGCTCTAATTTAACATTTATCTAAGCTAGTTTTAAGTGCTGGGTTTTTTTTTTTTTCTTCACAGAAGTGGTTTTAATTTCCATAGGCATAAGAAGGATCAATATTTTACCCAAGAAGTCACTCAAGGTCTGATATTAGGCCTTAATTTGCTTTATTACTGTTTAGAACTTTGAATGCAAGTAAATATGAGATATAAATACCATTTCCTTTATCTCTGTGTGAGGTTTAATCTTACTTAAAAAATAGGAACTGTGCTTACCCCCGAGGGTAATCAATTGTATTGTTTTGGAACAACTAAAACACCGGGAAAGCTGCAACTTATCTAGGTTTTGCTTTGAAGACATTGGAGAAACACCAAGGCCATGAAGAACTCAAGGATTAAGATACCAAACAGAAGGAAACCCAGAATCACCAGTGTCAACCACCACACTGCACTTCCTAACTGGGAAGCCAATCAGAAAGCAGTGTCCGGGAAGATGTGAAGAGCAGCAGTGCTTCTAGCAGTCTTACGAAACCAAACTCGCAAAAACTGAGGTTGTAGCCCACAAAGGATGAGGAAGCACTCACCCATGTGTAAGTCCTCCAGACATTCAGGTGTGATGGCCAAAAAACTAAGAGTGACATACAAATAGCTTAGCCTGTACAAAAAAATTACCCTGTGATGAATCAGCTCCATTCAAGATTGAGTTAAGTTTACTTGCCCTGGACATCAGTTCTGCCAGGACATAAAGCACATTCCCTCAGGAATATATCATCCAATAATTCAAATTATTTCTACATTATTTTCTATTTCATGCCTAGCAATTAATAAAAAATAAGCAGGCATATGAAGACCAAATGAACAAAATGCAAAAGGACAAATAAACAATAGAAGCAGAACCCAGGAGATTCATATATTGGAACTGTCAGAGGTAGATTTTAAAGTGTCTGTAATTAACTGGGGCACCTGGGTGGCTCAGTCGATTAAGAGTCCAACTTTGGCTCAGGTCATGATCTCGTGGTTCGTGAGTTTGAGCCCTGTGTAGGGCTCTGTGCTGACAGCTCAGAGCCTGGAGCCTACTTTGGATTCTGTGTGTGTGTCTCTCTCTCCTCTGCCTCTCCCCTGTTGGCACTGTCTCTGTCTCTCTGTCTGTCTCTCTCCCTCAATAAATAAATAAACATTAAAAAAATAAAAATGACTGTAATCAACATATTCAAGAAAATAGTTGACAGCATAGAGAATTTCAGCAGAAAACAGTAAACCTTAAAAATAGAATCTCTAGAACCAGAAAAGGCAATAGGTGAAATTGAGAACTCAGTGGATGTGTTTATTAACACATTACATATAGGAGATAAAAACAGGTTTAGCAAAATGGAAGATAGATCAAGAGGAAAAAAATGCATGTTGAAACAGGGAGAGACAAGTTAGAAAATACAGATGCAATCATACTAAAACATAGGATACACAGTGAGAAACTCCAACACAGAAGTAATTGAAATCTCAGAAAGAACCAAGAGACAGAAAGGGATAAAGGCAATAACTGAAGAAATAATGACTAAGAATTTCCCCAAATTCATGAAAGACATCAAGCCACAGATTCAACAGACACCCCAAACACCAAACATGAAAAATATAAAGGAAATCACTCCTAGCCTTAGCATAGTAAAACTGCCTAAAATAACACAATCATCAAAGCAATTAGAGGGACAAAGACTCATCACCTTTAAAGGGGAAAAGTTATGACTGATAGCAAATGTCTCAAAATTAGCAGTCAAAACCAGAGATAATAGAATGAGACTTGAAAATATGAAAGCAAAAACTATAAGCAGACAATTTCATACCTAGGAAAAATAAGCCCTCCAAATGTAAAGATAAAATAAAGACATTTTCAAAGAAACAAAAATCACCTCTAGCAGGTATCTAACAACAAAAATATTAAAGGAAGTACTAAGATCAAAATGAACCCATATGGAAGTAGGAAAAAAATAATGAGCAAAAAAAATCAAGTGACTATAGATGATTATCAGCTGTTTACAAAATAAAAACGAAACAAAATGTTGTGGTATGAAGTCTAAAATATGTACATGCATTATGAAATTACATAACAAAGGTAATAAAGTATGACAGGGTAGTGAAGGGAGTTGAAGTATTTCCAGATCTTTCTGTCACTCTGGAAGTGATTCAAGTACTATAGATCATAGATTCTAATGAATCAATGATCAATACTGTAATCACTAAAATTAATATTCAAGGAACTTTAAAACAATGTATATGCTGATACATGGGAAACAGGTTGTATTAAAAAATTAAACTAAAAGAAGGTGAGAAAGGAGAAGAAAAGAATGAAGAAAAACCGGGGGAAATAAGAAAGCATATAGTTTGGGAGTCGGTTCAAACCCAAATAGGTCAGTAATTGATTAATTACAGTAGTTGAATGTGGACTGGGCTGTAGTAGAGCAAGCATGCAATCTGAGAAACTGTGGTGTTTTAGGGGACAGATGATGAATACCACAGTGTCACAAATTATCAAGGAAGACACAGTTTCTGAGACACAAAGCAGGAAACAAAGCAGTCGGGCACATGAAGATTTGCATGGCTGGCTGGGGAAAGGATGTTAAGAACATAAAGTAGATAGGGTATCTTTAAGCCACTCTAAGGTTTTTTTGTTAGCGCACCAGGGCTTCAATAATCAAGTGCTGTAGAATGGGCTGCTTAGCCAACTGCCGTTTACTGTCTCACAGAGGCTGGAAGTTGAAATGAAGGGATCAGCAGTGCTGGTTTCCTCTGAGGGCTCTGAGGGGGAATCCGTTCCATGCTCCATTCCTTGATTTAGAGATGGCTGTCTTCTCTCCGTGTCTTCGTATCATCTTCCCTGTGAGCCTGTCGTGTCCCAATTTCCTCTTAGTTTAAGGACACTGTCATATTTGACCACAGCTTGCCCTAATATCTTTGTTTTAACTTGTTTATCTTCGGAAAGACCTGATCTCCAAGTAAGGTCACACTGTGAGGCACTGGTTTCAACACATAAATTTGTAGGCAGACACGATTCAATCCGTAACAGAATGTTTATCGTCAATGTAATAGTTCGAAAACAAAATCTGTTTGAAATGTTCAACAAGCCTATAACAAATGTGAGCAGAAATGGCAAAACGTTAGTAGAGATAGCTAATTCCTACTTGGATGTAAGCAGAGTCTGCCAGCGCCAGCAGTGACTCAGGGTAAGGACATTTTATTTGCGTACAATCCCGGATTCCACGCAAAGGAAAGATTTCAAAACAAGTGTAGAGGGTCTGTGCAGAAGCCACCGATAGAACTAAAGTGTTAGTGGGATATCAGTTACTATTTCCAAAGAACAAAAGGTTTGAATTGGTTCGACTGTTTAAAGAAAGGATGTTCACTGCTCCATTTCCCAGACCCAGAACAACCCTCACACCCACCTCAAAAGTGTTGACTCGATTTCTACAATTCCTTCAGATATCCTGTTGTGTATAACAATTTAATGCTACAGTAATTGGATGCACGCTGACATACACTGTTATTTTCTTAACATTTTACTGAGGTTAAATAAAAGTTCCAATACCTATTACTCCATGTGGATTTTTACATAATACATTATTACCACCACATTCAGTTACCCTTTTCTACAAAGTAGGTTGTGCATAACCCAAAAGATTTGCAAGATATTCAGTTTGTGTGGAATAGGAAAAGGCATTTTATATTTCTATTTAATTCTAAAAATAAGAAGGAAATTAAGCTTAATATTTTTTAAGTTTATTTATTTATTTAGAGAGAGACAGAGAGAGAGAGTGAGCACACAAGAAGGGGAGGGGCTGAGAGAACAAGAGGCAGAATCCCAAGCAGGCTTTGTACCATCGGCGCAGAGCCTGATGCAAGTCTCAAACCCATCAACAATGAGATCATGAGGTAAACCCAAATCAAGAGTGGAATGCTCAGCCAACTGCACCACCTAGGCACCTGAAGCTTGTTAATATTAATTTATAGGTTCATAAGTAATTTTATCACCCCATATTGCTCACATGTCACAGAGGATACATCTACATCAAAGAATTTGAGGATAATGCAAGAATTCCATCGTGAGAGGGATTATAATTATAGTAGCCACGCACCTCCCGCCCCACCCCCCACATCTGCTCATCAGAAGCATCGGGAGACAATCTGTAGTTTCTGTACGCTTGGATAACATTCACTGATTATTTTGCCTGGGTTTAACCAATCTAGCCCTTTAAAAATGGTTATGACCCGATAAGATTTCTAAAAATCAACATTATAGCAGCAATACTACGGATAATTCAAGCGCAAAAAAAGCACAAGAAGAGGCAAGAGCTGGCAACTCCAGCAACAGTTCCTCAGCTAAGACAAGGAGTAAAAACGTCAACTTCATTATTTCTGACCAGACTTTAAACAAATGTAAATAACTGAGAAAGTTATTAGAAGAATGAGTTTACAGTCATTATTGTCTACAGCGAATTTGGACCTAATGTTTAAAGATGTAAAACATGTTAAGATATTAAACAATCAAGCATCTAAAACAAAAAAACAAAGGTCTATTATGGGGAAGAAAAAGCTTTTCTGAATATTAATGACAAATGAAATTATTTAAAATAATGTTAAGTGGATAATTGTCTTGTTTTCCTTTTTTATGTTGGTGTTTTGTTGAAAATGCATATATTGTTACATTACTTTGTGCATATAAAATATAAACAAATAGTTATATATTTGGAGAGAGAGTGCTCTAAAATATTTCTTTACCATTAGGGTCTACTAAAACAGTTGGGAGACTTATACTCTACATATGCTTTACTTGTATTTGGAAGTGAATATATGAAGAGAATTTCCAACTGTAATTCCTCTTTTTTTGAAAAAAAATCACACTTATTCTGGCAAACTGAAACTAGGCAGTACTTATTAGGTGTCTGAACTTCCAAGATTATTTAGGAAACAAATTCCATACAAATAAAACTAGCTTATTAAATGGATGTAGGACTCAAGAGTGTTTAAAATAAAGAACACAGGTGAATTTACTTTTCATGTATTCAACAATACTTACTGGATGTTTTATTCTATGTCAGGGACTGTGTGGAATTCACAGCCAGGATACAGTCCTTGTTCTCTTAGAGTTTATGTGCAAGTGGCAATATCAGAAAAATAAATATACAGTGTGACCACAGTGCGAAAGGTGAGGAGGAAATAGAAACGAGGATGCAGTGGCCAGGGAATGCTAGTGAAGGTAACTGGTACTTCATGGAAGGTGATGGAAAAACCCCTTGCTGATGAGGCAGGAGTCCAGCACAGACCTGAAAGAAGTGTGGTAGAAAACCAAGGGGATATCGAGACTTTCCTGGCACAGGGAAAGCAGGCACAAACCCCCTGCTTGATGTGTTCAAGCAGGAGCCAGCAGGCAGGGGGAGTGGGGAGAGGGAAAGGCAGAGTGGGGGGGGTGCCAGTGGGAGGCCCCATAAAAAAGACTAGATCATGAGCACCTCCAAGGCCACTTATAAGAGATCTGTATTAGCTTAGAGTGAGATGGGAAAGCCAATGGAGAATCAAAAAGGAAATGAGTGACAGAATTGAAAAGGGTTGACATGTTTTAAAAACATTAGCAAATGAAGAGGGCATCATGCAGTCATTCCTAACGATATACTATTTTGTACTGGATATTACGGTAATATCGTTCATCAAGATTTCTTAAACGTAAATCAATTTCCCAAGAACTAGTGAGGAGGCGGCATGGGAAGCAGTCTGATGCTATGGATCAAGATAACACACGAACCCTCACTTTCATTGGACTCAGTTTAGAGCTGGGCATTTAAGCCAAACACATGAGAATTTCTCTAAAACCACTATTTTATCAAAAGTGAAAAAGAGGAAGACTGGTATGAGGCTATTTGAACCAAGTACCAAATGTGGGTTATGTTTAAAAAGCTACACACTCAGAGGAGAGATAAATAATTGGTCTGGCTTTGCATGAGGAAGTGCCTTAAAAACAGTGAGGAATAAACAGTGACAAGGGGTACAAAGAATTCCAGGGAGAGAGAAAGATAAAAATGTAAGGGACTTTTTGGGGTTTCTAGGTAGATTTTCTTCCTTCTATGTAAAGTATAAATTCCACACAAATATTGAAATATTTCATTAGTGTGATTATTAATTATTAGACGACTGTATTCCTTTCCAAGTATATTAACCAGCTTGTCTCTCCTGACGTAGCAATACATTTTTATTTTTAATTATGCTACTGACACAAAAAAAAAATCAGAAAGCAAAGAGAGCAGATGTGTATTCCACGGGATTTAAAGATTAATCTGTCCTCCACTGCACCCACTCAGTTTCATGCCGGAAGAAGCACTTGCTAATGAGTCAGATGATTACCAGCATTAGGTTTATTTAGAGGAATTCCATGTGTGAGGGTGGGCCTGGAGTATGCCCAGAAATGGAAATGTGAATGCCCCCCCCCCACTTCCAACATGATTCAAATAAAGCCATGCAGATACTACTTTGCACAACTGAAGTTTATCAATTGTTACTGTTCTAAAGTGCAGCTTCAATCTAGATGCTCTCCTAACAGGGACTAATCTTTCAGGGGCTGGTCGGCTGCCCACACGGCAGAGGTATATACTATAAAAAGCTGAAAGTGAAACAATGCCATGTACTGGGAAAGTCTATGACAAGAATTCTACTGCCATCAAGAGCATCTTTCCTTCATAGCAGGTCAAATGCATCTCTAAGTCAATTTGTGGAATGCTACATCTTTGTTGGAGTAATAGCCGTACCAGCTTCTCAAAGCACTTTGAAATTCTCTTCGCAAAGGTACAGTTTACTTCACCATAATTTTAGATATACGCTGAACAATTCACTACAGCAATCAATGCTGTTAATCCTTAATAGGCTGTAACTGATTGTTTGCCACAAAAAATAAAGGGAACTTTTCTTTTTTGTTTCCAAATGTAATATTTGTTCAATTGTTTTGTTTCTGTGAAATATTCAGTACAACTTAATGAGTCTATTTGCAAATATGTTTACATTTTTTCGATTTTGAATTTTTTTCACTACATTTTCAAATGTTGTTTTAATTTGTCTTTTCTCCAAATGATGGTCTCGTCTCACTTTAGGAAATCTGTGGGTTTCAAAAACTGTTTGAGACCTGTGATCATCTGAAAGGGACTACCAAGTTCCATTTCTCTCAGCATTTAATTATAGCCAGGCTTAGGTAATAAGCCTGGACTCTTGTCCAGATGCAGTGAAGAAAATCATTAACCTTCCCAGAATGAATCAAACATATCCCCAAATGAAAGCTTTACTGGAGCACTGCATCTTTAAAGATAGTATCACCGAGTTCATACTGGGAGATGATTCTGAGTATATTTACAGACGTTGACACTTGTCTGAGGGTATAGATTATTTAAGATTTTTGAGGTTAATGATGCTGTCTCATAATTGTGCAAACGGTCGCATCCATTAACAAACAAAAGGGTTACTTATAGGATCTTTTTTGTCTGAACCTATAAAGAACCTTCGTGCTCCAGTGGAAAACATGAACACTGGAATCCAGGTATCAGAGGTGGTCTTTAGGAAGGCTAACTAACCTGTACTTGTTTTCTTTCTTTTGTTTTCTTTTTCTTTGTAATCGTTAAAGCAGTGCCCTTAAGTTCTATTGCGTTGCACAGCTGCTGAAAGAATTAAGTAGCGGTCTGTTACATATTTGGTATGCAGTACCTAAAACGAATTAATTGCCAGTTTTGACTGTGACCTCCCCACGATGATTTACATATATCACATAGTTACAAGAGACAAGGAAAGAGCCGTATTTAGTATTAGATAATATCCAGTATCTGGGAAAATAATTACCTTAACAGGTAGAGAAGCAAGATTATATTCACTCCATCTTTCCATCCTCAACACTGGCAAGCATACCACTGTGGGCACCAGAAGGCACAAGGCTTCCATTTAAAGTCAATGCTAGTAACTTCAGGTGGCAAGTGCAATTAGGATTTGGAGGGCAAAAAGAAAGCTATGTAGGCAAAGATCTGAAAGCGGATAGCATGAAAGTCAAGAGATAAGACTGTCAGAGAAGAACATTAAGACAAAAATTAAATAATGATTCTAGGATTTTGGCTTGACCAATCTGTGGAGCCGCAGGAAGTGACAAGGCAATGAAGAGTGGATATAGGTATAAGAACTCCGGAATGAATTCTAGATTAGATGTCTACATCAGGATTTCGACTAGTTGAAGCCATGCGTATGGGTGAGATTTCCCTGGAAGAATGTGTAAGACGAATACAGAGGACCAAGACAATGTGAAAAGATAAAACTTTATGCTAGTAGCACTTATATTTAAGCATACTTCTAGGAAGAGAAAGTCACATTGGGAAATAAATCACTGGAAGAAAGATATAAAGAAACCAAATATGGGTAGTCTTACCAAAATCTAAGAAAGAGTTTTAAGAAGAAATAAGAGAAAAAAATGGTCAGTGGATTAAGTGATTTGTTGCTAGTTTTCAAGGAAAGATGAGAAAAAAAAAAGCCACATTTCTTTTGGTGAGGAAGCAATTAGGAACCAAGAAATAGTGAAGACAGGAAGTAGAACATATTTCATTAGGAAGTTTTATTGAGAGGAAAGGAGAGAAAGTAGGCATGAGTTTTCATGAGACAAAGCCTCTAGACTTGCTATTTCTTGAGTATGTTTGAAAGCAGAGGAAACATTCAGGAGACAGAGACAGAGAGACATGAGAAGAAGAGATAGCAAGTATGAGGGGAATGGAGAGGATTCCTGAAGAGAAGGAATGAACTGAAATAGAATCCTTAGTGTGATTCCCTTGACTTCCAAGGGAGAACAAGGAAAATCTCTCATTAATACAGATTTTAAAACTGTCAGAGAGATACAACATAACATTCGGTCATTTGCTACAAATCGCATTCTGTGATGTATAGAGTACATAATAAATTCATAACTTTCAGTACTAATAATTCTACTACTGAAAACTGAAGAGACAGCATGCAAAAGTGCTAACTTTCAACCACTAGAAAATGGGGGGTGAGGTGGATGTGATAATAAAAACTCTGCGGCAAAGGGACTGGATGACCTGAGAATTACCAGCTAAAATTAATGGGAGGTGCTGAGCCTGAAATGGGCTACAGACCACCAGAAGACACCTGCTAGAAAAATCAGGGTAAAGCCACTCTGAGGCACTGGCTGGAGATTGCACACATCAGCACATTTCAAAAGATAACAGCTGAGAAAGTAAAATCTCAAAATCTGTTCAATTTATAATACTAGGGGCAGTAAAGAGGATTCTATGAATCCAGAATAGAACATGGTATCTAGACGCAGGCGATTTTATCTGAGAATGCAGAACCTCTCAACATACATTTTGGCTCAAACTCTGTTATCAAGGGCCATGATCTTTGGGGCACCTGGGTAGCTTAGTTGGTTAAGCGTCAGAGTTCGGCTCAGGTCATGATCTCACCATTCGTGAGTTCGAACCCCGTGCCCGGCTCTGTGCTCACAGCTGAGAACCTGGAGCCTGCTTTGGATTCTGTGTCTCCCTCTCTAACTGCCTCTCCTCTGCTCACATTCTCTCTCTCTCTCTCTCTCTCAAAAATAAACAAACATTAAAAATTTTTTCAAAAAAAAAAAAAAAAAGAACCATGATCTTCAAACTAAGAAGAATAAAACAAACATGGTCCAGAGCTATTTCAAGTCCAGAAGAGGTGACAAAATAAGAGTAAACAAGTTCAACTCTCAAAGGATACACAAACAATTCCCAGAGCACACAAAGAGCTATCAACCCCAGCAAATGCAAATTTTGAAACTTGTTTTTTTAAAGAAAAATGGGAAAGGTGCCAGGAAGCATGACCAAAATCACCTTAATTGACAGAAAAAAGGGAGATCCTAGAATGCAGGAACCATGATGCCAAAGACAAAATGCTAGGATGTATCATAATATTGACAATTTGGACATCTGAGAGATGAAATAAAGAAAAAGTGTTCATACACAGCTTGTGGGGATGCTCACAAAGGCTCTTCACAAGAGTTGACTTTTGAAGATTGGGGACATTTTAACAGAGAGAAGGAGATGTAGAGTGGGAACTGTGGGTAGGACAAATCAGACAATGCTAGTAGCTTTGCAGTGAAAGATGCAAGACTGTACTAGCCATGTTTGGGGGGAAAAGATGGTATACATATGGAGGAATAGAAAGTAAATATAGAGCTAAAAAGTAGTAAGTACATTATGCTTTTACTGCTAACAACAGTGTTATGAAATGATAGGTTAGCTTGAATGGAAAACTCAAGATTATTTCACTTTGACTTTTTTTTTTTAATTTAAAGCAAACACTGGTTATGTGTATGTTTTGTTTTCGTCTGTTTCTATCTACTTTAAACTCACAACCAATGCAAAAAGGAAGAAGCTATGCCACTATCAAGATGCTTTTACAAATGCTAACATCTGTGGATCTTTTAATTTAAAGGAGGTCGCACGTCTGCTCACCTTACTCTCTAGCCCTCCAGGTTGGCACGCCAATACTTTCTAGGCTTTTCAAAAGTAGGAATGTAAATTGGTTCAATCACTATGCAAACAGTATGGCAGTTCCTCAAAAAGCTAAAAACAGAAATACCATGATACCCAATAACTCCACTAGTGGGTGTTTATAAAAAATAATAATAAAAACAATAATATGAAAAGATAGAAGCAACCATATGTTTACTGAAGCATTTTTTACAATGGCCAAAGAATGAAAGCAACCCGTGTGTGTCTATAGATGAAAGGACAAAGAAGAAGTGGTGTATATGTGTGTGTGTGTGTGTGTGTGTGTGTGTGTGTGTGTGTATATATATACATATATATATATATAATGTAATATTACTCAGCCATAGGAAAGAATGAGATTTTGCCACTAGTGACAACATGGATGGATCTAGAGGGTATTAAACTAAGTAAAATAAGTCAGAGAAGGACATACCTTACATATGACTACACTTACAAGTGGATTCTAAAAAACAAAACAAAAAACCAAAGAGATTCTTAAATACAGAGAAGAAATTGGTGGTTGGCAGGGGGGAGGTGGGTGGGGATGGGGAAAATAGGTGAAGGGCATTCACAAGTACCGTCTTCCAGTTATAAAATAAGTAATTCACACATATTAAAAATACAGCATACAGAATATAATCAATAATATCGTAATAACACTGTATGATGACAAATGACTAGAGTTATGGTGAACATCGAGTAATGTGTAGAACTGCCAAGTCACTACATTGTACACTTGAAACTAATTTAACAGTATACCTACTATACTTCAATATTAACTTTAAAAAAAAGATTTTGGGGGGTTTATTTATTTATTTTGATACAGAGAGCATGCGCACGTGTGTGCACAAGTTGAGGAGGGCAGAGAGACAAAGTGAGAGAGTTCCAAGCAGGCTCCACGCTGTCGGCACAGAGCCCGATGCAGGGCTGGATCTCACAAATGGTGAGATCATGACCTGAGCCAAAATCATGAACTGGAGGCTTAACCTACTGAGCCACCCAGACGACCTGAAAAAGGTTTTTGATACCCATTCCTTAATATGTCCCGAGTCTTCTGTGCTACCTCCCTTCACAATGTAGACACTGTACTATGGGTTTTGCTAGATTTTAAAATATGTCAGCCTGGCAGGCATAGGTGTGAAAAATGTGATGGGAATCTATGGTATTCATACCTCTTATGACCTAATTATATATTTTTGATGGTATCTGTGTGGGGTTTTTTTAGTAAAAAAAAAAAAATCAGTAAAAGTCTCAGTATTTCAAAGACTGTTACCCATCAGTATTAATTCTCTTACTGTCGAGATGCCACCCACCAGCCTTCTTAAGACCAAATGCAGAACGCAGTGTGGCAATTTTATTTATATGCAGATAAACTCACTCCATTGCCCTAAGGTTCCACAGTGAAGCCAATAATCTATATTTCAAGCCAGTTTCAAAAAACAAACAAACAAAAACAAGCAAACAAACAAAAAACACACACCAGTTCATCCCAGTGGCAACACTCCCGGAGATATACTGGCCAGTGTTTTACCAGCTCTAGCAGTAAATTAAGCAATGACACTGATCACAGACATGGAAAAATCAAAACTGCACAAATATCTCAAATTTTAAAACACATATACAGAAACTCGATTGAAGATACTGGCAAAGGATGCATGTACAAGACTGACTTAAATGTGGATGAACGTTATCTAAGTTTCACACTAAAGATATTATCTGGTTGTGAACTAAAGATTCCTCAATTGGAATTAGGTTCTGCCTTCAGGTTAATCATCTGTAACACGGGAGTAACTTGCACAGCTGTGATAATATCAGAGAGAATTTTCATAGAATGTTAAGAACGCCTGGCACAGAGCAAGTGATGGGTAAGTAGAAATTCTAGTTTTATTGCAACATTTGTGATTTTGTCTGTTAGTATTTCTTGACCCCCATTTGTGGCAGGCACATTGCCTAAATAATTATTTAAAATACTTGACAGTTTGGAAAAATACATTCCAGATCAACTTCAATTCCATTAATATCATTTTGTTGTGAAATGGTGATTTTTCTCGAACACGTCACATTAATTATCTCAACAAGGGCTTCTACTCTGTTTTCAACACAACCCATTTCCTGAGAAGTAACTCAGCTTCCACTTGCAGGGAATTTTTCACCTAATCAAGTACTGACGTAGAAAATGTATTCCTGTCCTAACCTAAGCAATAAACAGCTGACACAAAGAGGTACAGTATTTGTGCTCCGAGGGTTATACAGATGATTTGTGATGACACACAAGTGTAGTTTTCATCTTTCTGAAAGCATTTCCTTGGCTTTCTGCTGAAAGAGGGGAAAAATCTGCCATCATTCCTTTCTGTTTAGACACCTGAATTTCACCGAGAAGGAGACTAGGTGACACAGTGACATGATCACATGCTGCCTAATGCCTCCCCGAGCAGGCGGGTTCCGAGGTAGGATGAGATAAGGGAAGAATTTGAGAACTGAAGAGTAAGTTCATGTATTTGATGTTTGATATTCGTTCTCTTATTCAAAATGATTACATTTAGTTATCAAAAGACAGGCCTCTTTCTTATGCATCTTTTACATGGCCGTGTTTTCAGCCCCAATTAGGTGAAGTCTCCCTGGTTTTCCCTAATGCTCAGCCAGCTGGCTTCTGAGCTTAACACAGGCCTAATGCCAAATCCTGCAGTATCTGGCACCTACAGGTCTAATGACCTGCCTGTGGCCGCAGGTCACCTGCACGTACCTGGCAGGAGTGACAATCTGATTTTTGTATCTCTCGTCATTACTGTAAAGCAGACTCACAGCACTCATGGCATTTATTTCCTATCACTTGCAGAGGTAGCTGGTGACTTTTTTTTTTTTTGTTTAACCTTGTCAGTTTACTTGCCAGTGAAAACAGGTTCTCCTGAAGCAGCCAAAAACCTCAAGGCACCTACATGGGACAAATTTCTTCAAAACAGGTATATAATTTCTTATGAAACTATTGAATTGGTGCTGCCTTAGGCCAAAGGAAACTTGGAATGCAAGCCGATTGGCGAAGAAAGACCCCGAACATAACCCTCAAGTACAGAGAAGTCCTTTTACAAAACACATTTCTCCACAGGTCTCACGGACACAGAATAGCTACAGTTTTACCTCGTTCATACAGTATCTCATCACCTCCTGTACATTCCCCAGTTTTCCTTAAGCAATAGATAAAAGGGCAACAGCAGGCCCAACCAAGTGCTCCTAGCAATCTGTAACAAAAAAGAAATGGGCAGCAAAATGCGCTCATCTATCCATAACAAGCACTACTGGACAGCTTGTAGCATCTTCGGAAGCCAGCAGCTAGAATGGCATCCCACTCACAACTCTCACGTACATACTCAGCTCCCACTTACCTACACAGTAAAATCAAGAAGGCTTTCATCTTGGCTGCCCATTTCACATTTATGAGGTCTTTTGAAGAGTATCAAATTGAATACATAACATTTTCATTAATGTCCTTGATCACCTCTGACTTTAAACACAGAAAATGAATAATCAAACCCTGAAGTTTTTAGCACCGGGGAAATGTTTTGTTTTGTTTTGTTTTTTTCATTTGAAGTATTTTATTCTTCTTTGAAACTGACAACATTCCCTCCAATGAACCACAGATCTAACTGGGAAGAGATACAATATTTAAGATACAGACAGACTGAGCCATTGATAGACACGCTATTTCCTCAAGGAAATATATATCAATTTAGTTCTCCAGACATAAAGCAAAAATGTTAACTTTTTAAAAATCTGTTTTCGAGGGGTTGTTTTGTTTTTGCTTTTCAATGGCTATTTAACCTCTATATTTAGGAATAAGGGACTTATAATATTCTAAGAGAACCTACATAGTTTGCTTCCCTTCAAATACAACTGGCCTTCAAGAAAGTTCTTGGTTAAAAGGGTATCAGTGTCAACCTAAGAAAGTCATTCTCTGGGTAAATGATGTAAAAAAAAACACGGGTGTGAGGGGAGGCAAAGACCCATCATCTCCATTTTGACCGCTGAGGTACATGCAGTTTGTGGTTTTGTTTCTCTGTGTGTTCACTCACTTTTATGTTGTGTGACTTAGTTCCCCGGAGAGAGCTTTGACAGCCACAACTCAGGCCCTGCGAAGAGTGACCAAATACCTTGGGAATAGGCATCAGGCCAGGCTGACAGATGGCTACCAGTGTGACAAGGAATACGCAAGGCTATGTTAGGTGAGAGCATCACCAGCCAAATTCTCCTCTGAAACCACTCAAAGGGTAGCCTGTCAACACGTGCCTGGTTTTATATGTAAAGAGATTTTTCCAATGAGGCTATTCCAGCATTATCCTAAAAAGAGGACTGACAAGCACATTTACCTGTCCCTGTTCACTGATTTACTTGTTTCTTGGGTTTTGAATATATGCAGTTACTCACATACAACAGGACATGGTTTTTATATTCCTGAAATCCATGCAAGGCACTCAGAAACTGCATCCAAAAGGCTTCTGTCCTCCTGTGCAAGCCTCTAGCCAAAGCAGGCAAACCATTCCTCAGGAATGTTTTTTCTAGATGCTGAAGCTTGCTAAGCAATCACTGAATGTATTTTTACCCCATCTTATTCTTGATTGAATCTGCTACACGAACGAAATGAAGATGAAGTATCACCTTCTTTGATTATCACTAAATAGTTCACGAAATAACACTAAACTACAAATGAAGGGATAATATGTCTTTCGGAGAAAAACAGATGCTTTCTGTTCTGAAGTATGTGCCATAACACAGTGGAATACTTAATGTACAATGCATGCCATCTGCTGACTAATACAGAATATTTACAAGGGTAAATAATTCCAGTAACTGTTTTGGTAAATGGTTATCTGACTTCATACAACTAACATTGGAAGCACAAATTTCATCTTGCTAATTTTTAACAAATTTACCAGCCAAGGTTTGGCATTCAACCTAATTATAAACAAATAAAAGGTAACTGCCCTGAGGTTAAAAACCATGGGAAGTTTTTAAATGCCTCTCAGATATGCAATAAATCAGTAATGAATAAATCTGAATGCTTCTTCCTCCATTCTTATCAATTAAAAGAGTAAAATATTAAAAAAAAAAAACCCTAATGAGAACCATGAAGTTCTGAGCTTTCCCCGTTCCTGATGTATGCTTTGTGCTACTTTACAAATCAGCTCGAATCAGATGGAAACAACATAATTGAAGAAATGCAATTTGTTCCATCTTTGTTTAGACACAGCAAGTAACACAGATGATTTCTGGAGATTGTGTACCATTTATATTCAGTAAAAACAGTTGAAAAGAATGATAAAGATTACCTATCTCTGTTGTGTTAATTTAATAGTTCAATCAGTACAACTGCAATGTTGTACAGTGTAAGCCCATGTAGCAGTGCAAAGCACATTCACAGGTAGTAATTTCTTGGACATAATAATTTCTATCATTGAAAATAAACAGAGTCACAGAATATTAATTTGGGTTTTTTCTAACTTAAAATTTCACCTGTAATGATAGCCTCTGATTTACTGCCACAGATAATTCACACTTTGATTTTTCTATGTTCAAATACCATTTTCAATGTCAGAAAAACTTTATCACCACTTTCATTTGATAAGTACATTGTTAAAAGATTCTAATATCACCGCCTCCATTTCGGTATTTTGTCTTCATTGACATTGTGAATATTTCCTTTTTAAGACTCATGAGGCACTCAAGGACAAAGCAGGCAGAAAGTGAAGGTAACATGAGTCAGGAAATAAGGGAATCTCATTTTGTGAACAATTAAACACCTTTCCACCCTAGGGCACTTTTCAGTCTTCACAATGCAAAACAGTCTCACAGTCTTGAAGAGTCAGAGATAAAGTTTTAGACTGACTGAGTGGCTAGAAATTAAGGAGGGAATATCCAGACAGGAAAAAACCAAAGACAAGGGAGCTCCAAAAATCTGCATCTAAACTCCACTCAAACCCGTGGCTGACCTTCAGACTACTCCTGGGCAAGGAAGACTCCAGGAGCCACATACGGAAGCCTAAAATAACTGAGCAGCGATTTCAGCTGCTGCCCATTTCAGGCAAGACAGAGTTGGAGTCCAGCGAAGGTAACTGCCTGCTACAACAAAGTCAACAGGATTCAGAGGAAGAAAGCAGAACCTAGCATCTCTAAAAATCTCCGGTCTAACCCAAACTGCCTAATAAAGAATCAAAATCTACTAGACGTGAAACACTGAAATGTGACTCATGGTCAAGAAGATAAGCAGTTAATAGAAATCAACCCTGAAATGACTCATAATGGAATTAGCAAGCAAAGATGAGATTTTAGAAATATGTCCAAATACTTAAAGAAAAGCTTTGGTCACGATGAGGACATTGATGGGAAGTATCAGAACAGAAATGGAAGTTCTTTTATAAAGGACCAAACAGAAAGTCTAGAAATAAAAAGAACACTATCTGAAATGAAAAATCCAGTGGCTAAGTTTAAGGGGAGACTGGGAAAGGGCAAAAAACTTTCAATAAACTTGAATGTAGATCAGTAGCAATTAACTCATCAGGAGAACAGGGGAAAAAAAAATACTGAAAAACCAAAAGAGAGACTCAGTGATCTGCGAGGCAATATCAAATGGTCTAAGATACATGCAATTGGTGTCCTAAAAAAGAACAGAGAGAATGAGGCAGAAAAAAATCTGAAAAAAAGGGCCAAGTTTTTGCAAATTGGATGACAAATAGTCATTATAGACTCAGGAGGCCCAGAAAACCCAAAGCAGGAGAATACATAGAAAGCATGCGCCAACACACAGTGAAACTTGTGAAAGCCAAATGAAACCAGAATATTTCAAAACCCATAGGAAAAAAAGCCAACATATTACATACAGGGGGCAATTAGTATGAACGATGACTATGGAGACTAGATGTCCTACTTCACTTGCTGAAACAAATCTTTAAAACCAGAATTCTATATCCAGTCGAAGTATCTTCCACACATGAAGCTGGAATAAAAGCACTTTTTAAAAAACATACCTGAGTTAAAAAAAAATGCTTAAGCAATTTCTTCAGCCTAAAAGGAAACTGTACCATAAAACCTCAAATGTTAAGGATGAAATGAAGGGCATCAGAGGATGTCAGCATCCGAGGAAATGTAAAAGAAAACTTTTTAGGTGCCACACATTTTATTTTCTTGAAGTTATTTAATAGACCTATGACTGTTTAAATCAAAATGTAAACAAGTAATTTTGAGCTTCATAGAACTGTAACAGAAAAATGTAAGACAACAAAAACAAAAACAGTAATAGGTGTAAATCAAGTTACGAAGGTGTAAGTTCCTTATGCTTTTCATGAGAGAGGAAAGTATTATTTGAGTTTTTCTTGTGATACCTTAAAGATGTATATTATAATCTCTAGATCAACCACTAAAATAGCTAAACAAACCTATCTATGTGTCAAAATGTTAGATGTAGTTACCTTGTCATTACTGTAAACAAAATGAAATCTTTAAGAATAGGCTGTCTATCCTATTAAGGCAAGAAATGGGGAAAAAAGATATGCCATGAAAATAATGGTTCTAAGAAACCTGGTATGGCTATATTACTGTTAGACAATGTAGACTTCAAGAGACTTAAAAAATACATGGAATATTTGTATAACCTAATCAATCAACTTGACCTAAGTAGAATATATAGAACAATATACCCACAAAACTTTAGAACACATATTCATTCAAGAGTACATGGAACACAACACAGATGAACACAAACCAAATTTTCAAAAGACTGAAATCGTAGGGAGTCTGTGCTCCGACCACAGTGGAAGGAAATTAGAAATCAATAAAAATAATAGATCTAGAAAAGTCCCAGATTTTTGGGAATTATCAACTTACTTCTAAATACCAATGGGTCAAACAGCTCAACATCATTTTTCCTCAGGGAAATTCAAACTAAAAATGTAATGTGATAACATGTCATGAATTCCAGGATGGCTAAAGAAAACACAGACAAAAACAAAAGTCAACACCTGACAACACCAAATGTTGGAAAGCATGTGGTGCAAATTGGGACTCTCATACATTGCTGCCGACAGCATAAAATGGCACGACCACACTGCAAAATATTTTAACATTTTCTTATGCAGTTAAGCATATTCCTACTCTATGGCTCCAGGATGTCCACTAGATATTTTTCCAAGACAAAAGGAAACATATACTGCAAAAAATTATTTGCACGAGAACGTCTCTAGCACCTTATCCCTAATAGCTACAAGTCAGACACAACCCAAACATCCATCAACAAGAAAAGTAAACTCTGGTAAATCCAAGAAAAGGAGCTACACACTTAAAGAAATAATGGACTAGTGATACAGAATGACAACAACGAATCTAAAGAGTTGAGAAAAAATGTTGAGTAAAAGACGTCAGATACAACAGAGTATATTCTAAATGACTCCATTTCTATGATATTCAAAGGGCAAGTAAAAGTAAAGTGGGGTGATATAATTCAAAAAGAGGCGGCCAGTGAGGGTGCGGGCTGGCTGTAAGTGGGCAGGAGGAACCTTTCTGGGATTGTGGGATTTTCTGAATAGGGTGATTATTACAGTTGTGTATGTTCATCAAAATTTAATAAACTGTACCCCTCATAACTGAGCATTTCACTGTATGTAAATACTGCCTCAAAGAAGCAGTGTAAACAAATACTGAACTCCAGTTAGTAGGTTTTCTTTTTGTAGTGTCATGGGTTAAGGAATTCTGAAACTAATTTTGTATCCAAGGTGTGAACAAGTAAGTGTATTAGAGATAATAGGTGAAAGTTTGTTCACTGTTGGAAAAGAGAGTTACAAAGACGGAAAGAGAACACTAGAATAAACTCTTTAGTGTGGAAATTGGAGTTCTCAGGTAAACAAACGTAGGTGTGTGTGTGCACATGTGCGTCTGGGTGTTTATCGTTTCAGCCCACTGAAAGAGATGAGAGCTCCCCAACAACACGACGTACCTAGCATCTAGACTGTACTTTCTAACACGAAAAGGAAATATGACACCTTAGAAAAATGGCTGACACCCTTGTTGAGACTGTGCCAGAAAACAAGTGCTTGAAGAACCATGAACAAGCACCTGGTTGGCTCTATCGGTTAAGCATCCGACTTTGGCTCAGGTCACAATCTCATGGTTTGTGAGTTCAAGCCCTGCATGGGGCACTCTGCTGTCAGCACATAGCCCACTTAGGATCTCGGTCTCCCTCTCTCTCTACCCTTCCCTCACTTGCAATCTCCCTCTCTCTCTCTCTCTCTCTCTCAAAAATAAATAAACATTAAAAAAATTTAAGAACCATAAGAACACATCAAAACACACAAAAGCCAGCCAGAAGGGACTCATACAGGCAAATCTGGCAAAGTTTGAACATCAAAATAAATAATATGAGACTATAGCCCACTGAATAAAATAAGAACCACGTTTCCAAATTAATATAAATAAATGAGTAAATACGTAAATGGAGGAAAAGAGCTCTTCCTCATAGTTAAATGCCAACTAATGGATGAAAAAGGAATGATGGAGTTAGAATATCATCAAAGGAATTGAGGGGTCAAAATAATGGGTAAAAATGTGATGAGAGAGGACATTTCTGTAGCTCTAACGCATCATTCCACAAATTACTTATGCATGAGAAAGAAAAATACAGTTATTTTACATTGGTGAATTATGGCAGGCAAGCACTTTAGCCAAGTTCAGAAAACATGCATATGTACAGATAGGTAGAGAGAAGGAATGAGAGTCAAGGGCAAAATAATATATAAACAATTGGTGAACTTTGATAATACACCTAGGGAAAATCTATACTACTTTTGTATCTTTTGTTTTTGAGTTCATATTAAAATTAAAAGTGAAAAAATAAAATGATGACAAGGTCATTTACACTATGGAAGTGTAAACCCACTGCAGCCCAACTTTCCAACTGGTTACCACAAGATCGCTAGACAAAATATAAAAAAAAAACAAACCTGAGGGCTCTGGGAAGCAAACAAAAGTAATCAAACTGCTGGGTAAAGGTCCTAAATATGGTAAAACAACCTCTTAAGAGGATTCTGTATCCAGCTCATTTCACGACTATCTTTAGAATCTTGATTTATTATCACATAAACGAAACTGAAAACCATACACAGTCAATCATGGTTGTCGTTTATTGGGGAAAAAAAGCAAAGGTAAATTTCACATAAAGGGATTAAACTCAAAGAAAGGTTGGCAAATAGATACATATCTCTTACTGGTGAATTTAAAAAGATTTGAAGGTTATGGTTTGTACATATTTTATTATTCCTCATTTTAACAATGTTTTTCATTTAGCCAAAAACTTTTGGCTGTAATCATATCAAATGAAAGAGTTTCTACCCTATTAATAAATTCATCCAACAGCAAAAATAAGTTTAGTATTTGGCTGATATAATATGCACATTTGCGGAATTTCATGAAGATTATGTTTAAACAGTGTATTGTACTTTCCAGCTTTAACAAAAGGAATTGCTTAAATATTTTATTGCATGTCAAAATCTGCTAGATTAAAATTAACTTGAAAATGTAATATTACAGAAGATTAAAAATGCCAAGAAGTCAAAGTAAATGGTAGCCCTTTTGGTTTTGAATGCCTACTCTTTGTAATAATTGGAGAAAGGTTGGCTATTTAACAGAATGGTGAGTTACTATTATATCAGAGTCCCTGGAAATACCAAAGTATAATTTTTCAATAAAAGCATAAGATTAATTCAAATATAAAAAATTTAAATTTAATTATTATCATTACTGTTGCTTGATTTTTACCAAGCATTGTGACCCTAATTCCCATGTGACTAAAATCACTCTTACTGAGGGGTGATCTTGAAAACGTGCTGCTTTCTTGGAAGCATACAAAAGTATTGGGTCTGGAGAAAAGAAATTACCTTGATTTCCAGTACAATCATAGAAAACAAACATCAAGATGCAAATCATTTTAAGAACCAATCATATATTATGACCAAAAATCCCACAGGGTTGTGGGAAGAGAAGACTAAAAACTGAGCGAGTTTTGTCCTGAATGACTTGATGGACAAGTTAAAAGACAGGTTGGATCAGGTTAAATTCCCAAATGATGTTCCAAAATAGCTAGGTAGTGATGATTTTCATCATCATTAGAATATTTAACACGAGGAGCTGATCTAGATCTAATTCAGAGATTCTCTAATACTTAAAAACTACATAGTGTTTGCATGCTATATCAGATGATGGTCATGAAGACGAGGATAAGGGTATCCAACATATTGGTTTCTGATTCTTGATGTACTGAAAAACACCTCCGCTTCCCTATCAAAACTAATGATCTTAATTGGGATCACTAAGTATAATAGGGCTTTTGCTTTGTAAAATCTAATTTTTACATAAGTCAAAGCCACTCTTCTTTCTTATATCCTTATAAACTTAGAATGTGCTTTCAACAAACAATGATCAGCCATGAATTGTTTGAAATTAATTTTTCTTCATTCCTTTCTGTAACATTTCCAAAATCCTCTGAAATCCAAAACATCTAGGTTTGCATTTGAAAACCTCAATAGCCCAAGCCTCAACCTCTCTAGTTTTTGTTGCTTAGCCTCCCTCATTTATTCTGCTTTCCCTGGTGTATTTTTCAGATGCTGGTGCTTCATGTGTTTAAAATGCAACTCGATTTTTAAACCTACATCATCCCTCCAGAGATTCCCTCAATGAAGACTTAAGGAGCCTGTACTGGGATCAGTACAAAAGACATGCTAATCAAACCGAACTGGCTCAAGACTCCATTAGGGCTGCAAGTGAAGAGGGCACATAAACTCTTACTGGAGAGGCCATTTGGGGTGTGTGTGGGGGGGGGAGACAGAGTTACAGCTCCATGCAAAGAGGGAGAAAAATTGAGCCCTCAAGTCAAGGAAATAGAAGATGTTCAAAAAAGTAACACAGGCAGATTTGAACAAAATAACATCAATTAAGTTTGCATGTAAACCAAAGGCGGCAGAAAATATTTAAAAAAATTTTTTTTGATGTTTATTTATTTTTGAGAGAGACAGAGACAGAATATGAGTGGGTTGGGGCAGAGAGAGAAGGAGGCACAGAATCTGAAGCAGGCTGCAGGCTCCGAGCTGTCAGCACAGAGCCCGAAGCGGGGCTGGAATGTGAGATCATGACCTGAGCTGAAGTCGGACGCTCAACCGACTGAGCCACCCAGGCGCCCCGACAGAAAATATTTTTTAAAAAATTTCTATGCAATACTGATGTAAAGCTTGAAAATACAGCATTCAGTAAAAATATTTACTTGGCCCATGTGAGAAAAATGATACCTGTCAATTAACCCTTATATATAGGTAAAGTTGAATTAGGCATTAAATATTTCCATAGGAGTTATATTCTTTTTTCATGGTTGTATTTTTAAGTAATCTCTACACCTAATGTGGAACTTGAACTCACAACCCCGAGACCAAGAGTTGCATACTCTACCGACTAAACAGGCCAAGCACCCCCCATATGAGTTATATTCTTAATATAATATAGATGAGTGCTATAGGCCACAAAGAATACCCAAACAAAGCCATTTTACATTTATGAGACTGATGTAATCTAATCCAAGGATGAGTCTATAAAAAGTCTAGTATGGATTATAAATAAATCTTTAAATTGAAACCTGACAAACTGTATTCTAATAATCAGAGTGCTTTATTTATGTACAAACTTCAAAATTTTTTACTTTTTCTATGTATGACATAATATTTTTATTCCCAGGCCTCATCTTCTGCAGCAAGGGCACCTGGGTGACTTGGTTGGTTAAATATGCAACTTCAGCTCAGGTCATGATCTCACAATTCCTGAGTTCAAGCCCCATATTGGCTCTCTGCTACTGTCAGCTCAGAGCCCTCTTTGGATCTTCTGTCACCCTCTCTCTGCCTCTCCCCAACTCACGGTCTGTCTCTCTCTCTCTCTCTCTCTCTCTCTCTCTCCCTCTCAAAAATAAAAATAAACATTAGAAAACCACAAAAATTAAAAAAATCTTCTGCAGCACTTGACATAAGTCTCTTCATTCCAATTTAACAATTACTATCCACTTGCTGACATACATTTATTCCTAAATAAAATACATTTTTCAATGACTCTCAATTTTCTTTGTGATAAAACAACAACAGCAACAATGACAACAACAACAGTGAGCTACCAATCTGTTAGGGCAATGCATCATCTTAATGATAAAACCAATTACTGTCCTTGGTAAATTCAATGAACACCAGTTAAGTGGAGGACAGAAGCCAGATAGAAATTACTAATAGAGATAAAGCACAGAGTTAGCAATGTCCTTTGAAATTGAATATGTGCACTTTAATGGGCATTATCCGCCTTCCATGTTTTTAAGAAAGATATATTAGGCACCACTCAGTACTCCAAGAGAAAATCTTTAAGGAGTTTTATAAAGTATGATTTGTCATACCTAGTTTTATTGTGAATATTTATCATGAAGTGCTAACATCATGTTTTAAAATAATCACAACAGAATAAAGCACACTGGCCCATCAACACACATATATTAAGCAACTGTAATGCGTAAGGCACCGTCAAACTCAAAGCCTGTTCAGATCTTAAGTCTGAAATTTGCTCTGTGTTCCCTCACATAGTTCTTCATCATGTTTTAGGACCTCAAAAACTATGAAGTTGGTAATCACAAGACTTTGCCCTTTTTAAAATTCGTTATTGAAGTATATTCCAACAGAGATCCAAGAATGTATTTTGTAAGTTTACATTTCACTAAACCTTCACCAAGTATACAACTATATAACCAATGTCCTGATTAAGAAACAGCTTTACACACAACCCAGAAGCTCCTTCTTCTCCGTGCCAATCATTCCACCTCCACAATTCACTACTAACCTCTCTCTAACAGAAAAGGTAAGCTTTTCCTTGACACTGCACTTTACGTAATAAAATCATATGGCATGGGCTCTTTTGTTACTGGCTTCATTCATGTGACTCCATGTAATTATAGATTGTTCATTTTCATTGTGATGTAGTATTCCACTGTGAGGACAGAAAGACAAAAAAGGAAGACAGAAAGAAAGAAAGATAATATATATACATATATATATATTTCTCACTCTGTATTTATTCGTTTCTCTTTTTTGGAAATTTAAACGGCTTTATTTTGGGGCTATGTAAGTAGTGATGCTAAGAGCATTCTAATGTATATCTTTTGGTGAATATATAAGTATATAATTAGAAATGGAATTGCAGGGTCACATATCCTTATGATATTGTAAATACATTTTCAAAAATGGAAAAATGGAGGAAAAACCAGAGTAGTAAAAAAAATCACTTAAAAGCTCACCATTTAAACACACAAAGTAAGAATTGAAAGGAACCTAACTCTAAGCTATTTCTTGCCCCATGCCAGACAACCACATTTAGCAACCTGATACGACTCATCCAGACTTTTTTTGTGCTATGGAGAATTTAAAAAGGCAGACAGAACAACCATTAAAAGTGACAGTCAGGAGTGAAATTGTAGCGAGTGTTGAGTGAGAATGTTAATTCGCATTTCAAAAACACCTCATCACCAAAGTACAGGCAATATTTCTGACCACATCTAAGTAATTGAACTGAGAAGCATACACCGTAAGATTGGGAGGCTATTGCTATCTCCACTAGCAGATAGCCAACAGCTCAAGAAATGAGTTTACTGACATTTTAAGGTGCTTTCAATGAGCTCATAATTTGAATTGCATTCAACTGTGATCTCTGACAGCTATAACAAACTTTTACAGTTTTATGGGTCTTTATCATACAAGCATCTAAATGAAAGCACTTCAGGTTCAAATTCTAGCAGATACACATCACCAGAAAAAATAAACCTAAGTTCATCATCCTTAATTCTGTGTGCATTCATATCCAATTTTTTTTTAATACTGAAATCCAAATATTTGGCACTATCTCTTCATATAAAGAAATACATACATTTTCACAATGACAGCCTTAAACAAAACAACAACAAAAAAACCACTTGCTTTTCTGGTAGACAATTGAATATTTTTAAATACACCTTCCACTGTCAATGTGCAATGACCTCATCACTGTCATCTGGGTTGCTTGCTTATAGAAAAAGCAGTTCTGTTTTCTGCCACTATTGAAATCTGAAGTAAAACCAGGGGCTCTTCCCTTAGTTTTCTTACTCCCCTATACTATGAAATTCCATGAAGCTCTTGAAATATCATAAGAAAATAGATGGTAATACCTTACTTTGTAATTTAAGACTAAACTACAGATATTTTGAAACATCTTTGCACTTTTAGATAAAAGACTGCATCAAGCAAAAGGTTAATTCCCCCAAAGACCCTTAGAAGTCTCTTAGTATCTAAGGTAAGCACCCCATCTCTTTTTCTCAAGTTACCTGCACATACAAATTTTGCCTGAAAATAAAATTGACATCAGAGAGTTTTAAGAACAATTCCCACTTAAACCTAATTGAACAATGCTGTTTTTAAAAAATTTTTTTTAATGTTTATTTATTTTTGAGACAGAGAGAGACACAGCATGAGCAGGGAAGGGGCACAGAGAGAGGGAGACACAGAATCTGAAGCAGGCTCCAGGCTCTGAGCTGTCAGCACAGAGCCCGATGCGGGGCTCGAACTCACGAACTGTGAGAACGTGACCTGAGTCGAAGTCAGACGCTTAACCGACTGAGCCACCCAGGTGCCCCTTTTTATTTTTTTAATTTTTTTTGAACAATGCTTTTAAGTAAAGTACATTTTCCTTCATACTCAAAATTTATTGAGTGTTTACAAATGCCACATCCTAGCCCAAGTGCTTTATATCTATAATCTCATTTGATCCTCACCGCAAAAAAGGAAGGAAAGTTTTAAGATAGAGACTCCTCCTGCGGTAGTTGATATTCTTGTTTAGTAAGTAAGGAAAATAAGGAATAGTGCAGTTAAGTAACTTTGCTAAGACCATGCACTGTCAAATACCAGGGCCAGGATCTGATCGCATGCAGAGTGACAACAAAATTTACCAGTCTAACCAGCAACCCCTGACTATAGCTGCCCGATTCAAACCTATGTCTGTATATTCAAAACACTTGTCATTTGCTTACTGTTGCCACACAGGACTCTGAAACAATAAGAAATATCTTCAACACTTTAGATGTAGAATAATTATGTTTAGGAAGCTCCAAGGTCCCTAGAGACTGCTTTGTCAAAAAACCTAGATGACCCACTGACAGCAACATCCCAACACTGATAGCCCCTACAGGTGGATCCAAAAGGAAGAGCAGACAATTTAGGTACCCATAGTCCAAGAAAAAGATCAAAACATGCAGATGTGCAGTACTTCAAGGGGAAGAACAATATGTGCCAAGATTCAGGAAAAGCACATACAAAAAAGATAGGAATTAGAGCATGGGAAGCAAACAAAGTAATGAACGGACCATCAGTAATTAAAGCTCAGAAAACGATGCTCGCTAACTTACTACAAGAGGCCTATATTTCCTGCTCAACCCCTAAGAGCCAATGCTGAACAAGCCCACCTTAACACTGATGGGAGGTAATCCTATCCTTTCGATATGTGTGGGCAGGAAGCTAATCCCATTTAGGAAGTTTTCCTAATGCCAGGCTAGCATGGGTGTCCTGGAAAACAGATGGGACAAATCAATCACTCCAACACACTTTGAGTGGAAGAAAGGCGCAAATTCAGGTGTCAGACCCACTCCAGGCAGACTTCCCCTATTTAACAGTTTTACCTGGGGCCAGCCCTGAGCAATACTCTGTGTTGGTGGGGTCCCATATTAGTGGAAGGTCAAAAAGTATAGGAATGCCTGTCTGTATAAATAGCTTGGCTACCTGTCCCTTCCACTGCCTTTTCCCTCCCTTTTCCAATCAGAAATGAGTAGAGGAAGGTTTGAAAAGAGGGGTAAAGGTTGAGAGGCTGAATTTCTGGTGTCTGGAACAGCTACGGGAGAATGAAGGACTACAATATGGAGATGAGATGTGTCCACTGAACAAAAGGCGTCTATTCAGATCACCCTTTCACTGTGTGCAAGCTGCACAATGTTCTAGGGCAAAAGACTTCATAATTGCATGCCTTAGCTCTCTTATTTGGAAAAACAAATACAACAATGCCTTCTCCACAGGGTTATGAGACATTTAAATAAGACATATGACAGTATCTGGCATGTCTTAGGTACTCAAAGACAGCAGCTGGCTCCTGCTCTTTCTCTGAGTACTGTGCCAATGTTTACGCCTGTCTTCAGGCAGAATTCACTTCCTCCTCTGCATCATACTTATTTCTACATGCATCTTATCTCCAGAACTTGTGTCCAAACTCACCCAGAGCAGGATATATGCCCTATTCATGAATAGCTTTCTTTACTGGCATTTAGTAAACATTTCTTTGGATGGGTTAAGTAGGAACCATTGAAAGACAATGTGGAACTTATCATAATCAGGCAAATGACGATTAGGAATGGAGATGTTCACGGCAGGCAAGATCTGGCCACTTAAACCAGTGGAGAGAGAACGAGAAAGCCCTTGTCAGGGATGAAGGTACCCATGGATTGTGTTCATGGGAAGTAGGCAAGATGCTAGAGAGAGACACTAGACTGGGTTTTAAGTTTGTGACTTGAGTATACTTCAAAAAGTAAAAATAAAATTACTGGGCAAAATGGGAGGAAATAAATGAACATGTGCATAACTTTAATGTCAACAAAAATAAATAGTTTTTAGAAGCAATGACTGTAGTTCTCGAGTTAGGGAATTCTGGGTTTGAATCTTTAATCATTTATCGTAAATGATATTCTTTCTCATGTATAATATATGCAGAATAATAGTACTTATTTCAGGGGGATAATGAGGGGATTAAAAAGATAATTTATGCTAAAGCACTTAGCACAGTGGCAGCAATGTAAGTGCTCAACAAATGTCAGTTTTAACAATCACACTTACCATTACTGCTTTCATTTTACCAATGAAAAATACAGAATCTCTAAGAAGTAATTCTCCCAAGGTCACATAGCTAGTAAGTGTTGGAACCTGGAATCAAGCCCAGGTTGGGCAGTGAGCAAAGTCTGTTCTGTTTCTACCATATTGTGTCAGACTTACAACAGAAGCTTGGGGTTTGGACACATGAACAAAAGAATAATTCTTAGAAAGGCAGAGTTGGCACAGGACTGACCTTGTTGGCAGTGTGTATTCTTCTGAACTGCTCTGACAGAAGGATTAGTCTCATAGTTGGCGTGAGGATGCCTTCAACCTGAGGTCTCTGGTCCTGGCCCTGACCATGAGGGCTAGAAAGAGGTAAAAACAGGAAGTCAGCCTGGTCACTTCAATCTTCCTTAAATGTTCATGATAATCAGGAAATCTATCAGTCAGGACAATGTAGTTTTTTAATCTTTATTTATTTTTGAGAGAGAGACAGAGCGCGAGTAAGAGAGGGGGACAGAGAGAGGGAGACAGATGATCTGTAGTGGGCTCCACACTGACAGCAAAGAGCCCAATGTGGGGCTCAAACTGACGACCTTTAGAAATGGGAAAATGTTAATGAATTTGGCTATTACTTTGGATCTATTACCTACTGTCATAATTAGCTGCTGCTCTTCATCCACATATCACCTGGACTTACACATATGGGAATGTCATCATCTGGAGGTCTTCAGTTATTTTGACCTTGACTTACTGGGAGTGGAGCCATTGTTTTTAAGGGAAAAAAAAAAAAAAAAACATGTCCTGTAGGTTGACTAAAATAAAAATGTATTTAAATTAAAAAAAAAAACATATCAGGTTGTAAAATAAACTCTTAAGAAGTCTAAACTGTACATATGGGCAAAATGCACATTCTCAAATGGAGTAAATTAACTTGAAATATTGATTTTACATAAGCTTAAAAATTTATTCCTAAGATATAGAATAAGCTCACTTTATTTTTACAGCTACTATTGAAAGCTTACAGTGAGTAATGAATTGTGTTGGGTGTTGAATTATATACAGTGATAATTACAGTGAAGGCCCAGACAAATGAATAAACTTCATACCATTCTTACAAGACAGTTAAGTGTTAAACCGAGGGGTAAGAAGAAACAAGATGCAAATAAGTTTATGTTAGATGTTTAGTTTTATCTAATGGTATCAAAGGTCAGCCATCATACTACCTACTGTTGTATAATATCTGCATCAAAGAACACCAGATGCTTCAGAAAATAACCCCCAAACCTCAGTAACTTACCCAGTCAATGTTCACTTCTCGCTCATGTAAAGGCCAACGTAGATGTTCCTGGTCAGGAGATTCTCCTCCAAGTGGTGACTCAGGGATCCATTTTCTGACCATGTAGCAGCTCTGTGTCTTGATGGCTGATAAAGAGAAAGATCATGCAGAACAGTGAGAAAAAAATTAAGAGTGCAGGCCTAGAAATGTAGCCCAATATAATGCCCAGGGCAAGCCAAATGACTCCATCCATACGCAAAGGTGTTTAAATTAACAATATGCATTAATATACAATGAATATATATGCAGAAATTAGAATTTTTCATTATTAAATATAGCTTTAAACTTTGAAAAATGAGACTAAGAGTCCTCCCAAAATATAGAACAAATGATAACATCCTAAAAAGCATGGGGAAGTGTCAAGTGGAATGTAGAATAAATCCAGAATTTTCAATTTCCATATAATAGATTTCCAAAAAGACATCATAGAAAGAATTGAGCAAGAAAATATAATGCTTAGGAATTTCTCCAACCTGAGAATATTTGGTATATTCTAGATTGAAACAACAAAAAATTACAGAGCAAAGTAAGGTTAAAAAACCCCATTCCTAGGCATGTAAGAGTGTCATTTCAGACCAGTAATAGAGGGGAAAGCCAGATTACTTATAATAATTTTTAAAAATTAGCATTAGGCTTCTAGCCAGAAAGATTACAAATAAAAAGTCTGTGAAGAGAGCTTAAAATCAGAGAAGATAAAAAGAGAAAAACTTTGAACATACACTTGTATGTCTCATTAAAGAGAGAAACAAAAATATTTTCATACATACCAGAATTCAAACACATTACCATTCATGAACACATTTTGAAAGAGCTAATAAAAGATGTGTTCCAACAGTAACAACAACAAAAAACTAGAAATAAGTAGCAGGATGCAAGAAGCAACAGTAAACAAAGCAGAACAAAAATCAGGAACTCACTGTGAAATCTAATTTAAAATAGCATTTTTACTGGGGCACCTGGGTGGCTCATTTGGTTAAGTGTCAGACTTCAGCTCAGGTCATTATCTCACGGTTAGTGGGTTCGAGCCTTACGTCAGGCTCTGTGCTGACCGCTCAGAACCCGGAGCCTGCTTCGGATTCTATGTCTCCCTCTCTCTCCTCTGCCCCCTCCCCCATTTGCACTGTGTGTCTCTCTCTCAAAAGTAAATAAACATTAAAAAAATAAAAATTATAATTAAAATGACATGCTTCTAAAAATCTGGAACTAAAACACTGAGTAGTAGCAGCATTAGATTTCAAAATGCAAGAGGAAAGAGTGGACAATAATGAAACCATGTTGAGTGTTTTGACTCTTTGCTGGAGAAGTGTAATTACATATTTATTAGAAAATTGCAAGAATTTAAAGATTTGAAAATTTAAGAGAAATATGCCGAATAAATATTAGAATATTAGAAAATTAGAATGGAAAATTAGCAATTTGAAAACAGGAGATGAAAATCAACAAATTCACAAAGTCCCAACAAAAGGCCAAAAAGGGAGGAAGTAAAGAATACAGAGAGCATACTGCTCCAAAGAAGGAAATAATAAAAGTTAGCAAGATTAAATTAAAAGCACAGTCTATATGAAAGTTTCAAAATCTCTCCTTAAATCCCCATAATGGATTTAAAGCAAACAGGGGAAAACAGCTTTGAAAAGTTACATATAAGGGAATAGAAAAACATGCACCAAATTTATAAAAATTAAAAATTATTATTAGGCAAAACAAATTATCAGTATAATGGAGAGTGTCAATGCACACTGACAAATGGAGTGACTTATCGAGAAGATGAGACAAGTATAAATTTTATTCACTAAACAAAATCATTTTTTAAGTTTTTATTTATTTATTTTGAGATACAGAGCATGAGAGCAGGGAAGGAGCAGAGAAAGAAAGGGAGAGAGAAAATCCCAAGCAGGCTTTACACCGTCAGCACAGAGCCTGACACAGGGCTCAGTACCAGGAGCTATGAGATCACAACCTGAGCCAAAATCAAGAGTCAGATACTTAACCAACTGAGTTGCCCAGGCGCCCATAAACAAAATCATTTCTCAATGTGTAAAGCATCAACTCTTACAACTGCAGCCACAACTTAGTAAATTCACAGTAACCATCAGACACATTAAAACAACTCTATCACGACTCATTACGTCAGGGGCACAAAAAAATAAGAAAGCTCAGAAACTTGGATTACAACATTAACAAGCTTGACTATGCACATAGTTACAGAACTACAATCAAATCATACATATTCTTTTCAAATGTGTGTATTTATAAAAATAGACTAAGAGCTCAACTACAAAAAAAAAGTAAACCGTCCTGAAAAATAAGTATCCCACTATAGAAATCAATAATCAAAATGGCGGTCAAAAATATATACCTACATATGTGACCACTTACTTCTAAATGATTCATGAGAATCCAAATAGAAATTTAAAATAATTTAGAACTGGGGCGCTTGGATGGCTCAGTCGGTTAAGCATCTGACTTTGGCTCAGGTCATGATCTCATGGCTTGTAAGTTCGAGCCCTGCACTGGGCTCTGTACTAACAACTCAGAGCCTGGAGCCTGCTTCGGATTCTGTGTCTCCCTCTCTCTCTCTCTCTGCCCCTCCCCTGCTCATGCTGTCTGTCTCTCAAAAAATAAACAGACATTAAAAAAATAAAATAAAATGATTTAGAGCTGAATGACAACCAAAACTGCATATATCCAAAATTGCTTGATATAACAAGTGATACAGAGAAATTTATATCCCTAAATATGTAAATGAGAAAAAATTCTGGAGAGTATAAAGTAGTTAATTACCTAAGCTAACTTGAGGTGAAAAAAAATTCACCAGATGGCTTTTAAAGTCAAAGCTTGTAAAGAGGGTTTTTTGTAAGAAATATTGAGAGCTTTATCCTCATGTACTCTCAATGTACTCTATTAATCCTTTATTATTCAAGTCATGCATTTCTGAAGGGCTTTTGCAATTGTTTTCAGTTGTGATTTCAATTTATCTTTGTAGCCCATGACTGTCAGGGAACATCAACAAAACAGACACTAGTGCTAAGCAGAGAAGGATTTGGGAGGTTGGGGAGAGCTAACAGTACAACTCTTCTTTTTTTCCTATTTTATTGAGATATACAACGTTGCATATGTTTATGGTCTACAACATAAGGATTTGACAGATGTATATATTGCTAAATGATTAGTACTGCCCATCCTTCTCAAACTCTTCCAAGAAACGAAGAGGAGGAAAAACTCCCAGACTCATTTTTATGAGGCCAGCATTACCCTGATACCAAAGCCAGATAAGGATACTGCATGAAGGAAAAAAAAAAAAACAAAACAAAACTACAGGCCAGGATCCCTGATGAACACAGATATGAAGATTCTCAACAAAAACACTAGCAAATCAAAATTCAACAGCACATTTAAAAAAAAAATGTATTCCATGATCAAGTGGGATTCATCCTTGGGAAGTGAAAATGGTTCAATATATGCAAATCAATAAACGTGATACACCACATTAACAGAATAAAAGATAAAAACATATCAACATAATGTATGCAAAAAACCATTTGACAAAATTCAAGATCCATTTATGAGAAAAATCTCTTAAGAAATTGAATAGAAAAGGAATATACTTCAACATAATAAAGGTCATATAGGCATAACTATTTATTTATTAGCAGACATTTTAATGTTGCAGTGACTTTCATTTTCCTATAATATAACTAAGGAGGGAACTCTGATGGTGAACACTCAGAAAACTAAGACCCACTATACTCAGTTACCGTTGGCACATTTATATACTGCTAAAGGTACAGAATAGCATCTAGAAGAACATCTAGCACTAGCATATATGTAGATACAAATGGGCTAATTATCTGTCAGCTCTGTGTCAGTGTTGATTTATCTCCTCCTCATGGGTCTTGTTTTCCCATACATTTGCATGCCTGGTAAATTCTGACTGTATTATAGACACTGATTTTTACCTTGCTGAGAGCTGGATATTCTTGTATTCCTTCAACACTCTTCAGCTTTCTTCTGGGGTACCATTCAGTTTTCAGAATAGTTTGATCCTTTCAAATCTTCCTTTTAAGACTAGTTTGGCAGGATGAGATTAGTACTTAGTATAGGGTATATCCTGGCTCCCTACCAAGATGAGAATTTTCTGTGTATTCTACCTAATGCTGTATTAATCAGTCTGATGGCAACAGGCACTGCTCCCAACACTGAGTATGTATCAAGCACTTTCATCTTTAATTCTTTTAGCTTTTTTCTCCCCTGTCTTGAGTAGTTTCCTCACACGCATGTGAGGATCAGTGCTCAGCTCAGTACTTCAGGGGGATCCTTCGCAGATCTTTGCAGAGTTCTCACTCAATGAAGCTCTCGCCTAACAGTCTATACCACAAACTCTCATCACCTTGGTCTCCCAGGACCCTCAAAATCACCAAGTCCACTGGATTCTGCCTGGGTTTTCGGTCCCAGAGTGGCACCATGGCCTGGAAACCCTCTGAAGATAGTAAGCTAGACTAATTATATGGCTCTCATCATTTGTTTCTTACTCTTTTGTTGCATGACCTCGAGAGTTTCATTTTTTTTCCTGGTTACTGTTGTATCAGGCATGAGGGTAAATCAAGTCCCTGTTATTTCTTCTTAAGTCTTCTGTATTCAGTTTTACAAGAGAAGAAAAAGGAGAATACCTATCTACACATTCATCTGTTAGTGTGTGTGTGTGTGTGTGTGTGTGTGTGTGTGAGAGAGAGAGAGAGGGGGGGGGGGGGGGAAGGAAGGGGGGGGGGGAGGGAGAGGGGCAGGGAAGCAGGCACATTTTAAACCGGAATCCCACAGGTGGCTTTGTTTTCTCTCAGATACTGTTAGAGGTTTTAAATCAGCTGCTAATGATTCAGTCCTGGCAGCTACAATCACCTCCCGCTTGGGGACCAACTTGTGTGTCCTTTTCTCTTTCTGAACTTGATTGTTGTTTTAAGCTTCTCCCAAGAGGAAAACCTGGATGTAGCTTAGAGTTTGGACCCGGCATCTCTAGGATGTACTAGAGGAGAAGCACATGAGATCACGAAGCATCACACAATAATGCCAGGATTCTCATTCCCCAAAGACCCCAGCCAACTTTCCCACAGAGGTGAGGAAGCTTTCTTTTACTTTGTTATGACTTTCTTACATTCCTAGAATCCTAGCATCGTGATCAAATAATTAGTCCACAGACTGTATCTTCTGATTAAACATCTTGCTCCCTCCACCTTTCCTCACCCAAGTTCCTCAATGTGCTTAAAGTAGAAAATTAATTTATATGCATTAAAACCGTGGATTGTGAGTAACTTGTTCTGTGAGTGTTCCACGAGATGATCAAACATTTCTAATAAACTGTAACTTGATAAAGGAGTGATTTCTTGCAATAAGAGTAGTACATGATGCCGAACATCCCATGATCACACCTGAGCCAATGGTTCTTGAAATTCACTTTGATATAGAAGTGCTTTGGATTACAAGCATGTTTCTGGAATGAATTATGGTCACAAACCAGGGTTCTACTGTATTTTAAATTCCTTATTTCTTCCTATGTAAATGGATACTTGCCACATGTGAGGTATTTTCCTGATGAATAATTTAAGTTTTTCCCATGCGAAAGGGAGATTCTAACTCTATTGAAAATTTAAAGTCTCCTTATGATCACAATACATGTAGACAGCATTTTATTGCTCTGAAAAACGAATGGAACACATTTAAAATTTCCTGTGTGCAATGTATCAATTCACCTTCGATAACATAATTGGAAATTTTATCTTGTTTGTCCCTTCCTTCCCAGGTTTGATTCCTTTCTACCCTTTACCCCTTTAACTTTGTGTGTTTGAAGAAGATTTAGTTTACTTGTATCATCCTGTCCCCTTAACTCCTCAGCTTCTTCACCCACCTCTGGGATGCCTTTGAAGGCACTTGGTATCTCTACAGAAAAGTACTGGTAACAACTGAAGACTTTATGTTATTTAGCTTACCTTTTCCTAACCCACTAATAATTGCCTACTAGGCCCATAAAACTGAAAGCTGTGAGATTGAATAGCACATTCTTATTTGTTTTATCCATGGAGAAATAAACCTACTTCTAAGTGTTAATCCTAGAATCTGATAAGAAATCGGTTTAAATGTCGTTGGCTTCTCACAGTGAAGTCAATTCTTTCAATGTAGGAAGATAATGCACCGAGTATCATGAGAAAAATCCTTTTTCACTTTTGGATTGTTAAGAGTATTATCAAGAAATATCCATTTAAAGCATACTCAATGACAGATTCTAGTTTAAACAGGAAGAGCTATTCATCCCAGATTCGTGTTATATAACCTTTTAGACTATGTAAGTGTGTGTGTGTGTGTGCGCACACGTGTGTGCATGAGTGTGTGCATATTGGGTATTACTTATAGGGGAAATACAATGTTTATGAGAAGATCCTTTATCAAAGGATGGATGGCACTGGAAGAAAACATCAATTACTTTCATACAAAAGGCAGTACACACAAAAGCTTGAAAATATTTACATCAAGCAACATACGCAGCAAGTTTAGTTTTACCACAATCTTTACTATTGATTAAACTGGTAAACTCACTTTGGTGAGGCTAGCGTAAGGGAGATGAGCAGCCAGAGACCAGGCCTGACAGTGAATCTATTAACAATGATGGCTAAAAAGCATAGATTCTGGAAATAATTAAAGAAACAAGTCTTTAGGACCTGGCCAGGAGTCAAAATATGTGTGAAAGCAAGGAAATGAGAAATCAAAGAAGAGCCTAAAATTAAATGTTGGAGTGCAGTAACAGAAGGAACAAAGAATAATGAAGATGAGACTTAAGGAAAATGTGAAAAGTTCAATTTCCCAGGGAATCTTTGTGAGACCCTGGAAAAGAGAACAAGTCCTTTCATGAAGATATTTAAAACAGACATATTCATTTACCTGAAATGGTTTCAAAGAAATTATACCCAGAGCCAAGAAAGATTAACTGGAAAATATTTACATTTTATTTTCATGCGCTTGCTTTTATTATGTTTTGTAAAATCAAAGTATGATGGACATGTAACACTTTAGTTTCAGGTGTACGACATGATTCGATATTTGTACATACTGAAAAATAATCACAGTAAGTACAATTTTTTTATTAGGGTAAGAAATTTTAAGATCTACTCTCTTAACAACGTTAGGGTAAGGTATCTCGTTTCCTTCATAAATGTGGCAATACACCAGCAGCTGTAAGCATATGGACTTAGGTTTAGGCTATGTAAAATGAGTTACTGCTTTATCCCTTCCCCTTTAAACATGGCACCGCTTACACCCCATCTCCAGGCACACAAACATACACACCACTATTCATTCCAGCAAAACCCCTAGCAATAGTAGAGGTAGGTTTCCCTAAGAGTTGTTCAAATGTAAGGAAGGGCAAGACCCAGTCCTTCTCTACTCTCTTGGATGCAACCCCCTGAGGACAATATACTATTCTAAAGGGAAAACCCAAATGCAGTTATAAGCTATGAGAGGGATAGAGTATGGGTTAACAAGGACATCAAACATATCCTTGGAATTGTGAGAAACTCTTAACACGAAAGCTAGTGGAACACAGAGAAGGAGATCAAATTAAAGTGTTCAGAATTGAAATGCCTAATGATTTTATTCATGATCAATAAGATGGTCAATTTCTAAGATTCCATTTTCATCCCAATAGTTTAATCTTTTTAATAAACCAGCAGAGGATAATCTCTCAGAAAGAGTACAGAAAAGATGGTAAAATGAAATGTAATTCCTGGCTATGTGCATGATTGCGTATGTTTATGTAGGTATCGCTTAGAAAGTAGACATGAGAAATAAAGCTTACTTGAAGATTGCAATCTTAATCACATAAAAATTAGGCTCAAGTTTTGTTTCCATTTATATTTAAATTATTCGATGGAAGTTGTTGTGAGAAGGATTGTGTAGTCCAAAGGAATTCCTGCTGTTTTTATTAAAATGGTCTGTAGGCTCTTCTATAATTTTTCCAGGGGCATTTTTTTTTTGTTTCCTGGTAAAATGTCTGTAAGAGGGTGACAAAGTATCGCCATTGTACAAATATTTGTTTCACAACTGTGAATAAAGTATAATGAGAGAAAAGCAAAATAAACAGAAGAAATTAAGATCACATGAGACTCCATTATGTGTTCCTGCCAGAAACAAAATACATACTCTGTGACCCCCTAATTACCATGACTGAAAACGTAATATACATAGAAAGGCTTGAAACCTATTGCACATACTGCAAAATAAATAACTTAGCTAACATAAAATTATTCATTTTTCCAAAAGAAAATTGTGGGAATTTTTTTATCGATATCTTTTTTATTCTTTGTTATTCTGCATATGCATCATCATACACTGAAAATTTTGAAAGAAAGCATTTCCCACTTAGAAGGAGCACTGTTAAGTGGCATTAGCAAGTTAATCTTTAATGAATTTTTTGCAAATTATCAGATAAACGCAACTATACTGGTAATTACGAAAAGCGGCACCCACCCTCAAGACACATACAACTACATACCACTGAGCATTCCACCAAACCACCTAGCAATGGTAGTGGTAGGTCTCTGTTCTGGGTAGAACTTGTTTGTGTGACTTGTCATGCATTTCTGCCCAGAGCCACATGTAAACAGTCATGGAGGCCTTAGTTGGCTTGCGCTCCTTTTCTGGCCTCGGGATCAGCGTTGGTCCTTCAGTTCTTGGCGCCAAGAGGGATTAACTTGCCTCACCTCCTTGAGCCAGACCAGGCTGGCCCCCTGGAATGGATCAGGGAGGGAAGCAAAATATGCAGATGCCCAGGAACCTAAGATTGTGACATACGATAAGAGAAACAGAGGAAAAAAAAAAAAAAAAAACAGCTTGCTCAGGACTACACTTAGGCAAACTTCAAGACTAACCAGAGATCACACACGAATAGTATATATACTGTCCTGGCGGGAAGAGATAGTTGGAAGCCTCACCTGAGGGGCAGATGCTCTGCCCAGGACCCTCAATCTGGGCTCCAATCGGGCTGTTCACCACAGGGCTTCCCCAGCCTGAAGGTTGCATGCTGTGAGTACCCGAGTTGATGTATTAACCCTTCTTTGTTCTCTATACACCTCTTCCTCTTTATGTTTACTATAAATGTTTAAATCCATATATTCCCTTTCCCTTACCATTAATAAACCTTTGATCCACGAAACAGCAAGTGCAGCTATCGTGAATTACTATTATTCAGAACAGTCTCCCAGCAAAGTGGTGCCTGGCTCAGGTCATTTTTATTGGCGCACCTCCATTCTTATGACAGAGTAGAATAGCTTCACACACCTGATGTTCTGCTACGCCTCCATCTTCACAGCAGACGTTCCCTAGGCCTTTGTTCCTGCCTAGGTGGATTTATGCCAATCTAAAAAAGCACCTACTTTAATTCACCAAGTAAATATTTCCCATATTTTGTCCTCAATCCTCTCACTTCCCAGTGGCTTTCTACCATTCAGAGATGGCCTGAACAGCAGTTATGGTCTGCCATCAGATAATCTCCAGGAGCTACCGACAGTAGGAGCTACAGTTGATTGGTAATTTCCATCTGCCAAATACTTTGCTAATTGTTTCACACGTTTTATTAACCAGATTTTAAGAAGAAACTGAAGATGAGAAAGAACAAATATTTTATCGAAAGTCACACAAATGTGCAGATGTAATGCAAACCCCTTGTGTGTCCCACTGAAGAGACCAAGTACTTAATTACCATTACTCTGCTTGGTGTGTGCATGCAACTAAACATACACTGGTTATGAGCCAGTTTCTGATGGCCTGAGGCTAAACAGAATATAGTGAGGATGACTCAGAAAATTCTAGAATTACAGAATACCCTAGGACCTAATTGGTTGCTAGACATTTCAAGGAAGGGGTCTCAAAATAAGCTTCAATAAGGTGGCATGAGTGAGAATTAAAATTCAGGTAAGGACCTGTACCTGGCCACCTTGAGTGACACTTAAGGAGCCTTAACAGCACGTGGCTCAGTGGGCATGTGATGATGGCACTTAGCTCCAGTTTCAACTGTGAGTTTAATATATGTCTATGTGAAGTCAGGCAGTGAAATATTCTTAGGTCACTCTGGGCACATAGATCATTTACCTCCCCTCTTACGTCTCAGTATTTAAAATATCCGTTATTGATACAAATTCAAGTTCCACGCCAGACACTTGCCTAACTTTAAACTTTGTGAAATGTTTATAATATGCTGGCTATTTTCTGAAAAATGCAGAAGATTCCGGTTTTGTCTATTACTATAAAATCCTTTCTTATTTTACTTAGAAAAATATATTCTTTGCAGGAGCACTAGTCAAATAGAATCTGATATACTTCGGGACATTTTGGAAGACGTTCAGATATGGAAGAAATATCTCAATAAATTCTTTCCTGCCTTCTGAAATGGCACCTGAATAAACAGAGCTGTTCTCAGTCATTCACCTTGCCATCATCACAGATACCAACGTAGCACCGAGGTGTGACTAGTCCAAGTAGGTTCATCTATGCACCCATAGGATGCTTTTTACTCATAGCACAAAAACGTCACAATACAGATAAATTTTCAATGCTATACAGTGGAATTACCATGCATGAGATAATTTTCTTACCACTGAGTGACCCTGAAAGCTCTGAAGACCTTCCGACTCCACGCTTCTCACAGAATATAAATGGAAGATAGATGTCAGTGAGAAGAGTCAATTATATTTTCCTGCAGGTTCACCATCATATGTTTGTTAAAAGTCCATTGCCAAGACTAGTTTGTTGCTAGTCATTTTCCAGGTGTTCTAAATAAAGAGGCACTTTATTCAGTTTCTTTTTTTAAGTTTATTAATTTAAGTAATCTCTACACTCAATGTGGGGCTCAAACTCACGACCTAGAGATCCAGAGTCACATGCTCCTCTAAGCCAGCCAGGCACCTCTAGTCATAGTTTCTATATTGCTAAAACTTAATCACTCAATCTTTTACCAAGTCCTGAGAAGGCAGAAAGTAAATAAGGCTATACTGAACAAGAAGAAAGTTAATGAAAGGTTAGGGAGGGGAAAGAAAAAGAATAGGACCCCACAGAGAAGAAACAGAGTTGCATTTCCTACATTTAGTTCTGATATATCATGAAAACTAATGATATAACTCCCATGAGCCGCATGCAAATCAGAGCATTAATCTCTAGCAAAATGGTTTATGTTATAGGAACCCACAAGCAGATTTCCTTCAATGGCAGTAAATCAAAGATGGTGGGTAGTTTCCGTTTGACTGATGAGTACACATGTCAGTGGCAGGAGGGCAGTGACATATGGAAGGGCAATAAATATTTTTTCTGACACTTCAGCAGCCCTTGTTCAATGACACTAAAGGAAGATAGAAGACTTCAGGAGAAAATGCAAGCCTGTCTCTATTAGCTGTTGTGCCACTGCCGAGGCAGCAACTCCAAGGTGATTTGGCGTTCTGTGGTGTAGCTTGCACATTTCGTCTTAAACAAATGAATAGCCTGAAAGCAAAGAATCGATAGTTCTCTCAGAACAGTGTTTGCATTTTCCTTCCAATTATGGCATTCTACCATTAGCTAAGATATCCTTCAATGACAGCAATTTGAGCAATCTTTACATTCTATGACCAGTGCCCAACCAAATTTTGTCGAAGCTTTTGTTCTTTGTCCTCCTTGACAATATACTTCATGTGCTTTCTGTCTGCATAATTTCCCATTTCTAGAGGGAAGAAAATCGGTGACAAATGTGTGAGAATACATTATGTTATAACCCATGTCCAAGACATCTGGAGGTATTTATTTCCAAACACCGTGTAGTAATTTTTTAATGATCTCAGTTATTTCTCTAAACCTCCCGAATGTCATGATTTTGGCACCCACCAAGTACAGTTATCAATGGCTACTATGTTTCCCTCCAATAGGCAAAATACAATAGGGATTAAACATGTAAACACAATGGTTTCCAACTTGACCGACGTGGCTTCAAATTCTTTTTGAATACCTACTGCCATGTACCAAAACTCATATGGTTCAAACACATTCCTGGGCCAGGATTGGAAAGACCTGCCACTCAAGACAGATCCAGGGAGCCAGGAAAATTCAGGGATGCTGGGCAAATCATTCATGTGGATGTGGGCAGCAAGTTACTAGTAAGAGACAAGATATTCATTTTCAGATCCAAGAAAAAGAAGTGTGGGCGACATAAATGCCACATCATGGTAAAAGCAGTGTAAGGTTCTTTGGTCATGTTTATAGTACCTGTGTTGCTTGCTGAATGAAAGCCTTTATTCCAGCCTCCTGATTGCACTAAAGAGAAAATAAACCAATCTGGCCTGGCCTCACATTCATTCAAAATCTGGTTCTTTATATGTAGGAAAACAGTGGAGTACTGTCCATTAAAAAAAAAAACTCAGGAAAATAAAATTCAAATTTTCTTCTACCACTAATTATCTTTATGACTTTGGGGAAATCACTTAACACTTGTAATTATTTATAACATGTCTTGGTTGTGCTAAATTAAACCTATGGTTGTTCTGGTTCTCAATTTCTGACTTTCTAATTCTACTACTTATCGAACAGATATATTTACAACCATCCATTTCTATTTAGCTGTTGTGTTATCATCACAATTCAAAATTCACAAACCATTCTTGATTATAAATTATGTTATATAGTCTCAATTTTATAAGATATTTCAAGATTGAAAGTTGACATGCATTCCAAGTATTTTTTCTATATACCTAATATGCAACTATTAAAGAACTAGACTAACATTAACAACTCAGGCAACAACAGATGTTGGCGAGGATGCGGACAGAGAGGACCTCTTTTGCACTGCTGGTTGGAACGCAAACTGGTGCAGCCACTCCGGGAAACAGTATGGAGGTTCCTCAAAAAATTAAAATAGAACTACCCTATGTCCCAGCAATTGCACTACTAGGTATTTATCCAAGGGATACAGGGATGGTGTTTCAAAGGGACACATGCACTCCAATGTTTACAGCAGCACTAGCAACAACAGCCAAAGTACGGAAAGAGCCCAAATGTCCATCGATGGATGAATGGATAAAGAAGATGTGGTATATATATGTAATATATAATGGAGTATATATAATGGAGTACATATAATGGAGTAATACTGCAATATATATAATGTAGTATTACTCGGCAATCAAAAAGAATGAAATCTTCCCATTTGCAACTACGTGGATGGAACTGGAGGGTATTATGCTAAGCAAAATTAGTCCATCAGAGAAAGATAAATATCATATGACTTCACTCAGACAAGGCCTTTAAGACACAGAACAGATGAACACAAGGGAAGGGAGGCAGAAATAATATAAAAACAGGGAGGGGGACAAAACATAAAAGACTCTTAATATGGAAAACAGGATTACTGGAGGGTTTATGGGAGGGGGGATGGGCTAAATGGGAAGGGGTATTAAGGAATCTACTCCTGAAATCATTGTTGCACTATATGCCAACTAATTTGGATATAAATTAAAATAATAAAATTTAAATTAAAAAAATCAAAATAAAAAAAATCAAGACCTAGAAATTAAAAATTAAACCTACTATGTAAAAGTTAGAAAATCTGCAATAGATAAAACTAAAGAGATGAACCTTCACCATAGTAAAAGTTAATGTGTCATTCATATGTTCATACATTCATTCAACAGACATTTACTAAATGAATACCACGAGCCAGATGTTATAACAAATGGCTCAAGACAGAGCAGTGAATAAGAATGACATGGGCCTGATCTTCATGGACCAGGCATTTTGGGGGAAATTGAAATCAGTTAGAGAACATTAATATCGTCATTTATAAATGTCTTGTGTAGCATAGTCCCTTTCTTCATAAAACTTTCAGTCTAGCTGGGAGAAAATGTTAAATAATTATATGAATACTTTCACTTGTGACAGTTGTTACAAAGAAGTACAAAGTATTGCATGATTCTTCTCTCTTTTGTTCAGCTTCATTGTTGTCCATTATCTTATCTTTTAGCTCATTAATTCGTTTCCTCTGCTTCTCCCAGCCTGCTCTTCATTGCATCAAGCCTGTTTCCAGTCTCATTTATTGCATTCTTCACCTCTGATTCTTTTTTAACTCTTCTCTGTGGTAAGGGTCTCCCCGATGTCTTCCATTCTTTTCTCAAGCCCAGTGAGTATCCTTGAGATTGTTGCTTTAAAATCTCTATCAGGCAGGGGTGCTGCCTAAATTTTGATAAAGATTGCCATTACTTTTTAGATGTTTGGTAGAATTCACTAACAAAACCATGTAGTCTTGGGCTTTTCTGTGCCAGGAGAAATTGATTCGTCCATTCTTATTATTGGACTAAGAAAATTTCCTATTTCTTGGATTCAAGATTCATGATTCACTCTTGGAAACTTGTGCGTTTTGGGGAATTATCTTTTTTCACTAAATTATCTGATTTGTCAGTATATATTTTTTTATCGTAATCTGTTATCACATTATGCATTTCTGTGGTTACATGCTGCTTTGGTTTTTTCTTCCATTTCTCACTTCGGTTTTTGAGGCTTCTTTATTTTCTTAATGTTGTTAAAGCATTGCCAATTTTGTTTATACTTTTGGAAAAACTGATCATGACTTTCAACATCATACTATTGTTTACTCTGGTCTCCATTTTATATATATCTCATTTTTCTTTGTCATTTCCTTTCTCTACTAAATTTCAGCTAAGCTTCCTCTTTTTCTAGTTCCTTGTAGTATAATGTTTATTTGAAGTTTTTTTCTTAATACAAGCATTTATAGCATAAATTTCACTTAACATCTGTTTTTTATTTATTGGTTGATTTTTGAGAGAGACAGAGTAAGAGGGGGAGGGGCAGAAAGAGAGGGAGAGAAAGGATCCCAAGTAGGCTCTGCTCTGCCAGGGCACAGCCCCACACAGGGCTCAAACCCACGAATCATGAGATCATGACATGAGCTGAAATCAAGAGTTGAATCCTTAACCAAGTGAGCCACCCAGGTGCCCCATATTCATAACATCTGCTTTTGCTGCATCCCATAGGTTTTGGAATATTGTGGGGTTTTTTCTTTGGTTTTGAGACATATTTTGATTTGCCATTTGATTTCTTATTTGGCCTATTTTTTGAGCAGTAGTATGTTGTTTACTATTTACATACTAAATATTTAATATTTACATTGCAGATTTTCCAACTTTGTTTTATTATTGACCTTTAGTTTTGTACCACTGTAGTTAGAAAATATACTTGGTATGATTTCAATCTTCTTAAATATGCATTATTTGTTATGTCTCTTTTTATGAGATTTAACCAGGGGATTCTTCTTGTGTGTACTTGAGGAAAACGTGTACTCTATTTTTCTTGGATAGAATGTTTTATATTTATCTTTTTCTAACTATGTACTCTGAAGTATGCTTCAAGTAAAAAAATATGTTCTTAATGGGGAAAAAAAACCACTTTGATTGAGGGTAATTGTTTAAAATAAAGAAGGGACACCTGGGTGGCTCAGACGGTTAAGCACCCACCTCTTGATTTTGGCCCAAGTCAGGATCTCACAGTTCATGAGATGGGTGAGATGAAGCCCGTGTCAGGCTCTGTGCTGACATTGTGGAGCCTGCTTGGAATTCTCTCTCTCTCCTCTCTCTTTGCCCCTTCCCCCACTCGTGCTCTATCAAAAATAAACATTTAAAAACGTGTATTTAAAATAAAACACACCAGAGGGGAGGTGGATGCAGAGATGGATGAAATAAGTAAAGGGAATTAAGAGTACACTTATCACGATGGGCACTGAGTAAACACGTAGAGAACTGGTGAACAGTGATTCAACTATATTGTACACCCGATACTAATTTAACAGTGTATGTTAACTATACTGGAATTAAAATTTCAGAATTTAAAGAACCTAAAAAAAAGAAGTGCAAAGAAGCAGGGAACATATAAAACAGTGGAAATAAACTCACTCTGGGGATCAAAGGATGCTTTTCCAAAAAAAATGGCTTTATCCTATAAGAAAAAGAGGAAAATTTGTTTCTTAAAAGTGAGAAAAGAGCGAGGCGGGATGTTTTGGGTCAGAAGCATATGCAAAAGGCTGCATCACCAAGGGCTTAGCTGCCTATGTCACACTTCTTTGATTTTTACAGTAACACATTTTAAATGTAACTCAACTTACTTAAAATAATGAGTCAAAATATTTTCCACATATATCTAGTTTATAAAGTGAAGAAAAGTAATAGGTAAAACTAATTATAAAAATGATTGAAACACTGACATTCAAGGGCAGTTCCAAGCATTACATTACATAGCTCACATGCTAAAGAGCCAAGAAAAATAATCTAAGGTGTGTAGCCCAGATTCTGACTTATACACTTTATTTTTCTTCATCCAGGAGCTTAAGCCAAGTGAACACAATAAGGAATCCAGTCTTACTTCTTATAAGTTATCTTGAATAATAAATTACTCATATACACAAGGGAAATAAATTAGCCTCCCCCAACGGTGCATCATGAAGATATATGCCTTTTATATAGACGAACTCTCTGGAGGATTGACCGTAAAACGTACTTAGATATTCCAAGGTTTAAGCTTTTAGACAGGACACTAGCAAAACTAGATTCAATGATGAGGACTGGCATGAAAAACAAAGCAGTGCTCCACCAGAGTAGCAGGTGCCTCTAGATCATTCCATTTTCTAGCATGTCCCGAAAACTTAACTGCTATGACATGAATTTACACCCCTTCCTTACATTAAGCGCAAGGTAGGAACACACAGCCATAAATTGATGACGGAAACAGTGCACTTTGAGCGTAAACATTTCTTTCCGAGGTTTTTAAGCTTCCCATTTCCATTCTATTAAGTCTAGCTATATTTCCACTTCTTTTCTTCCACAGTTGTTCTTCTGATTCATCCCCTCTAACACTGGTAAGTGTATGAAGTAAAAAAATTTATTAGTTTATTTTTGTGTAATATAATGTCACGCTGTATAAAATATGGGCTCTAATTCCAATTCTGTGTCTAGCACTATTTTCATTCTTCATATTTTTTTTCCAGAACCGGTAGCAGTTAAACTCAATCTAACACATTTCAGACTCAGCCTGTACTCTTTAGGATTAAGGTTGGTTTTTTTTCTCCTCAGATTTTCATTCTCCTTATCTCAAAGAGAAAATTAGGGATAAAAAAAAACAGTTTTTATCCCCTATATAGCAACATGTTAAAGAAAACTGGAGTTTCCAACACCAATGCACAATAAATGTCGAATACCAAAGTGAGGCATCAGATTATAAATCAAAGATAACTGTTTTTAACTCATAGATGCACACTGGCATCACCTGAGGACCTCAAACTATCGATGCCTGTATTGTACCTTGAGTAATTGTTATTTCATTCAACAGGGTGTGTGAGCCAGGGAGGGGCAGAGAAAGAGGGAGAAAGAGAATCCCAAGCAGCCTGCATGCTCATCACGGAGCAAGATGTGGGGCTCTATCTCACAAACCACGATATCATGACCAGAGCTGAAATCAAGTGGGATGCTTAACTGACTGAGCCACCCGGGGAAGCCCCAGAATTGGAATTCTTAAAAGGCTACCTAGGAGATTCTAATGTTCAGAACTGCTATTTTAGCTAATATGAATGATTTAGAGAACATTTAGGGGGTCACACTTTCCAGATAATTAAACACTGTACTTGTTCAATAAATATTTGTTGGGTTAAATCAGTGACATGATGCTTTAAGGTATTAAGTGCAGTGAAACATTAATGTAGAAATTATGTTTAACCTATTAAAACAGTATCTTTCAGCTGATACTGCTTAAGAATTTGCTAGGAATAAAGCCGGCTGTCTTTATGGAGTCTTTTTCCCATAGGGATTCCAAAACTAGAGGTAATTCCTCTTACTTCTTGAATCATATATACTGGAGGCTTATTAACGTCTAGTTTGGTTATAATCTGATCATGTGTATGTACTTTCATTCAAGTCTAAAACACACTATTTTTGAAGTAATTATTATCTGGAACTTCCGTTTCCAAAATAGATCCTATTAAATTTGTAGGTATTGTATGGCAAAGAAGTAAGGGGTATTTTCCTGATATGGACCACAAAATAACAGCTGCATGTTGAGATTTGGGAAAAAAATTAAGATTGTTAGAAATCCCTACTCTTGACTGGCTCTAGTAAAACAAGTTAAATTAAGTCCAATTCCCTTCAAGGCTTTCTACAACTTACTGTGTACCCTCTTCAAGTGTGTGTGTGTGTGTGTGTGTGCGCGCACACACGCACATATGTATGCACACACATGTATGCATACCTAACTGTAACTTTATGTATTTATATATAATTCCTTTTGGGAGTTGACCGAAGGACAGGGAATTACTGAATATTAATACCTCCTATGTAGCAGCTCTACTTGACAGATTTTGTATAGTTGTACTTTTCCATAGCCCAGAGTGGTAGCAGTTCTTTTGATGGTCCTTCTTATAGTGTCACACATACCTCATCAATATGCTCTCAGTTCTCAAGAGAACAGAGGACTTTTGAGTTTTTTCTTTTTTTTCTTTTTTTTTTTTTTTGAAGGAATGGCCGATTTATGCCATCACTGCTTAATTCCTGCCTCTCAGTGAGGAAACAAAGTACTTTCTGAGTTAGGTGATACTTACTATGTCTAAGCATGTTCTCCAATGACCCTGGTTGAAGAGCAATAAAACACCTCAGTGCCTACTCCAGGTAAGATTTATGTATTATTACTCATGTTAAGCAACTCTCCACATTGGGTCTCCCAAAATGAAAATGTTTCTACTGAAGTAATAACCCCACACTCTAGACAAACTGAAATATAATGATGAGAAAGCACTATGTTGTAATGTGCTTGGTGCAAATATCCCCCATAACATTTGTTAATAATTATGTATTTGAAGTATCTACTGTCTGCATCCACCTCACCAGAGCTCTGTGTATTCATAAATAAGGACCAGGGCAGAGGAGATAGCTAGCTAAAAAGGCATTTTTCTCTACCCAGAGTCCTCCTAGGATTCAGGAAAGGTGGCATACTCCTAGAATGGGGCAGAGCTAATAAGATAATGTGGAAAAGGCTGAAGACAGGAGAGGGAACTAGCCTCCTGACTCCATACGCTTTCATATTGATTTGCCAGACAGATTTGGTCAGGCAAGGCACATGAACCCCAGAAATGAAGCTTAAATTCATCTACAGGGAGATCTTAATAGAAGTATAGTTAGCCAATAGAGAATTGGTCCCCTAAAGGAGGAATCAAACATTCTGTAATATCAAATGCTAACTTCTACCACATACTAATAATTTAACGTGGCTAAACCTCTTATTATCACTGAGAAAAAAAAAGAGGAGCTGCTGAGGAGAACGAGAGGAATTTACTTGGGTTGGACTGTTATTCAAGAAAGAGCTATAGGACATTTGCTGTATTTCAGCTATAAGAAGATAAAACTAAAAAGGCAGACCCTGTGTTTAAGGGGACTTATGGGTGGTAGCGATATGGAGTCATAAATCATTATAATAGAATACGGTAATCAGTATAATTACAATGTGTGGTAGGAGGAGAGGGGAAAGAAATCTAGAAATGCCTAAAAGAATCAAGGTACTCCTCAGAAAGAATATAAACTTGGGCTGAGACTTTAAGGATTCAAATATACATTTATTAGAGATACATAAGGAATACGTTCTAGACAAAAAGAAGAGTATAAGTGACATGAGGTTGGAGTACTGTTGGAGTAAGAGAATACTGAAGAGCAGTAACAGAAAATTAAGTTCATCAGGTAGGCAAGAGGCACAAAACAAAGAGGCTTGTCTGTCATGCCAAGGAGTTTTCTTTCCCCTAAAGGTGATAAGAAGCCAAGGACTTATTTTGAGCAAAGACCATCATCAAGGGGCACCTGGGTGACTCAGTCAGTTAAGTGTCCAACTTTGGCTCAACTAATGATCTCACAGCTTGTGAGTTTGAGCCCCATGTTGGGCTCTGGGCTGACAGCTCAGAGCCTGGAGCCTGCTTCCGATTTTGTGTCTCCCTCTCTCTCTGCTCTCCCCCTCTTTCTCTCAAAAATAAACATCAAAAAAAAATATCTAGGGATCCTCATCCTGTTAGCCACTAGGCTTGTATACTCATCATTTCTTGATTCTGTTGCCTTCTCTCTCCCCACGGCCACTTTCCTGTGTTCAGCCTTTGTTATTTCTCTCCAGGGCTCCCTGACCCTGCCTTCAGGGAACAGATCCAGGGAACATTTAAAAAAAAAAAACAAAAAGCTGTGTGCTTGAAATGGGCTCCTTTCTTATCTAATGGAACAAGTATCTTAATTTCTTGTTCACTACTGACAAATGCCCCATAACCCTCACAGACTTCTTTCCCACACATAAAATGATAAACCAATTAAGCAAAAAAAAACCCAATAGCCTATTAAGAAAAGTAGGCAAAAGGTGTGAAAGGGCAGTTCACAGAAATTCAAATGGATATCAAACACGTAAAATACGCTGAACATTACTCAAAATAGAAGGAATACAAATTAAAATGCTGAGATACCACTTTTCATCTTTCAAATGAACAAAACTAAAAACTTTTGTAACCCCTCTGTTCTTGAAGTTATAGTAAAAGAGGCATGCTCACACTTTCCTCATTTAGAAATACTTCCATCTCTTGGCACTGATCCTACATATACACACATGCACATGCAAAATGAGGTACAAACCAGGTGTTCCAGGTCATCCTTCATCCAGACCCATCCTGCAGTTATGAATGGTCACACCTCTAAATTCTCCCCAATGACACATGGGCAGATGACATGGACACCATACCCAAGAACCTGTCACTCTGCTCTATTCTTTCACCTCCCCTCCTGACTGCAATGGCCATAACCAGAGTGAACTTGGAAGCCACTCCTTGATTCTGTAAATGTACTTCATTAGTTGTGAAATTTTTGATTACAATCAACTAAGAGCTTGAAAGAATCAGAATGTACAAGTCACATTAAAATGGATAGGAAGTGAGAGGTGCAAGAGGAAGAAGAACTGGGGAGCAGCAGAGGGTCTACCTTCCTCATTTCACATTGTGGAAAATCAACATGTACCTCATAAAGTTGTTAAAGAGACATGTGCTTGTGCAAATTATTCAAAGTAATTTGGGTAATCAAAAAATTGGTTTAAAAAAATTTTAATGTTAAAGAGAGAGAGAGTGAGTGAGAGAGCGAGAGACAGCGAGCTTGAGTGGGGGAGGGGCAGAGAGAGACAAAGAATCCAAAGCAGGCTCCAGGCTCCGAGCTGTCAGCACAGAGCCTGACACGGGGCTCGAGTTCACAAACTGGGAGATCATGACCTGAGCCAAAGTCGGACACTTAACAGACTGAGCCACCCAGGTGCCCCCCCCCCCAAAAAATTGATTTTTAGTTAACCCAAATCTACAAGAGGAGGGTGATACACCACATAAGGAACCTCATCCTCCTCTTCCCTAACTTGGGAGTCAATGCATATTGATCGCCTAATGATGAAAGACCACAAAACAGAGAGATAACCAACTGTATCCTTTAAAGTTAGTAAGGAACATCATGAAATACTATAAATAGTCAAAATTATTAGCTGTGGTTTGTAACATCGATGGGACTTGAAAACATTATACTATGGGAAATAAGACAGGGAAAGACAAATACTGTACGATCTCACATGTGGAATCTAAAAAAGACAAATTCATAAAAACAGAGAATGGGAATTGTGAGAGTTAGGGGTAATAGATGCGGACAAATGCTGTCAAGGGTACAAATGTCCAGTTATAAGATGAGTAAGTTCTGGGGATGTAATGTACAGTAGGGTAATTACCGTTAATAATATCATATAATTACAAGTTGCTAAAGAGCAAAGATATAAAGATATAAAGATATAAACACTTATATCTTAAGTGTTGTCACCACAAAATAGAAATGGTAATTATGTGACGTGATGGAGGTGTTAGATAACCCCTTGGTGGTAATAACTTTTCAATATACATGTGGATCAAATCAACAGGTTGTACCTCTTAAACTTACATGATGTTTTATGTCAATTATACCTCATTATAGCTGGCACAAAAAAAATTATTATCTGTGAGGTGTAAACTTATCAAATACCTTATCTTCACTTCTTTTGTCCTCTTACTGAATTCAAATAAAGTTTGATGATTTTATTTGAAATCTGTATGCACACTAAAATCCTACCTTAGTATTTTTTAAATTCTAGCTATTCTTCTCTCTATACCTATTAATAAGGAGATATTTAGAATGAAAATCAAGATATTATAGTTTGATTCTAGTAAGAAAATTTTAATTCTTCTTTGTATTTTCGATGGGACTTCATTTCTTGTAGTTTCATTTTTAACATGCATCATTTATTTAAAAATTAATGTCATTAACATAAAAAGGCATATTCAACATTTTTAATGATTTTCATGCTTGAAAATTTATGCGAATGAGATTTTAATTTCTTTTAGCTTTTCTATAAGGTTTTTTTTCAAGTTAATGTATTTATTTTGAGAGCCAGCAAGAGAAAGAGAGCGAGAGAGAGAGAGAGAGAGTGAGTGCACACGCACAAGCAGGTGAGGGGCAGAGACAGAATCCCAAGCAGGTTACACACCATCAGCACAGAGCCTGATGCGAAGCTTCAACTCACAGGCCACAAGATCATGACGTGAGCCAAAATCCAAAGTCACATGCTTAACCAACTGAGCCACCCAGGTGCCCCTTCCTTACTTTCTTCTTTTTTTTAATTTTTTTTTATTTTTCTACCCATTTACTTTTTGTTGTATTTCAATTTTGAGTATAGTTGACACGTGATACATTAGTTTTCTGTGTACAACAAAGTGATTCCCCAAGTTTATACCTTATGCTGTGCGACCGTAAGTGTTGCTACCATCTCTCCCTACACAGTGTTATAATACCACTGACTGTATTCCTCATGTTGTACCTCTTAATCCTGTGATTTGTTTGTTCTGTAACTAGAAGCCTGTACCACCTATCTCCCTTCACCCATTTTGCCCATACACCACTCCCTTTCCCCTTTGGCAACCATCAGTTCGTTCTCTGTATTCATGCATCTGACTCTGCTCTTCTTTATTCATTTATTTTTTATTTTTTGGATTTCCAATATAAACGAAATCATGTTATTTGTCTTTGACTTATTTCACTTAGTGTAACTTTAAAGTAAAGATATTGTTAAAAAGGGACATATAAAATGTTACATATAACACAAAAAGTATTTTCATTCTTGAAAGTGCTGAGGATGTTAACGGCACCTAAAAATCATTTCTTAATATAACCTCCATTCTATCATTTAACATTAGAATGTTCTGATATATATTAGTTTCCTTGCAAAAATAATCCAGGTTACTAGTCACTGAAATCCCTAATATTTTATCTCACTAGGATACTTACCATTTATGAAGGAAGCATCTTAATATCACTTAGAACCCTGACAGGACAGAGATTTATTATAAAAAATAAGATCAGAAGAAAATGGAAAATCCTGAAGACAAGATGAAAGGAAATTTGACATCTGAAAGTGCAAGAGAAATTAAGTAAAATAGATGTTCTGTTCACAGTCATCCATACAAGTATGTGAGAAAGCCCAGAGAGCGTGCAGGTTTAAAAAAATCATGAAAGTAAAAGGAAATTCCACTTTTACTGAGTTCTAAGTAGTTCTTTGAGGTTCAGTTTAATGACTGAATCCAAATCTACACTGAGTGTGGCAGGAGATCTCTGGTTAGTGAATTGTGGAGGGCAGGATGGTGCACAAACTCACCACTCCACCAATCCCGTGGTCTTGCAAAGACCACCTGTCCTCAGACTATGTTCTCAGGCAATAAAATAGCCCTTCCTAGGTCAAATGAAGCTATTCAGACCTTAGCATTATGAGTTTTGAAGATGAGCAGCATCTTAAAACGGTAAAAATCCACTATGATTGCATTACTGCCTGGGACAAAGTGTGAATGGAACTTTCCAAGTCCCTAACTTCATGCAATGGGCCATTGTACCAAATGTTATTTCTCTTTCCCATTTGATGGTCAGCAGCCAACCTCCAAATAAAATAGCCCTTAAGAAACCCAGTAAAACATTCATCTTCCATTTCAAACTTATCAGGGGAATTTAGGTACATGACACTACATATGAAAATCAGTACTGTTAGGAGGGAAAGAGGTACAGGTTGATTAGTGTGTTATAAGACAAATGACTGATTTTTTTTCCACTTTTGCTCAACACTGCACTGGCAAGGCTATTAGTTCACACCAAGTCCCTTTATGGCTATTAGGAAACTTCAGAGAAAGCAACCATCACCACCTTCAGTGAAAACACTGAAATCCATGGTAGTATCAGTCAAGATTCTCATCTGGCTAACAAGGCAGCAATGAGATGACACTTTTTCAAAGTTTCCAGTTTGGGGGCACGTGGGTGGCTCAGTGGGTTAAGCGTCCGACTTTGGCTCAGGCCATGATCTGACGGTTGGTGGGTTCAAGCTCCATGTCGGGCTCTGTGTTGACAGCTCACAGCCAGGAGTCTGCTTTGGATTCTGTGTCTCCCTCTCTCTGCCTCTCCCCTGTTCGTGCTCTGTCTCTGTCTCAAAAATAAACATCAAAAAAATTTTCAAAAAGTCTCCAGTTTGCCTCAGTGACCTACACAGGTAACCATCAAGGGCTTATGAGGCAGCACTCAAGGCCAGAGCCCCTGATCAGACAAAGTGGAAAGATTGTGGGAAGGGGTGCTGGTTAAATTCTGAAATTTGTTCCAACTGTGGTCACGTGAAGAAATACCCTTGAATCATGCTGCATCACATCTTATGGGGACTTAGGATGGCTCATTCAGACTTTGTTTATTCAGATCCAGCATGATTATTTGATGTGTTGTTTACTTCCCACTAGAAACGTACTTCCCTTTGCTCCTCAAAACACTATTCTCTATTGATTTTTCTCCAGCAGCTCTTTTAACTCCTTTGGGATTCCTCCTCTCTCTGCTACATTATTAAATTTTTGTCTACACCAGGCCTAGATCCTCACATCTCTACTAACTCCACCCTCCCTTCTTTAGTGATCATGTCCATACCCAGAGCTTTTAAATCCCCCCTAGTCTCATTTTTTATATATTTAAAAGACCTTGGCTTTCTTGCTCAACAACTGTATACTTTAATGTCGTTTTTCTTTTAGTTTCAAGTTAATTAGTCTTACTAAGAAAGGCAAGTATTCTTGGGGCACCTGGGTGGCTCAGTCAGTTAAGCAACTGATTCTTGATTTCAGCTCAGGTCATCGATCTCGCAGCTTGTGAGTTAAAGCCCCACATCAGGTTCCGTGCTGACAGCAGGAAGCCTGCTTGGGACTCTCTCCTTCTCTCTCAGCTCCTCCCCTGCTTGTGCTTACATGCTCTTTCCCTCCCTCCCTCCCTCCCTCCCTCCCTCCCTCTCTCTCTCTCTCTCTGTCAAAATAAATAAACTTAAGAAGTGAAATTGTAAATTTTTTTTGTAAATTTACTTTTTATTAACAGGCTTTAATTCACTTTATATTTCTTGTATAAAACTGTATGTGGCCATACGTGGAGCCTGGGTTCCCTGCATGGAGACTTTGGTGTGGGTCTTTCCAAAGATGGTCAGTGAATTCCTAATAAAAGACTTGGTGAACACATTCTCTTTCCAGAGTTAAGAGGTAAAATAACTGTCGGGGCACCTGGATGGCTCAGTTGGTTGGGCGTCTGACACTGGCTCAGGTCATGATCTCCCAGTTAGTGGATTCAAGCCCTGCATCAGGCTCTGTGCTGACAGCTCAGAGCCTGGAGCCTACTTCTGATTCCGTGTCTCCCTCTCTCTGACCCTGCGCCACTTGTGTTCTCTCTCTCTCTCTCAAAAATAAAATAAAAATATTAAAAAAAAAAAGAGGTGAGATAACTGTAGGTCTTGGAAATGGCATCAAAAGAAGCCTTGGTGAAGTCACCCAGGGTGACAGTGCAGGCCCTAGCTGACGTGTAGGAGGCGTCAATACTGGCCATCATCAGTAGCTTCTTGGGCAGTGCCTCTGGGGGCACGATGAGACCCATGAGCAAAGAGCCACAGTGGCTGGTCACCTTGCATGGAACAGTGCGGGGCCTGCTGATCGTGTTCCCCCAGTAGTCTTGTCCCACAGGGACCATGGAAAGCTTGCCCAGGATGATGGCTCCACAGATGGTAGTGGCTACCTCCTTTGGAGTACTTAACACCCAAGAACGATTCATCCATTGTAATCTCTGATGTCAAGAAATGCCTTGAACCTGGTCCACTGGCTAGCATGGGTCTGCTTTTACACAGGTATAATCTTCAAAACACCATCCTTGCGGGATGCCCCCAGTTGAAAGTCAATGATGGGCAGGGAGAAGAGACAGATTTCCTCAAAGAGACTTGATCTTTATGTCCTTGACCAGGCAGCCCAGCTTGGTGATGGGGATCCACTCCTTGTTCTTGGCCTTGCCTCTGCGAGCTCCATGGCCTTGGCCCCAGATGGTGCTGCTGCTGGAGCCTCCTCAGAAGCCACCCCAACACCCCATTCCAGGGCCCTTGCAACCACCCCCCCCCAGGCCTTCCCACAGCACCAGCATCATCCGCCATTTAGTGTTTTCTCAAAGAAGAAGTGAACTCTTTGTAAATTTAAATTATTTGCCTTCTCCATTATCATCTCAATCATTCACTCTGGACTGCCAGCTACAGAAACATTACTGAGACCAACAAAAGATCATGCAAGATGGTTATAGTTACTTAAGAATATAAGAATACTCGGTGCAGTAGGTCATGCAATATTTTTCCTCACATGGCCCTGTTGTTTCTGTAACTATTTCCAACATCACACTAAACTCAGTATGCTTAACACGGAACTGATGCTCCTCTTTACCCCAAAGAGCGACTCCAATTGACCTATCCTTCTTCTACTAACTGGTCCCAGGCATACAAAGTTTAAAAAGCTCATTGACAGCTTTCTCAACCTCCAACTACTCCACAAATTCAATCAATTCCTCCCTCTCAATGCGTCTGAAATCCACCTCTGAATTTCCTCTTTAACTACCAGTATCCTAGACAAGGTTCATGTTACAATAGTCTGTTTGGCTTCTTTAATTTTAACACTTCAACCCAAAAAAGTAAACACTTTTACTTTCCACATATAAGTTTATCCCTATATCCCATTTTCTGGGACTAATTTTTGCCCAGGAGGAATGTTAGTAGTCAAGCCAGTAAATGAGCATCAAACTTGGTTTGACTCTTCGTTTCCTGTGAGTCCTTAATAACTGGATTCCTTTCCTTGTTCTCTATTCATATTTGATTACATTCTGCCACTGTTCTGGAGCCTCTCTTCTGACTGCAATGACTTCACATACATCCTAGCTTCCTAGAGTCTGCTTCTCCAGAACACACCATTGGATAGGCCCCAAATGAAGACAACTGCCTGAGCTTCTGCCATCCCGGAAGTGCTCAAGTCTCTGCCGAGCACCAGTACCTCTCCGCTGTGATCTTTTATTTGGTTTGGATTCTAACATGACCTCTTCGAAAAAATATCTGAGTCTAGTCCCATATTCAGAACAATGACCTTGGTTCAGCCTACAGAGGTTCCCAGGTCACCTGAGTAACACACAGCAGTTACTAAAAACGAGTCATTAAAGAAAGCTGACATGTTTAAAACAAATGGTTCCATGGCAAAGCTAACCAGATTGAAAAACAAAAAACAAAACATCAGTTTTCACTTTCCATAAATAGGCATTTCTCATGATTCGACCATTAAAATCAGTCAACCAAATGCTTACATTTATAAATGTCATAAATGTGCAAATTTTTACTTCAAAGTAAGTGCTTTAAAACACTATTGCTAATTGAAAACTGAAAATGTCAACACTTTCCATTGTGTTTTATTATTTGAAGCCATTAGTGTTTTATGTCAGACACACAAATAAAACAATGCGGGATCTTTCCATTTCTAAGGTGATACTTGAAAATCACCCAGAATTTAATCACGCCTGCAAGAATACTTGTTGCAAAACTGACCTCAACGATCACGAAAGCTCTCTCATCTGACTCTTTGAGGTTTGTGCTGCTTGCATTTTCTTCTGAGTGACAGGACGGAAAGTCTTTTCTAATAATTATCAACATTGACAGAAGATGTAGCTAGTGCCAGGCTTTTTACAGCAGCGGGAAAAGCATGTAGCTGCATTTTTTGATACACTTAGGTGGTATTCACTAGTGGTACAGAATAGAAAGATACACAGAGGACAGCCAAGTAACGCTTGTGTTTGAAATAAAACTCCGTGCTTCGAATGATATTTTTCCTTAAGGGTCAAACATTTATTTTGATTTAAAAATTCTATTTTTCCCCAAGAATAACTGAAGACTGTTAAGGTAATGATTCTGCATGTGTTCAAACTTCTCACAGAGCCTTAATGAATACTCCCACCTCTCAATGCTCTTTTGCATTAGCTGAATCCTCTGGCCAATCCAGCCAACCTGTGGCTGGTCCAGCTCATTAGACCCAGGGAAACTGATTCTGAGGGAATCATTGTATTCAGAGTGCTCTCAAGAGCTTCCTGTCCAATGTCAGGCCAAAGTCCTTGAGTGAAAGCCAAGAGTCAAAGCCAGGTAGACCAGAAAGAAGCATCACATCCACACAGAGAAGCAGGGTCACTGATGGCAGAGAGAGAGCCAAGAGTCAGAAGCCAGATGGATCTTGGGTTTGAGTGTGATCAAGTGGGAAGCAAACAAGACAGCTTTGGCACAACAGCCTTCCAAAAAAGGCAAGATCAACATGGTGGTCCTTCCAGCTCCACCACTGATATGTGTACAAAAGGCAGTCCAGCAGTACCTTTCAATATGATATGCTCCATTTAGATCATCACTTATGGAAAACAAGTCACTAACAAAATGAACACTTCACCTTCCAATAATTAAAGTCAGAATTTGTTTCAAGAATTAAAGATGAGTCAATCGAACACAATACAATCTATCTTATCCAAAACTCTGACTAACATTCTCTATTAATTGATTCATCTACACAACCATAATGCAATTATAACAGATGGTTGTAAGAAAGACCCTCAGGCTTTACAGCATTCTGAAGTACTTTCTTAGTGATGAATAAATCATATTTTGAATGGTTTGGAAGTCAACTGTAATCTATTTTTTTCTTAAATGAGAAATTAACTCAATTAAGCATTTTAATTACCTACTTATTATGCACAAGAGTCTATGACTAGACAAAAATGTAAACAGAACACTAAACAGGAGAAATAATGCTTCATTTCTGCTCTAAAGTTGTAAAATTAATACCTGACAGTTGTTAAACACACACTAAGTTCCTGGTACCACTTTTAATGCTTAACATGTATCACTTCCTTTAATCCAAATACCAATTTTAATACCTACTATTATGTTATACTTGAACACTGAGGCTTAAAGGTGTTAAATAACTTAGTCAAATTCACATGGCAGGTAAATAAAGGATGCACCATTCTTGATATACAGATAGGTAGCAGATACACACGCAGGGACAAAAGAATAGAGAAAAGTAAATATTTCTGCTTATCCCTACAATTTTTAAATGACAAACTACATCACACTCAATTTATAATTGAGAAACTGAGACATAAAGAGAAATTAAAAGTCTTAGGGCATACAATGGAAATGGAATTCATTCCTGGCCTCTAAGGTTAAACTAAAAATGAAATATGAAACATATAGAATAAAACATGAAATATATGGAACTCCCAATACTTCAAAATTTTTGACATACAAAAATGACACTCTCTTATGTCTCAATTGATTACATCCTTCTACAAAACACTTAAAAGCACTATTGTATTGCCACAACATTAGAAGTCATATTACCCATACTGCCACTCCCTGTGAAATCCCTAATTTGGTACTGCTATCTGAATGATGCTTTTAGGCATGCACATAATATTCAAATCTATTTTAAATTTAGAAAGTATCAATTACTACAATGGTTTGATTCAAGTGGTAACTTAGTAACAATGTTTAAAACCTTAACACTTTTTATCTAAAACTTCCAAAATATTTTTTAACTAATACTTTACAAATTCCAGATCTTGGTGATGTGGGTAAGCTCTTGAATTACCCTTCAACAGCTTAGAAATGAAAACATACAAAACTCAAGTGGCTTTCCACTGTCATTCAATGAGCTGGCAGTGATAGTAACAGCTTGACTTACAGGACATTATTTATTCCGGGCCATACAGTCAACCCCACAATGTCACATCAGGGGACATATTTTGTTTGCCTTTCATATAATACATGACATACCTTCAACACTATTCCACCTCAGCAAGAATATTAAAAATAATTTGGTGATTAAACGTAATGAATGAACCAGATGAAAACGATAAAACACTAGCAATTCCAGTTGGCACATAGAGTGGCACCACAGCTGGTGTCCAGCAGCACCATTCTCTCTCTCAACGCACAGTTCCAGTCACTGCAATATCCCTGGCTCACTTCACTTGCCATCTTCCATCTGGCTCCTTTCCTTTTTAGACCTGTTCCATGGTCAGTCAGGTGAAATCTCTCGGTTCCATTAACACTCACAAGTCATTTCACGTTTATGGACTGTGAAGTGTCTGATTTGTTCTATATGTCATGTGGCCAATACTGCACTCTAAATTCTGTGCCTCATTAAATGTTAGTTGAATAAAGGAACCCCTCATTATGCAAAGAGGACCTAGAAATACTGAGATGCTGGCAGGCCAGAAGACTTAACCAACTGAACTTGTCCTCTGGCGAAATGCCTGATCCTGAGAAAAGCCCCTCTTCGTGGTGACTCCATCAGTCTACGTTTTTCATGCACGGTAAGAACTTTCCACAAGTAGAGGATGCTAATACGTAGAGCTTCCCCTCTACATGGTCCTACATGCACACATTTCAGTTATCCCAACTTAGTTAAATATTAACTGTCCTGGACAATTTGATTCACATTTTGATTACCACAGTTTAGTAACTAGGAGAAATTGCTTCAAGTACAAAGACTCTAGCTCTTCAGTTCACAGATCATTCTGTACGCAACAGTCTTTGATCTCAATCAGTGACAAATCAAGTGCTTTCTTTCAAAGTCAGCCAGGGAGTGGTCAGGGGGTGTCTATTATTCAGTTCATACATAGACAGCAGAGGGTACGGTTGTGCTGCCTCTTAGTTTTCCCATGATAAACCCATTGACATCACTCAAAAATGGACAACCCAAATAGGAAAGTGGACAACAAAATGTAAGTGCAACAAGAAGTCAAATTCCAAGAGAACAAAAGTAGATTAAAAATAAAAATAAAATCGCTGAACATGACAATGTTAACACCCCCATCATTCAAGGGACTCCAGCTAAATATGAAGGCATAGGAACTTGGGAAAAGTGATCTTAGTGATATAATTTAAGGAAGTGGCTGTAACAAAAGGGATGAAGCTGTACTCGAGGAAGTGATGGCAGCAACAGAATGTTCCCAAGAAAGGAATTCTGGATATATTTCATGACAGTGAACAAGTAACAAAATATTAGAAGTTGATCCAATCTTTGAAAACAATATGATAATTCACCAAAGCATTGACAAGGTTCTATTGTATTCTAAGTTACATGGTAGGAAGAAAGCAAGCACTATTCATACTACTCTTGATAGGCTGTCTAAAACGAAATCCAACACTTTATCAGTGTTTCTTTGAAATTACAAGGTAGTATATAAACATTAGTTTTATTATTTTATTTACCTGTACATTAGCCGAAAATTAGAGAGCTGTAATATTTTGAAAGAATTTTCAAATGTCACACAAAAAAAATCACAATTTCCCCCACTGATTATAAAGATCATTTTGCATGATTTGAAACCACATAGTCATTTTTACCTCTTGCAGTACCTTCAAAGTGAGTACTTCCTGTTGTTTATTATGGGTCAAAGTTAATCTCCTGCTAAAAACTACAAATTATGTCCTAAACCAAACAGATAATGAATAGTTATGTAGTTGAAGGCATTAGACAGCCATCAAGGCAGTGAAGACTACTGTGACCCGGTAAGAATAATCCAAGCAAAATCAAGTTCTAGAGAACCAGAGTCTCTGGAGCATCAAAAGTGTTCAGCACCTAAGTGTCAAGTGAATTAGTAACTGGATAATAAATAAAGGAACGAATTCAGTTTCCAACTAATCTTTTTTTTTTTTAATTTTTGTATTTCATTGGGGCGCCTGGGGGGCTTAGTCGGTTAAGCGTCCGATTCTTGGTTTCAGCTCAGGTCATGATCTCACAGTTCATGACTTCCTAGGAATTGATTTGATATATTCAAATGCCCCATTTCTATATTGAACTTATTAAGACAATAATGCATAAGTAAAGTGAAAATCACCTATTTTATAAAATAACATATTAAGAAATGCAGCATTTCTTTTTCTGTCACATTTTGGGAAGCAACTGATGCTGCCATACTTTAATATCACCATCTTTAATTCACTGGAGCCAGGGATGAGGCATCTAATGCAGCTTTCTGAACACTTTGTTGTTACTTTCATTCACCAAGATCGTTTGAGCCAAATCACCTTTTCACTCCATCTGTGATGCTGTCACTAATAACTATCACAACCCACAAACACGCATTCTGGTAACTACAGGGCTGCGTTTGCTTTGTATTCATCCTGTAAGAGGGTAGTTGTTGATATATAGCCACGAATTGCAGATTTTTAGTGTTCCTTAACAGGCTTGTTTTCTTTTTTTCTTTTTTTTTTTTTTTTTTTAAATTTTTTTAACGTTTATTTATTTTTGAGACAGAGAGAGACAGAGCATGAATGGGGGAGGGTCAGAGAGAGGGAGGCAAAGAATCCGAAACAGGCTCCAGGCTCTGAGCTGTCAGCACAGAGCCTGACGTGGGGCTCGAACTCACAGACCATGAGATCATGACCTGAGCCGAAGTCGGACGCTTAACCGACTGAGCCACCCAGGCACCCCCAGGCTTGTTTTCTATTTGAGAATAGTTTACACATAATGTTACATTAGTTTCAGGTATATAACATAGTGATACGACATCTCTATACTCTGTTACGCTCACCAGAAATGAAGACACCACCTGTCACCATACAACAAATGCTATTACAGTATCATTGACTATATTCACTATGCTCTACCTCTTAGTCCCTTAACTTCTTGATTGCATAACTGTCAGCTTCCAAATACGATTACTGCCCAGGACAGGAAAGTAATGTTGATTATTATTCTTTGTATGATATAAAAATCTTCACAAGGGTTCTCAACTTGCCATGATTAGAAGTGGCTGGTGAGTTAACTGACAGCATAGATTATTATTTTTTATTAATTTGGGCCAGAGAATTCTTACCTAAAAAGTGTTAGCAATAGAGAGAGAAAATGACAGTTTGAGTTGCAAATTCTCACCTGATATTCTGATTACCGTCTACCATCAGTATGTTTTACACAAACAACATACTACATTTGAAAACACAACTCATACCCATATGTACACATAAAAGAACCTTGCGTATCAGTGTGGAACCTGCTGCTGTATACCCCTTGCATGTTCCAAACCCTTAGTAGTGAGATATACTGAAATGCCCTTTGCTTCCTACAACCCAGCTGGGGAGATCATAGCCTCTGATGCCACTACTTCTGAATACAGTTCAGCACTCTTCCTAGGACTCAATCCTAAGTTCAGGGTTTGGGCCTAAGAATCAATAACCAGCTAGTGAAATTTGGTTCTCCATCCTATACCCTCCCTGTATAAAATCTGGCTTTTTCCATCTAATCTATTAGCAACCCTATTATTAATGGTTTAATTCCATTGTTATACACCCCAGATATGCCCATCCCAAGTGTCAGGTGCGTATCAGTCCAAAGATGGAGATTCATAACACATTTGAAATAAAAACATAGTAAGAGTCCATGCCAAGTTTAGTTATTACTTCCATAACAGTCAACAAATTTTGAAAAAATAATCACATAGCATATCCCATCTTGAGACTGTATGATAAACTGTGGTTTTAGAGTCTATGTATTTGGATGATACTCTCTGGTTAGTTTAGAAACAAAGGAACATAATTCTATTAGGGAGGCAAGTGAGGGAGGATTTTTTTCTCATTAGTTCCTAGGCGTGGACTGCAACATTTATCTGTGAAAACACTAGGGAGAAATTAGAGGAGCGCAAGTGTCCTACAAGAAGACAATAAAAGGTTATATTAAAACTACAGGTTTTGGGGCACCTGGGTGGCTCAGTAGGTTAAGTGTCCGACTTTGGCTCGGGTCGTGATCTCGTGGTTCTTGAGTTCAAGCCCCACATCTGGCTCTGAGCTGACAGCTCAGAGCCTGGAGCCTGCTTCAGATTCAGTGTCTCCCTTTCTCTCTCTGCACCTTCCCTGCTCGCTCTCACTCTCTCTCAAAAATAAACATTTAAAAATTAAAAAAGAAAAAAACTATAGGTTTTAGTACATTATGTAATATATTGCAGAATATACAGAAATTAATGTATCCTATAAAAATATTACAGTACAAATACTCAGATTTTTTAAAATTTTTAAATGTTTATTTATTTTTTTTTTTTTGAGAGAGAGCAAGCAAGCAAGCAAGCAGTTGAGGGGCAGAGAAAGAGGGAGACACACAATCTGAAACAGGCTCTAGGCTCTGAGTTATCAGCACACAGCCCAACATGGGGCTCAAATTCATGAACCACAAGGTCACAACCTGAGCCAAAGTTGCATGCTTAACTGACTGAGTCACCCAGGTGCCACCTGAGATCTTTTTAACAGATGAAAAAACTGATTATTATTGCCTTCCATTTACCATTTTTCCTTAATAATCTCATTGATTTTGATTCTTTATTAAGTTTAATATCATAGATTTGTGAATTGTAGCAGTGAGAAATAGGTTCATTCAGATCAACTCTTACAGTGACAACAACTAGAAAATATAGATAAAATATTTTACAAAACACCCACATCTATTTAATGGCAGCAGAAAGCCATCAAGGCAGTGAGCATCTGTAGACCTAATATCCAGAAAGGAGTTGAGCCTAGGATTTTGTGGCTCAGAGAAAGGTACAGAGGACTGGATAAGATGTGGTACTGGAAAAGAGAATACCTGAGAATTTTCCTAATCTGATAAAAAGTCATCAAGTCCGGGATTAAAGAAGAAAGATGAACATCCAGCAGGATAGATTCAAAAAAAACCTTATCAAGAATAATTGTAATTCAAGTGCAAGAAACCAACAGTGAAAAAGAAAATCTAAAATGTGTCCAGAGGGGCAAAGTGTAATTTATCTTCAAAGGAGTAAAAATAAGACCAAAAGCAGACTTCCCCAAAAAGATGAAGGAAACCAGAAAACAATGGAATGAAAAAACCAAAGCACTGAAATAAATGACAGCTAATTTATATTTCTGTTTCCAGTAAAACAATCTTCCAAAATTATGATAAAAACACTTTCGAACAAATAAAACACAACTCATCACAAAGATTCTCACGTAAAGATACAAGTGCCAAGGGTTTGGTGGGGCAGGGCACAATAAAAATGATGCCAATGGAAGGCTCAAAGATGTAAGAAGGAAAGAAGACATTTAAAAAACAAGAGGTCATTATGAACATTTTCCATCAGTACATTTACAAATGATAGGACATGCACATGGTTTACCTATAAAGCAAAACTTACTGCAAGCGAATCCCGAAGTAGAAAACCTGAGTATTCCTCACCAGACTGAATCAAAACTTCCTATTTTCCCACAAATAAAATCTCTGCATCATGTAACTTCAACCAGTAAATTACATCATACATTTAAGAATAAATAACATGCATCTCAAACCAAGTGTTTCACAAAAGAGGGGGAAAAGAGAACATTCTTAAACTAATTTTATGACCAACATGACCAAACCAACACACCAAAACATAATAAAGGCTTCACAAGAAATGAAAATGAAATGCAACAACGTCAATGTACACCAAAAAAACCCTAAACAATGCATGAACACATCAAATCCAGAAATAGCCCAAAAAGATAAAGAATATGCTGAATTTCTTAGAAGAATGCCACGTTGGTTTAACTTTGAAAATCAATCAATATTAGCCAGTATCTTAAAAGAGTAATTACACAGTTTCTTAATAGAAAAAAGATATAAGACCAAAACAAAAACCTCTGGCAGCTCAGAAACAGAAGGACACATCCTTAATTGGATAAAAGTTTGTTTTTGGAACAAGTATATTTAGTGCAAAAGTGATAAAAGATTTTCTTCTGACACAGGGATAAAATAACAATGCCTGTTAGCACTGTATCTAGTCAGTATTATGCTGGAGATCTTAGTACTAACCAAAGAAAGAAAAAGCATAATAATTGGAAAGGAAAAAAATCAAATACTTGCTATGCAAAATAATGAGAGTATTTAGAAAATCCAAAAGAATATGTAGCTAAATCATTAGTATAAAGTATGTTTATTAGTGTAAACTCTAATTTATGTCCTGAATATAAGATTAAAAAATAATTTCTATTTTTATATAGCACAATAAGAAAATGGAATTTAAAAACTTATACTGTTTGAATTTCCATATAAAATTTAAACTAACTTTTTCAATTTTTATAAAAGCACCCACTGGATTTTGATTGGGATTGTACTAAACCTACAGATCAATTTAAAGACATCTTGTATGTTAACAATGAGTTTTCTAATCCATCAACGCAGTACATATATAATTTTTTCAAGTAATATATTATTACTATACAAAAGAATCCTATTCTATATAGGTATTAAGGTTATTCATACAGAGGCATTTCACATCTTGTATTAAAGTTAATCCTAAGTATTTTATATTTCTGGGTGTTATTGAAAATATTTTTACAAATTCTATTTTTTAGTTGTTCAGTCTACAGAAACAAAATTTTTGTATATTGACTCATTGTGAAACTCTATTGAACTCATTTATTAGTTTTGTTTCCTATTCTGTAGACTTTCAAGATGTTCTACATGGTGTAATGATTTTGGACAAAAGCACCAAAACAATTAAATAGGGAAAAGATACAGTTTTAACCAATGACCCTAGAGTAACCAAGAATATATACACATATATATACTGGAAAAAATATCATAAAGCTTTGTTCTACCTTATATAATATACAACAAATTCACTATTGATCACATAGTTAACTTATAGGCTAACAAATATAATTTCTAGAAGTTCTAACAGAAGAAATTGATAAATTAATAATTTTTAAAAGACTTCTATTTATCACAAGAAGCAAGAAAATAGAGGCACCTGGATGGCTCAGTGAGTTAAGTGACTGATTCTTGATTTCTGCTCACAGGTCATGATCTCACAGTCAAGAGATTGAGCCCTGCATCAAACCCCATGCTGGGTGTGGAGCCTGCTTGGGATATATTCATTCATTCATTCATTCATTCTCTCTCCTTCTCCCTCCCTCCCCCCTTGCCTTGCTCATGCTTGCTCTCTCACAACTAAAATAAAATCTTAAAAAAAAAAAAGAAAACATATAAGCCATACACTGAAACAAAATATTCACAAAGCACACAGCAAACAGAATTTTAGCCAGAATGTATAAAGCATTCTACACTCCTACAATTCAAGGAAAAAAAGCTGACAGAGGACTTCAATTTGCAAAGGTATTTATAGAAGTATATAGCAAATAAGCACATGAAAAACAATATCATTACTAAAGAAATGGAAATTTAACCCACAATGAAATACTACTCCAGGTCAACCAGATTGGCTAACGTTAAAAACACATACACAACCTAAAAACTACTAAACATGTATCAACAGAAAAATAGATAGTTATATTGTAGTGTATTTCATGACAAATACTACATAACAGCACAAATGATCTACAATTACATGTATTCATATGCATGACTCATTAACACCATTACTGGGCAAAATAACCATCAAGAAGAGTACATATTATAGGATTCTACTTTCATAGCAAAACTTATCTCTGCTGGTAAAGTTCAAGATACGGGAGGTACGTAGGGCTCTAGTTGCTGAAAGAACATTGAGGCCTTTTGAACTGGTAAAGTTCTAATCCTTGGCTTGGGTGCTAGCTACACAGGTGTGTTCGGTTTGTAAAACTTCCCCAAGCTGTAAGATATAAGATATGATCACTTCTATTTATCTGTATTTTATTTAAATGAGTTAAAACACTGTTTTAAACCAATACTGCTTACAATAGGATAATAAAATAGGAATCAAATATATTCAAGACCTCTGCACAAAAAACACTCTATTACTAAGAGAAGATAAGTAAGATCTAAATAAATGAAAGAATATACCACATTTATCAAGTGGGACACTAAATACTGAAAGATGTCAATTCCCCTTCAAAATGATCTATATTCAACAGAATTTCCATTATAGACCTATCGTCAGTGGAAATCTATTTGTGGAAATTAATAAACATTCTGTACTTCATATGGAAATGTAAAGGTTGGAGAAAAACCACAAAAATCCTCAGGGGTTCAAACAAGTTAAAGGAATTACTCCCCTTGCTATCCAGACTTGTAATGAAGTTTCAATAATTAAGGGAGTGTGGTATTCTCCCACTGATAGCCTAGAAAAAAAAATAGAACATAATAGGAAGTAAATAGCAGACATACACATATATGGACACCTGAGTAATCAGAAATGAACAAATGAAGAGCAGTGGGAAAGGGATCATCTTATAATAACTGTGATGTGGGGTCAATTAAACACATAGAATGCAAATTTAACTGTGAAAGAAAATAAATTTTAGAATATGTCTTCAGTCACTGCAAAGCTGTCTTAAATGGATACATAAAGCACTAACCATAAAGTAGATTAATAATCTGTACTAGATTAAAATTAAGATACTCCATTAATGAAAAGATATTAGGAGGGGATGCCTCGGTGGCTCAATTGCTTCAGCTCAGCTCATGATCTCACGGTTCATGGAATGGAGCCCTGCGTTGTGCTCCGTATTAACAGCATGGATCCTGCTTGAGATTCTTTCTTACCCTCCTCTCTCTGCCCCTCTCCCCTGCTCTCGCTGTCTGTCTGTCTCTCTCTCGAAACAAACAAACTTAAAAAAAGACATTAGGAAAACAAAAAGTTCAGACACACACCAGGAGAAAATGCTTGCAATATACCTAAGTGACAAAGATCTCAAGTCTACAATACGTAATATATAAAGAATATAGAATACATAAAAAATCTTTAAAAAATGTTTTGAGAGAGGGAGCGCGAAGGAGTGGGGGAGGGGCAGAGAGAGAGGCAGACACAGAATCTGAAGCGGGCTCCAGGCTCTGAGTGAGGTTTCATCACAGAGCCCGATGTGGGGCTCAAACTCACGAACTACTGAGAACCCTCAGCCGAAGTCTGACACTCAACCAACTGAGCTACCCAGGTGCCCCCAAAAATCTTTTTTTCAAAGAATCTTTATAATACAAAAAGAATTCCTATAAATCAAAAAGATAGAGACCTAGCAGCTTATGTTAAAATGAGGAGACATGAATGAGTCCTTTTAAAATAAGGATGCCCAAGTAGCAGATGAACATACAAATGTTTCTCGACTTGTAGTAATCAGGGAAGTGGAAATTTCAAGTACAATGCTATACTATTACACACCCACTAGAATTACTGAAACATAAAATTTGACAACATACATATGTGCTAACTAAACTCTTATACACTACAGGTGGGAGTATAAATTGGTACAACTTTGGGTATCTACCAAAGCTGAACATACTCATACAATTTGATTTAGCAATCACATTCCTGACGATATATGCAACAAAAATTGGTACACAACTGCACCAAAAGACATGTTCAAGACCATTCAAAACAGTAGTATTCACAATAGCCCAAGACAGGAGACAATCCAAATGTCCATCAAAAGTAAAGGTAACAGTGCATCATGGTGTAATCATTTAATGGAAAACCCTAAGATAAAGAAAGTGAATGAACTATTTGCATGTGCAGTATCATGGATGAATCTCACAAAGCCAAAAAAAAAAAAAAAAAAAGTACATATATCCAAAGGTCCAAAGTAGGCAAAATTAATCTATGGAGTCAGGAAAGTGCTCACATATTGATGGGGAGAGAGGAACTAGTGACTAAGAAGAGATAAGAGGTAGGTTTCATGGGTGCTAACAATTATTTCTTGACTTGGGTTGTGTTTACCTGAGTGTGTTCACTTTGTGAAAACTCACTGAGGTGGGCAGCTACTTTCTTTTTGTACATTATAGTTCAATACAAGTTTATTAAAAATATAATAAACTAAATTAAAAATATAATTCAAACATTAAAATAGAAGTTTTTGAGGTGCTTATCTTATGATTATTAATAAAGACAATTTTCAAAGCAAATCAGTAGTGTTAAAAAATCCAGAGAAGTATTTAACATATGAAAGAGAATTTTAAAATATTTTTTTTACTATGTATGGAATAAATCACTACTTTGTAACTATTCTGATTTGAGTAGATTTGGTGCAATAAAAAATAAAACACTTTACTTGATGACTACTCTGTTTACCTGTAAGTAATAAAGCTCCATTAATTTTAATTATATTTTAGAAATCAGATTTTCCCTTCTATCAAGCTGGTCTCTCTCATTTGCCAGAATTAAATTTTGATGCATTTGGGTATTTCTACACATCATTAACATGGTGAATGGAATGAACTCTGATAATATTTAGACAAATTAGCCTGTTTATGCATTTCTGACATGAGTTGTATTAATATTTCTGTTCTTTTCTCTTGATTTACTCTTTCTAAATCTTTGCTTATCTTTGTGTGTACATCATTTATGTGGGGGAAACTGTTAACTTACCATTTAAAATGTCACGTTCATATCACACATGAACTTAGTTGGTATTCGTTAACACCACAGCAGCTCATAACAGGATACAGAAGACTGAATAGAAAAGCCATAGGGCATGCTCTTCCATTAAGCATCGGGGTGATCCTGATGACTCACTTTACCACATCAGGCCTCAGTGATCATGTATGTAATATGAGGAGATGGAACTTTTACTTGTCAACATTGAAGGATTAGCCTTTTGGATTCTGAGAGTGAGAATTTCCTCAAAGATTTTGTAATTATTCTTTCCCTGTTCGGTTCCAACCTATCTTGACTGAGAGGACTCAGCCCTAGTGGAGTAAAACCTTGGAAAGCAAACTTGATAAACGAGCACTTTCTTGCAATACGAATAGAACGTGACGCCAAATGTCACATGATCACAACTGAGCCAATGGTTCTTGAAATTTTTTTGATATGCAAGTGCTTTGGATTACAAGCATGTTTCCAGAATGAATTACACTGGCAAACCAAGGTTTTACTGTACTTGCTTTTATTACTCTAAACTTAAGCTAAGGCACCCAGTCTTTGCCCAGGCTGAGTTCCTAAGGGATTCTCCCAAGCAGCAAAGCCTGCATGTGGATCATCTAAGACAATACAGAAAAACAACATTATTTGAAAACTCCACTAATTTGAGCAGCAAGGAGAAGAAGCAGGTCTGCAGAACCTAGAAGCCTTATCAAGTGTGCTACTTGATGTTCATCTTTTTGTATCTAATTCAGATTCCCCATATGGCATCATTTTTCTATCTCCCACACAAATCTTTGCCAAACTTTACCCTAGACTTTCCATCTAGGTCAAAAAATTTAGACAATGTTTATTCTCACTTTTCAACAGACACCACTTACATGTGATTTTTCCTTTAATCATGTTTCCATTAGCATGGGGATTGGGACTCATTGCCACTGTAACAAAATTGGAACATGTGCAGTTCATCTTCAATCTGGGTAATAACTCCACTTAGTTTGACCTTCACTATGTTCTTTATTGCCTTCATTTTGTGGCCAAAGAAAGCAAATTATTCCATAGTTTTACTTATTTTTTCCTCTCTCTCTCCCTCCTCCCAAAGGTCAGCCTAATCTCTAAAATTTATTTTGAATGTATTAAGTCACTCCTTTTAATTTCTTTAAGAGAACATTTATACTATCCCTGTCTCCTATACAATAGACTGCCCTTTTAAACCCCCTGTTATTATTTCCCTTTCAACATTTCCCTTCTACTTCCCAATCAGCATTCTCATTATTCAAGTTTTTATTCCTCTATTTTTTTTTTAAAAAAATCTGTATTTTATACCCTAATTGTCTATCAGTGATCCAGTGTAGGTATGATCTAACTTAGGTTAGCTGATATGTAACATATTTTATAGACATTACAAGAAATTCATAAGCTACAGTTTATGCATTATAATCACATTTAACAAGTTCTAGATTCCCCTCTCCTTTGCAATATCAACATGAAACCAGAACTTATTGTCAACTCATTGTCCTAATTCCCTTTTTAATGTCAATTTTTCACTACTTGGCAACTAACAGCCCTCTTTCTATACTGACCTCTTTGTCCTTGTAAACAACCAATATTTCTCTAAATGAATCCTAGCTTTGCCATGATAGTAAGACATTCCAAGTTCACCTTTATTTCTTCTGCCCCAAGAAAAAATGTTTCCTCTTAGAGGAATATAATGGTGGGTTCAAAAACAGGGGAGGGGTGCCTGGTGGCTCAGTCCATTGAGCACCAGACTCTTGATTTCAGCTCAGGTCATAATCTCATGGTTCGTGAGTTTGAGCCCTGCATTGGGCTCTGCACTGACAACGCAGAGTCTGCTTGGGATTCTCACTCTCTCACCATAGAAAAAATCTTTAAAGGGTGGAAACAGAATGCACAGTGGTTTGCTTTAAGTACTTAGTACTCTTTACTGAAAAAGAAAGAGCTCCCTTAAAAAGGGAGGATGGTCAGAGAGGGTCAGGAGTTCATACTGATTTTTCCAACTTAGTTCTACGTTGACTTACCTTTATACTTTACTAAGAGAGCTCATCACATCACTGTAATTTTCCTCTTGTAAGTTACCATCTTTAGAGTTATCCACTCTTAAAAATGTCATGCTATGTACTGTATACATGATTCCATTACAATGATTCCCAAACCCCAGCCCTGCAATCCAGAAAGACTTTAAATCTATTTTCTTAAGTATTTTCTTTTTGTTTATCTGGACATGTGGCTAAACTAACCTGAAGGTGGCTTGAAACTGTACTAGTCTACTTGATCTACTGTGCCGACTTCACCTGAGACCAGCCTCTGTAAAAAGAAAAAGAAATCCATACTAATGCCAGAGGAACACCAAAATATTAAAGGCATACAGCAATTAGATCCAAAATCAAACCCATGCACTTATAACAATAAATGAGTTGCAAGGTTTTTGCATAAAATCTTCCAGTTTTCATTCCCATGAACCAAAATAAACACTTGAACCCCCATATTTGATTAAGATCTATTTTAATCTAATTTCCTTTGCCTTAATCAATGTTCATTTGGGGCACAAGAATTCTAAGAAACCCTGATTTTTACAAAAACCTTTAGATATATACTGATCACCTCAAGTTTTCCCAGCCCACACAAAAGATATATGAAAAAAATCCAAATTAGTATTGAGAATTATCAGGAGTGCCTGGGTAGCTCAATCAGTTTAGTATCTGACTCTTGTTTTCAGGTCAGGTCTTAATTCTAGGGCTGTGGGATCGAGCTCCTCATTGGGCTCTGTACTGAGTAGGAAGCCTGCTTAAGATTCATATTCTTTCTTTCTCTCTCTCTTTCTCTCCCTCGCCCCTCTCCCCCCCACTGTCTGTCTCTAAAATAAAAAAAAAAACATAAATAAAAATATTAAGAATTATCAGATATGTACGGGGCACCTAAGTGGCTCAGTTGATTAAGTGTCCGACTTCAGGTCAGGTCATGATCTCACAGGTGGTGGGTTGGAGTCCCAAATTGGGCTCTGTGCTCACAGCTCAGAGCCTGGAGCCTGCTTCAGATTTTCTATCTCCCTCTTTCTCTGCCCCTCTCCCATTTGTGTTCTCTCTCCCTCTGTCTCTCTCAAAAATAAGTAAACATTTAAAAAAAACTATCAAATGTGTAGAAAATCTACATTGCTTGTTGTAAATGCCTATTATCCAAGTCAGAAAGCTAACATACTAGCCATCTAACACACTTTTATAATTACTCTATAGTGTCCCACAAGATTTAACCTAAAAAATAAAAAAGCACAAATAATTACAGCACATTTCAGTACGAATTCGATGAAAGCACCCAATTCCATCGGCCCATTTCCAGATTGGTTTAGTCTTCACAAAACAAATGCTGAGTGCTGATAAATCTACATCTTTGGGAAAGCTCATTACTTATGTTGTCCTACATTTCTAGATTTCCTTCCGAGATGAAAATAAGTATTAGAACCTGTGCGAAAATACAGAAAGTCTACATTACTTATTACTTACTACTGACCAAAGCTGGAGAATTAGCAGATCTGCAGTTATCCAAAACTATCCTATGTACACCAGTTCACATAAATCCTTTAATATATGATCCAATTTACACTCCTGATTACTTTTTTTTTTTTTTTTTTTTCCATACAGGCTTCTTTCAAATGTCTGGGAAGACTTTCCCACCTAACTGAAATTAGCGAGAACATATGTGACCCTGCCTCTCATTAACTTTTATTTCATTTGTATAGAATTGTTCATGTTATAATTCTGTCCCCATATGATGTGATTCCACTGAGAGCCCACAACGGACTTAATCACTGCTCTGTGAACGAGGTCACTTGAAGGCTGGGCTAGATATAGGAAGGAAGGAGAGAAAAAAGCAATACTTCTCATTTTACACACCCACATTTCAGCTCTGTAACTACTGTGACAGGATGAACATTTTTAAGCAATCTCAACTCTGAAATTCAAAATCTGTCCTGTCCAAAACAACTGGGAAAAAATATACCTAAGATATCCTGGGATGGATAATGCCTTTTGTAATAATTAAATGATTCATAAATTAATTGTGATGATGGTTATTCATAAAGTAACCCACAGACTCCACTGTTTACTGTGGAATAATACCTCACATATTCTTAGCCACACGAAAACAAAACAAATAAAAAACAAGAAGTGCCTCAGCAAATTAGACAATGTGCGAAGTATTACTAACTGCATGTTCAAATCAGTAATTTCACACAATACCTCAAAGAACAGTTATTTTGTTGATTTTCATGAGTTGTTAAATTGGTTGCTTTTTTTTCTTATCAAAGTCTAAACCTCAACCTTACAGACATGACCTGAATTTTTCTTTTTCTACATTGTTTAAACTTCAGCTGAAAAAGTTTCTATTTGTGCCAGCTGAGTATAATTGCAAAGCCCCCATCCATCTCCATTATCACCTTTGTTTTGAAGACAAATTCTAAACAAGTTGGGCTATGCCCCATGTCACAGCTTATGTAAAGTAATCACTATTTGGTATCAAATCTTTTTTTATACCAATCTTTTTTTTTTTTTGGCCTAATAGCTTTATTGAGATATAATTCATATACCATTAGCCTCACCCTTTTAAAAAGTACAATTCAGTAGCTTTTAGTATATTTACAAAGTTGTGCAAACACACTGGCTACTGAATTTCAGAATTTTCATCACCCCCAAAATGAAGCTCTGTACACATTAGCAGTCAACCTCCATTTCTCCTCAAGCATCACCCCTGGGCTCTAAGCTACTGTCCAGCTCTACAGATTCACCTATCATGTGTAGATTTCACATAAAACAAATCACACAATATGTGCTCTGTTGAAGCTGCCTTCTTTTGCTTAGCAAAATGATTTCAAGGTTCATGTATGTAGTATGCACCAGTAATTAGCTCCTTTTAAGGATTGAATAATATTCTATTGTACAGATATTCTCTGTGTGTGTGTGTGTATATATATATATATCATACATTTATATATATGTGTATATATATGTGTGTGTGTGTATGTATATATATATATATATATATATATATATATATATATATATTTACCTTCATCAGTTGACCAACACTTTGGTTGTTTCTTTTTTTGGCTATTATAAATAATGCAGCTATGCACATGCATGAACATGTTTTTGTGTGGAGTTATATTTTCATTTATTGGGTATATACCTAGTAGTAGAACTGCTGAGTTATATGGTAACTCTATATTACACCATGTAAAATGGTGTAATACCAATGAACAAGAGTTCCTATCTTTAGATCATCTTTAATTAGCAATTAAAACTAATCATTTTCTCATTAATAAATGTTGATTTCATTAAAATCAAAATTTTAGCTGTGATCATGTCTTGGGCATTTATTTCCCCCATCTCTTTTTTCAGGATTTTTTTAAAAATCTAGGTTGTTAACATACAATATTATATTCCTTTCAAGTGTATGATATAGTGACTTGAAAATTCCATATATTACTCAGTGCCTATCAAAATAAGTGTACTCTTAATCCCTTTCACCTGTTTCACCAATTCCCCCCCCATTTCCCCCCTGGTAACCTTCAGTTTGCTCTCCATAGTTAAGAGTCCGTTTTTTGGTCTCTTTTTTGTTGTTGTTAATTTGTTTTATTTCTTAAATTCCACCTACAAGTGAAATCACAAGGTATTTGTCTTTGTCTGACTGACTTATTTTGCTTAGCATTATACTCTCTAGGTCTAACCACACTGTGGCAAATGGCAAGATTTCATTCTTTTTATGGCTGAATACTCCACTTTATGTCTATATATGTATGTATGTACATGTGTGTGTATATACATATCTATGAACCACATATTCTTTATCCATTCATCTATCAATGGACATTTAGGTTGCTTCCATAAGTACACATAATTCTGCAATTAATACAGGGGCACATATATCCCTTCAAATTAGTGTTTTTGTATTCTTGGACTAAATACCCAGTGGTGTGATTACTAGACCATAGGGTAGTCCTTTTTTTCTTTTTTTGAGTAACCTCCCTTCTGTCTTCCACAGTGGCTGCACAGGTTGGCATACCTACCTGTCAGGACACGAGGGTTCCTTTTTCTCCAGATCCTCGCCAACATTTATTGCTCCCGTGTTTTTTATTTTAGCCATTCTGACAGGTGTGAGGTGATATCTTCCTGTTGTTTTGATTTCCACTTCACTGATGATGAATTATGTTGGGCATCTTTTTATGTGTCAGTCATCTGTATGTCTGTTTTGGAGAAATGTCTATTCATGTATTTTGCTCACTTTTTAACGTGATTATTTGTGGGGGGGGGGGGTTGGTGTTCAATTCTAAGTTCTTCATGTATCTTGGATACTAACCCTTTATCTGTCATTTGAAAATGCCTTCTCCAATTCAGTAGGTTGTTGTTTAGTTTTGTTGGTTAATTCACGTGCTGTGCAGAAGCTTTCTGTTTTGATGTAGTCCCAATAGTTCATTTTTGCTTTTGTTTCCCTTGCCTCATGAGACTTATCTGATATGACGTTGCTGTGACCAATGTCAGAGAAACTACTGTCTGTGCTCTCTTCTAGGGTATCTATGCTTTCAGGTCTCACATTTAGGTCCTTAATCCATTTGAGTTTATTTTTTGTATGGTCTAAGAAAGTGATCCAGTTTCATTTTTTTCCATGTAGCTGTCCAGTTTTCTCAACACCATTTGTTGAAGAGACTGTCTTTTTCCCATTTGATGTTCTTTCCTGATTTGTCAAAGATTAACTGGCCATATAATTATGGGTTTATTTCTGAGCTTTCTATTATGTTCTATTCATCTATGTATCTGTGATTGTGCCAATCCTATACTGTTTCGGTTACTATAGCTTTGTAAGATAACTTGAAGTCTGAAATTGTGATACCTCGTTTTGTTTTTCTTTTTCAAGACTGCTTTAGCTATTCAGGGTCTTTTGTGGCTCCATACAAATGTTAGGATTGTTTTCTCTAGTTTGGTGAAAAATGCTGTTAGTATTTTAATAGGGATTGCATTAAATGCGTAGATTGCATTGGGTAGTATAAACATTTTATCAGTATTTGTTCTTCTAATCCATGATTATGGAATGTCTTTACATTTCTTTATGTTGTCTTCAATTTCTTTCATCAATGTTTTATAGGCTTCAGAGTATACATCTTTCGCCTCTTTTGTTAAGTTTATTCCTAAGTATTTTATTATTTTTGGTTCAATTGAAAATGGGATTGCTTTCTTAATTTTTCTTTCTGCTACCTCGTTATTAGTATATACAAATGCAATGATTGATGGTCAGTGATTTTGTATCCTGTAACTCCTGAATTCATTTGACAGTTCTAGTAGTTTTTCAGGGAGTCTTTTGGGTTTTCCATGTAGAGTATCAAGTCATCTGCAGATAATGTAAGTTTTACTTCTTCTTTATAGACTTGGATGCCTTTTATTTCTTTTGTTGTCTGATCGTTTAGGCTAGGGTTACCAGTACTATGTTGAATAAAAGTGGTGGCAGTGGATATGCCTGTCTTGTTCCTGACCTTAGGGGCAAAGTTCTCAGGGTTTCACCACTGAGATATTAGCTGTTGGTTTTTCACATAGGGCCTTTATTGTGTTGAGGTATGTTCTCTCTAAACCTAGTTTGTTCAGAGTTTTCATCACGAATGGAGGTTGTACTTTGTCAGATGTTTTTTCTGCATCTACTGAAATGATCACATGGTTTTTATCCTTTCTCTTACTGATGTATCATGTTCATTGGTTTGTGAATATTGAACCACCCTTGCATCCCAGGAATAAATCCCACTTTGATTGTGGTGTATCATTTTTGTAACGTATTGTTGGATTCAGCTTACCAATATTTTGTTAAGGATGTACGTCCACCTATGTTCATCAGAGATATTGGCCTGTAGTCCTCTTTTTTTGTGGTGTCTTTATCTGGTTTTGGAATCAGGGTAATGCTGGCCTCATAGGATGTATTTAGAACTTTTCTTTCCTCTTGTATTTTTTTGAAAAGTTTGAGAAGAATAGGCATTAACTCTTCTAAAAATTATTTTTTTTAAGAGTTTTTTTTTTAATTTTTTTTTTCAACGTTTTTTATTTATTTTTGGGACAGAGAGAGACAGACAGAGCATGAACGGGGGAGGGGCAGAGAGAGGGAGACACAGAATCGGAAACAGGCTCCAGGCTCCGAGCCATCAGCCCAGAGCCTGACGCGGGGCTCGAACTCACGGACAGTGAGATCGTGACCTGGCTGAAGTCGGACGCTTAACCGACTGCGCCACCCAGGCGCCCCATCTTCTAAAAATTATTTGGTAGAATTCACCTGTGAAATCCTCTGGTCCTGGGCTTTTGTTTCTTTGGAGTTTCTTGATTACTGACTCAATTTCACTGCTGGTAATCAGTCTGTTCAAACTTTCTATTTCTTCCTGTTTCGGTTTTGAGGAGTTACAGGTTTCTAAGAATGTATCCATTTCTTCTAGGTTGGCCAGTGTGTTTGAATATAGTTTTTTATATTATTCTCTTACAATCTTTTATATTTCTGTGGTGTCACTCATTTTTCCTCTTTTGCTTCTGATTTTAAGTCCTCTCTTTCTCTTTGGAGGAGTCTGACTAGAGGATTATCAATTGTGTTGATCTTTCCAAAGAACTAGCTCATGGTTTCAATGACCTGTTCTATCATTTTTCTAGTTTCTCTATCATATTTGTTTCTGCTCTAATCTTTACTATCTCCTTCCTTTTGGATTTGGGTTTTGTTTGTTCTCTTTCTAGTTCCTTTAGGTATAAAACTTAGGTTGCTTGAGATTTTCTTCTTGCTTCTTGAGGTAGCAAGAAACTTCCCTCTTTAGAATGGCTTTTGCTACATCCCAAAGATTTTGGATTGTTTACATTTTCATTTGTCTCCATGTATTTTTTGATTTCCTCTTTGATTTCTTGGTTGATTCACTGTTCAGTAGCATGCTCTTTAACCTTCAGGTATATGTATTCTTTCCAGATTTTTTCATGGGATTGATTTATAGTTTCATTGCACTGTAGGCAGAAAAAACATATAGTATAACTCCAATCTTTTTGAAATTCTTGACACTTGTTTTTTGACCTAATATGTGATCTATTCTGGAGAATAGTCCATGTGCGCTTGTAAAAATGTGTATTCTGTTTTAGCATGAAATGTTCTGAATATATTTATTAAATCCATCTGGTCCCATATGTCATTTAAAGCCACCATTTCCTTGTTTATTTTCCATTTAGATGATGGGTCCATTAATATAAGTTGGGTGTCAGTCTCCTACTATTACTGCATTATTATTGATTGATTTATGTTATTACTTTATGTATTTGGCTGCTTCCATTTTGAGTGCATAAATATTGACAATTATTATGTCTTCTTGTTGGATGGTCCACTTAATGCTTATGTAGTGTCCTTCTTTCTCTCGTTACCATCTTTGTTTTAAAGTACATGTTGTCTAAGTATTGCTACTCTGGCTTTATTTTCACATACAGTTGCATGCTAAATGCTTCTTGATCTCATTTTTTTGCTTGGCTTGTTTGTTTGCTTATTTATTTTGAGTGTGCGTGTGAGTGGGGGAGGTGCAGAGAGAGGGAGATAGAAGCCCAAGAAATCTCTGTGCTGTCAGGACAGAGCCTGATGTGGGGCTCAATCCCACAAATCATGAGATCATGACCTGAGTGGAAACCAAGAGTTGGATGCTTAAACAACTGAGCTACGCAGGGGCCCAGTTTGCTTTTTCCTTTCTTTTCTTTTCTTTTCAAATTTTTATTTATTTTTTTTAACTTTTTTATTTTTTAAAATTTACATCCAAATTAGTTAGTATATAGTGAAGCAATGATTTCAGTAGATTCCTTAATGCCCCTTACCCATTTAGCCCATTCCCCCTCACACAACCCCTCCAGCAACCCTCAGTTTGTTCTCCATATTTATGAGTCTCTTCTGTTTTGTCCCCCTCCCTGTTTTTATATTATTTTTGTTTCCCTTCCCTTATGTTCATCTGTTTTGTCTCTTAAAGTCCTCATATGAGCGAAGTCATATGATTTTTGTCTTTCTCTGACTCATTTCACTTAGCATAATACCCTCCAGTTCCATCCACATAGTTGCAAATGGCAAGATTTCATTCTTTTTTGATTGCTGAGTAATACTCCATAGTATATATATACCACATTTTCTTTATCCATTCATCCATCGATGGACATTTGGACTCTTTCCATACTTTGGCTATTGTGGATAGTGCTGCTCTAAACATGGGGGTGCATGTGTCCCTTCGAAACAGCACACCTGTATCCCATGGATAAATGCCTAGTAGTGCAATTGCTGGGTCGTAGGGTAGTTCTATTTTTAGTTTTTTGAGAAACCTCCATACTGTTCTCCAGAGTGGCTGCACCAGCTTGCATTCCCACCAACAATGCAAAAGAGATCCTCTTTCTCTGCATCCTCACTAACATCTGTTGTTGCCTGAGTTGTTCATGTTGGCCATTCTGACAGGTGGAAGGTGCTATCTCATTGTGGTTTTGATTTGTATTTCCCTGATGATGAGTGATGTTGAGCATTTTTTCATGTGTCAGTTGGCCATCTAGATGTCTTCTTTGGAGAAGTGTCTATTCATGTTTTTTGCCCATCTCTTCACTGGATTATTTGTTTTTTGGCTGTTGAGTTTGAGAAGTTCTTTGTAGATTTTGGATACTAACCCTTTATCTGATATGTCATTTGCAAACATCTTCTCCCATTCTGTCAGTTGCCTTTTAGTTTTGCTGATTGTTTCCTTCACTGTGCAGAAGCTTTTTATTTTGGTGAGGTCCCAGTAGTTCATTTTTGCTTTTGTTTCCCTTGCCTCTGGAGACGTGTTGAGTAAAAAATTGCTGCAGGCACGACCAAGTGGGATTTATACCTGGGATGCAGGGCTGGTTCAGTATCCGCAAAACAATTAACGTGATTCATCACATCAATAATAGAAAGGACAAGAACCATATGATCCTCTCAATAGATGCAGAGAAAGCATTTGACAAAATACAGCATCCTTTCTTGATAAAAACCCTCAAGAAAGTAGGGAGAGAAGGATCATACCTCGAAATGATAAAAGCCATATACGAGCGACCCAATGCTAATATCATCCTCAATGGAGAAAAACTGAGAGCTTTCCCCCTAAGGTCAGGAACAAGACAGGGATGTCCACTCTAGCTACCATTATTCAACATAGTATTGGAAGTCTTAGCCTCTGCAATCAGACAACACAAAGAAATAAAAGGCATCCGAATCGGCCAGGAGGAGGTCAAACTTTCACTCTTTGCAGATGACATGATACTCTATATGGAAAACCCAAAAGATTCCACCAAAAAACTGCTAGAACTGATTCATGAATTCAGAAAAGTTGTAGGATATAAAATTAATGCACAGAAATTGGTTGCATTCCTATACACCAACAATGAAGCAACAGAAAGAGAAATCAAGGAATCGATCCCATTTACAGTTGCACCAAAAACCATAAAATACCTAGGAATAAATCTAACCAAAGACATGAAAAATGTATACTCTGAAAACTATAGAAAGTTGATGAAAGAAAATGAAGAAGACACAAAGAAATGGAAAAAGATGCCATGCTCCTGGATAGGAAGAACAAATATTGTTAAAATGTCGATACTGCCCAAAGCAATCTACATATTGAACGTGATCCCTATCAAATTAACACCAGCATTCTTCACAGAGCTAGAATAATCCTAAAATTTGTATGGAACCAGAAAAGACCCCGAATAGCCAAAGCAATCTTGAAAAAGAAAACCAAAGCAGGAGGCATCACAATCCCAGACTTCAAGCTGTATTACAAAGCTGTAATCATCAAGACAGTATGGTACTGGCACAAGAACAGACACTCAGATCAATGGAACAAAATAGAGAACCCAGAAATGGACCCAAAAATGTATGGCCAACTCATCTTTGACAAAGCAGGAAAGAATATCCACTGGAATAAAGGCAGTCTCTTCAGCAAGTGGTGCTGGGAAAACTGGACAGGGACATGCAGAAGAATGAACCTGGACCACTTTCTTACACAATACACAAAAATAAACTCAAAGTGGATGAAAGACCTCAATGTAAGACAGGAAGCTATCAAAATCCTCGAGGAGAAAGCAGGTAAAAACCTCTTTGATCTTGCCCGCAGCGATTTTTATTTATTTTGAGAGAAACAGAATAGGGGAGAGGCAGAAAAACAAGGAGCGAGTGAATCCCAAGCAGGCTTTGTGCTGTCAACATAGAGCCCAATGCAGGGCTCTATCTCATGAACCATGAAACCATGATCTGAACCAAAATCGAGAATTGGACACTCAACCAACTTAACCACCCAGGCACCCCACTCCTCATTTTAAATCTGCATCTGTCCTCACCTACGAAGTAAGTCTCTTCTAGGCAGCATATAGATAGGTCTTGTTTTTCCATCCACTCTGTCACTTTCTTTTTTGTCACTCTATGCCTTTTGATTGGTGTAGTTAGTACATTTACATTCAAAGTAATTACTGACAGGTATGTAATTATTGCCATTCTGTAATTTGTTTTGTGTTTCTTTTTGTGGATCTTATCTGTTCCTTTCTTCTCCTGCTCTCTTTTCTCATCATTAGTCGGTTTTCCTCAGTAATATACTTGGATTCCGTTCTCTTTACTGATTGCATATCTATTACTGGTTTTTTGATTTGTAGTTATCATTAGATTTGCATATAACATTTTCTGCACAGAGCCGTCAATACTAAGTTTATGGCTGCTTAAGTTTGAACCCATTCTTTACTTCTCTCCTCACCACATTTTAGGTATATCATGTTACAGTTTACATCCTTTTATTATGTGAGTCCCTTAACTGATTTTAGTGATATATTCATTTTTACTGCTTTTCTGCTTCCTACTTTTCTCACTCTTACTTATAGTCCTTCTTTTCCACCCAAAGAGTCCCCCTTAACATTTCTTATAGGGCTGGTTTAGTGATCATGAATTCCTTTAACCTTTGTCTGGGAAACTATCCCTCCTTCTATTCTGAATGCTAGCCTTTCTGGATACAGTATTCATGGCTGATTTTTCCCTTTCAGCACTTTACATGTATCATGCCACTGCCTTCTTGCCTGCAAATTTTCTGGTGAAAAATCCACTGACAGCTTTAGGGGGTTTCCCTTGTATCTAACTTTTTTTTTCTTTTACTACTTTTAAAAGTTCCTTATCACTGCTTTTTGCTATTTTAATAACTATGAGTCTTCGTGGGGACCTCCTTGGGCTGATTTTGTTGGGGGAATCTCTGTGCCTCCTGGATCTAAATTTGTTTTCTTCACCAAATTCAGAAAGTTTTCAACTATTATTTCTTCAAATGAATTTTCTGTTCCCTTTTCTCTCTCTTCTTCTGGGATTCCCTATAATGTGAATGTTATTATACTTCATGGAGTCACTGAGTTCCCTAAGCCCATTCTCATTTTGTATTATTTTTCCCCTCTCACTTCTTCAGCTTGATTACTTTCCATTACTCTGTCTTCCAGGTCAATGATTTGTCCTCCTCCTTCCAGCATGGTACCTATTCCATCTAGTATATTTTTTATTCCTATTACTGTGTTCTTCATCTCTGTTTTTTTTTATCTCTTTGTTAAGAGTCTCACTGATGTCCTCTACCTTTTTCTCAAGCCCAGTGAGTATATTTATCATTATTACTTTAAATTCCATATCAGGCATATTATCTATCTCCATTTCACTTAGGTCTCTTGCTGTGATCTGTGCTGTTTTTTTCATTTGGGACATATTCATTTGTCTCCTCATTTTGTCTAACTTTGTGTCTGTTTCTGTCTGTTAGCAAAGTCAGCTAAGTCTCTTGTTCTTCAAAGTAATGGGCAGGGCACACACTTTTCACAGGATAGAACTGGTCCCATTCCACAGGGGATATGCAGCTGCCACCGAGCCTGGAGCCAACCAGGGATGTTCCACAGAGCACATGCAAGCATGTGATGACTGCAAGTTGTGCACACTGGTCCTCTTCCACAGGGGACACACAGCCTCGGCCAAGACTGGTCCCGCCAGGCTGCACTGCAAAGCATGAGGGTGGATCACACGGTTTTAACAAAGTATGCATGTTCTCTGCAGCAGGTGACCGCCACCACCTCCAATGAAACTAAAGCCTCACAAAGCATGCAGTTAGTAGACTCAGCATTGGCAAGGTTTGTGCTGGTCTTCCAGGGAGAGGGCACCCCAGAGAGCTGGGACTGAGACAGGCCTGGCTGGAGGGAGCAGGGCATGGTGTAACCAAGTTAAGTGGTGAATGCCAGAGCCATGCTGGTTCCTACAGATGGCTGTGTGTTTATGCTGAGGGGGATGGGAAGGAAATGGTGCCTGTTGGCTCCTTTGTTCCTGGGAGAAGTCCCTTTGAGAACTCTAAGATTAGTAAATAACTCTCCCTCCAGTGTGCCCCCCAGTGTTTTTCAAACTGCTGCTTCTATATTGTATCTTCCAGGGCAATTTGTTGTGCTGTCTCTTTAAGTGCAGGGAATCTGTTTCTTCTAACCCATCCTGGCCCTGCCAGAGCTGAACCTGCCCCTGCCTTTTTTTTTTTTTTTTTTTTTTTTTTTTTTGAGCCTGCTCATTTTTAAAGCTCTAGGCTCTGAGTCCTGCTGGTTCTAAGCACTCCTGAAATTTTGCCAGTATGTTTTTCAAAGCCAAATGTTATGGCGATTTGTTTTCCTAGTAATGGCTCCTCAGTGTGATAGTATGTCTCTTTCCCTTCTCTGCACCCATGGCTCCCTACCTCCAGCAGCCAGACCCATGGGGTTTAGCTCCCCACCACATTTCCACCCTTTGTACCCTCTTCTATGTAACCTCTTCTCTACATTTAGTTGGGGAGTTTGTTCTGCCAGTCTTTGGGTCATTTTCTGGATTATTTACACTAATGTGAGTGTTATCTAGTGGCATCCGTGGGACAAGGTGATCTTGTCCATTTACTCCGCCATCTTCCCTCGAAGTCTTCCCTTTTCAGTTTTTTTAATAGCATGAAAATAGACCCCTAATTTTAATGCATAAAGCTTAATGTGCTCATCCAGACTTGGTGCTTCTCACTGTCACAAACCAGACTGAAAGCAAGCTTTCAACCCTCCTTTTTCCATCCAATTACTACGGCTCTCTTAAAGTAATAAAGAACTATGAGGCTCATGATTCTTAGCAATGTCAGGCTTTTAGAAGCTGCATAAATTAGGAGACAGAAACACTGAATGTTCCAGTTAGTGATGAATTTCAAATCACTGGGTCTATGAACAGGGATTCATAGTTTAAATTATATTCTGTCAGTTTGTCTTGTTTATAGATGCTTATGCTCATATTTAATATGAGGCCTGAGAACCCAGATCTCAGTAACAATTGTTCCTGCTGTTTAAAGCTGGTTTCATACTACTATAAAAATAATGCCACTCAACAAAATAACTGCTGCTTGCTGGGGTTCCTTTGCTTCCCGTTTAATACTGAAGGTGTGAATGCTCAAAGACAAATTTCATTTCATAGTTTTACATTCCTGCTCACTTTTAGCCCAACAGCCAGAATGAGCAAAGATATCAGCGGCACAGTTCTAACCACATCAATTGGATTAGTGCTATTCTTTATGCATTCGGCCTCGGCAGCAGCATCTGGACTATTTTTCAGGTGCTTATTATCTGTGGGAAAGGGGCTGAACGGCAGAGTATTTTTTGCCCTTTCAGCCAGTTGAGCCACAAATATTTTTTATTCTGAACAAATACTTTAGTTTTCCATCCAAATTTTCAGACTGGCCCCCTTGCTTCTAGTGTTGCTAATCAACATCTGGGCCAACAGAGAAATTGTGCTTCGTGCATGCAAACTAAATCACATCCATTTGTCTACAAAGAATAGAACTATGTTGATGCCATGGAGATACTCCACTTATTAAGCAGGTCCCTTTGCACCTGTTCGGTGATTAGCCCAATTTAAACTAGGCTCTTCACTAAATATTAATGGAGTTAGGTAGGCAAAATTTTTCAAATCCTTGGCACCTTCAAGAAAGGAGTCCTCAAAGAATATTATAAAAAGTTAGCACATTTAGAGAATCCTAATTGTGTACATGCTTAGTGTCCATGTTGTTGAGGAAAGACAAGCAAAATTACTTTAACATCAATTTTAACAAGAACAGATAAATTAAAAATGTGAATTCAATAGATAAAAAAAGGAAGCTATCAAGGACAGAAGGATTTTATGGTTGTCCCCCACCCTCTATATGAGTGTTTAACACTAGCTACGTATTAGAATCATGTGAGGAAGCTTTTTAACATGCGAACAATTATGATGGTGTTCAGTATGTATATTCCATGTAGGTTATCCTTCAACAAAGCATTAAAAAACATAATCATCAAGAGATGGGTCCTATTCCAAATAAGCTGAAATCTAATAAGTGGATCACTGGAGGTGGTTCACAGCACTTAGCAAACTGTAATGTGCATGCCAATCACCTAAAGATCTTCAACTGCAGAGTTCGATTCAGTAATTCCAGAGTATGGACCATGATTCTGGATTTCTAAAAAGCCTTGTTGTAATTCCTACCGTGTTTCAGCAAACATGCCTTGAGCATCAAGGTTCTAGTCCAGTGGTACCAAGAGTTGCACAGGCCTCATAATTCCCTGTAGGGCTTGTGAAACAGAGTGCTGGGTTCTACCCCCACAGATCCTGAATCATTAGATCTGGGATGGGACCTCTAAGAATTTGTATTCACAAGTTATACTGATGAGACTGGTCTGGGAGCAAAGTTTGAGAACCAGTGCTCTAGGCCATATCCAAACCCTACCATGCGGAAAAATCAAAGTTATGCAGACAGAAAAATAGCTCTCACAAAGTAAAGATACTGAAGCAGGAACCCTCTGAAATGCAATTAAGTCACTCAGCATCTATTCTAAACAGATTATCAGATTTCCCGTACACATAAAATGCAAGCTTTAATTTGAAGACAAGTTAACATCCTGCTGGAGACAGACACTGTTACGGTGGTCAGATCAGCAGTGAGGGAAGAGCAGAAATATTAAAAAGGAAACACAGAATTTAGGAAAGCACTCGAGAGTTCACTGACACATGTTGTGCTTTCCTAAATTCTCGAGAGTTCACTGACACGTTGTGCTTTCCTAAATTCTCGAGAGTTCACTGACACATGTTGTGCTTTCCTAAATTCTGTGTTTCCTTTTTAATATTTCTGCTCTTCCCTCACTGCTGATCTGACCACCGTAACAGTGTCTGTCTCCAGCAGGATGTTAACTTGTCTTCAAATTAAAGCTTGCATTTTATGTGTACGGGAAATCTGATAATCTGTTTAGAATAGATGCTGAGTGACTTAATTGCATTTCAGAGGGTTCCTGCTTCAGTATCTTTACTTTGTGAGAGCTATTTTTCTGTCTGCATAACTTTGATTCTACATATAGACATATACAGATATATCTGTTCTTTATCCTCACTCATTATGCAGCCAACAGTCCTCTACAATCAACAATATGTAAACACCTACATTAGGCTTATTCAGAGGTGACTCTCAGTCAAGTTTATGGCTGTGTGTGGCACACAAGGTATTCCCTTCTGCTAGTAACTTGTATCTGTATTTGCTGAAATCCCAGAACAGGAGCTGTTCAACACGTGTTAATATTCTAGTTTCTGTTATACAACTGCCAAGTGCTAACTTCCCAGGCCCTGTAACTCATTTCTGCTCATACTTCCTGCTTTCCCTACCCCTCACCCATGTATAAACTTTTTTTAAAAAATTGCCGATCTAGCTGACCCCAAACTGAAGAGACCCTTTTATCCAATGTGACCATTTCCCCAGCCCTTGCTCCTTCTCTGAACCCTTAATCTGATGCCACCTTTAATCTGACAGGACACTCATTTGCAGCCAATCTGTGCATGTACAAGTTAGGTATATGGTCCACCTATACCAATGACCGCATGCACATGTCCTAAATTGTGTATACCCTAGGATGACATTTCTGCTGCATCATCCATCATGTGACAGTAGCACCATGGAACTCCTGACCCTTTATCCAGTTTTTCACTCATCACTTTTATTTATTTTTTTAATTTTTTTTTAACGTTTATTTATTTTTGAGACAGAGAGAGACAGAGCATGAACAGGGGAGGGTCAGAGAGAGCGGGAGACACAGAATCGGAAGCAGGCTCCAGGCTCTGAGCCATCAGCCCAGAGCCCGACGCGGGGCTCGAACTCACAGACCGCGAGATCGTGACCTGAGCCGAAGTCGGCCGCTTAACCGACTGAGCCACCCAGGCGCCCCTCACTCATCACTTTTAGGAAAAGAAAAGAAAAGGATCATCTGATCCATTCAGGATCAGCCTGAAGCACATTACCAGTGGTGCCTGAAAGGAAGACAGGCCACACTCCATCTTTCTCTTGTCTCTCAAACCACATACCCCCCCAGCTTTTGGCAGGCCCAACCCAGGCTTCTGACATCTTTGTTCCACCCTCTTTGACCTGCTGATTGAATTGACAGTCAAAATAAAGTCCCAAGATCTAGGTTAAGAGATGGAGGTTAGAGGCTCTAGTCTGCTCTCCATTCCTGCTTTTCTTACATAAAACTGAAAAGACGAACCGTTTTTGGTTCTCTGTAACCATTTTTCAGTTTAGAACTTAACATTTTAAATTTTGGATTAGAGCTTAAGAAAGGGAAGGAGCATGTCTGAGAGTTTGCATTTATTCACTCTCTGCTCTTACATATATTTGTTGCTTCTAGTATTTATTCCTTCATAATTGCATTAATAAAAAAATCAATTCTCATAAATCTTAGACATTAAATTTCCTCTTTATCATAATATAGGTTTTGACAAGTGGGATGACTGACCAAAACAAGTATGAGCATTAAAAAAGTACAAAATTCCACTTATAAAATAAGTTCTGAGTATATAATGTACAGCATGGTGACTACAGTTAACAATACTGTAGAGTAAGTTTGAAAGTTGCTAAGAGAATACATCTTAAAAGCTCTCACCATAAGAAAAAATTTATAACTGTGCTAATATATGTAAACGAGACTTACTTGTGATCATTCGACAATGGATTCAAATATTCAAGCACTATGTTGTGTATCTGAAATAAGTAGCATTTTATGTACCAATAATATTTCAGTAAAACAAGTATGAGGATTGTAAAGCCTTTGATACATACTGACCAGGTCTTTCCACAAAGAATTTCATCATTTACCACCCTACAGCAATATATCCAAGCAGTACCTTATTTTATCCTTATCAGCATGGAGGGTCTGAGTATTACCATGTGTAAATATTTGTCAACACTATAGGAGAAAATAATCTTATGTTCTCCTTTAATTAGTTAGCTTGAACAATTTAATGTGTTTATTATTTAGTTATCACTTATTTGTTTTTCCTTGGTGAATTACTGCTCTGTAGGTTTCGTCATTTTCACAACAGAAAGTGAAAACTGAAGATTTTACAATTATTTTCAAGAGACATATTCAGGTACAATATGCTTTGCAACCACAGTGAGTTGGGTTACTACACCAGTATCTTCCTGTGTGCACAAGAAGCTTGTTTCCCAATCTTCACTGTACTCACACAGGGGTGACAGGACTACTAGGCCATCAATTGCAACAGGAGCCAAAGTCATGAATCACTTCTAGTCTGAAGCGATTCAGTGTTGTGAATTTCTCTCTCTCTCTCTCTCTCTCTCTCTCTCCCTCCCTCCCTCCCTCCCTCCCTCCCTCCCTCCCTCCCTCTCTCATCCATACGGCAAGAAGTAAAGAAGTCTTAAAATGATAAAATTGCAATAAGGATGCCTCAAGTTGCAATGCAGGGGTGTGCATAATCAATATGGAAGCTGTCCTAGATATCCTTCCTTGGAGAACAGGTGAGAAGAAGACCCGACGGACTTGCAAAGGACTGTGATGGGAGTAAAAACATGTGATGTCTAGATCCTACATAACCAAATGTAACACAGCACGGCCTAGCTAAACCAAAGAGACTAACCCTAAATTAGTGGTTCTAAATTGGGGGTGGGTTTTGCACCCTACAAGGGACAGTAAGTAGTATGGTCTGGAGACATTTCTGCCGGTCACAGCTGGGGATATACTCCTGGTGTCTGGTTAGTAGAGACCAGGAACGCTATTAAGCACCCTACAACGAACATGACTGGCCGCACAATAAAAGGGTATCCAATTCAAAACACTGATAATACTTAGGTTGAGACCTGTCTTATACCTGTAATATTTGCAGGAAATATTTTCCAAGTTTATCTGTGGCTCTTAAATTTTCTTTGTAGTAGGCTTTCTGAAGTACATAAAACTCTCACTGTGTGTGTGTGTATGAATGTATTCCCACTGAAAGGACACTGTATGGTCCTAACAGATTATTTGGGAAATGGAGGCTATCCCAGCTACATGAGCCAGCCTAAGAGTAAGGTGAGAAAAAGCTGATTTTTATGATCAAATGGGGAAAAAAATCAAGAACACTCCTCCATAGAAGTTAAAGTAGAAAATAGTTTTAAATGTTTGACATGAATTTCAGACCCAAGAAAAGCCATTCAGGGACAATGCTTCTGTGGCCAAAAAGAAGAAAAGAAAAAGAATGCTATGTGGCAGGAAATGAGCAAAGAAAAAGCTAGAAAACACCATCAGTACCTCTGACCTTGGAACAATTCCAACGGGAAAGAAGATAACTCTGTTAGAGCACTTTTTCTCTCTGAAGACAATTTCATTCTGAGATTGCTCTAGGGGGACCAATTCACCAAACAGACAAATTTCTGGCAGTGCAGTTACGGAGACCCATCTTTTCAAGGCAATTAAGATCATTCTGATGTAGAGAAGGACTTCCTGGAATTAGGAGGTTCCCCTAATGTAAAAGAGCCAGTGGTAGAGGTAAAGACAGACTACAAGAGAGACAGGCACCACTGAAGAGAACCACTTTTACCTTGGCATTCGGAAGTAATGCAGTACCTGAGAAAATGATACAGCAATTACAAACCAGGAGCATGCAGGCTATGTTGTGGGTATCTAGTGCTGAGCAAAAAACCACCCCAGATTTGTTTGACTTAAAACATTTACTCTCCTCATGAATTTTCAATCTGGGCAGGGCTCAGTTGAGAGAGCCTGTCTGCTTCACACAGCATCAGTTGGGATGGCTCCAAGGCTGGGATCCGGAATAATCAGAAGGCTTGCTCACTCACACACGTCTGGAGGTTGATGCTGGGAATGCACAAACAGCTGGGCATAGAACACCAGTGTGCTGCTATCTGTCAGCCCTGAATGTCCTCTGGGATCTATTCAGCTTACAGCTTTTCTGGGACATGTTTGCCTGGTTCCTGGAATTTCTCCATAGATATCCAGAGCTCAGTTTTCAGGAAGAGGCTCGAGGGTCCTCCTATACAGATGTCTGATGCTTTTTCTTCATGAGGCTCCCCCTCATTCGGTATTCTGCCTTGCAAGTTCTAGCTGCCTCAGTCTTTTGGTCTTTTTAACTCAGGGGAATTTGTACGCTCCGTTTGCCAGCCCCCCTCCCCACCCTACCACGTGGCAGGACAAGAAATGCCACCAGACAACAGGCCAGGGCATTCACAAAGTTCACCTCATTTGTTTCCCTTTTCAGAGAGATCACAGTCCTGAATTTCCAGTTTTCCAATGTCCAAAACCTACTGTCTAATGTATCTTTTAATTTTCCAGTTGTTTATAGAAGGGGAAGTCTAGTCCTTTACTCTTTCATGGCCCACAGCATCACTTATAAAGGATAACTTTTTAAGCGGAGTAACAGATACATCAAGTCCATCACACTGTTATCTCTGCTATTGTATATGTTTGACCATTTCCACGTAGCAAAAAAGCAATATAAAAAAAGATGGGAGAAGAGACTTAAAAATTTAAATCTAACCAAGTTGCCAATCCCATGTTAAAAGAGCAGAAAGGTACCCTCAATATCTGATATTCACAGGTACAGAGCGTGACTGCTACAGACACCTTGTCTGAAAAGAAATTTGAACGCATAGCTGATGCTCCAAAAGGAAAGAATCTAAAAATTTAAATATAAAACTGTATTCAGTGATAACTATTGGAAATATTATATGAAAGAGTTAAGGATAGAATCTTAAATTCAAAAGGTCACACTAGTAAAAATTTGATGAGGTTCTCACACAGACGTGCAATGAGCTTTGAAATATAAATAAATAATTCTTTAGGAATCCTGGCAGAAAAAATGGAGTCACCTATCAGAGGGGAAATGTACACTGGCGTCGGACATTCCACAGGAGTAGTTAATGCCAGAGGGCAATGGAACACGGTCTATGAGTTCTGAGGATCAAGCATAAGATAGCTGAACACACTGTTATTTAACAGCAAAAGAAAGACGTTTTTAAACATTAAAGAATTCAACTCCTCAAGACCCTTTTGGAAAAAGTATTCTATGAAAAAGTTCAAGAAACCAACAGATAACAAAAGATTGATAGAGAACAATGAAACTAGATACAGAACCAAGCTTAAACGATCAGGGTAGTTCCTACAAACATACACACTCTCTCGTTCTTGCTCTTTTTCTCTCTCATACATATCTGTACACACATGTACAGAAATATGTACGAATACATATCACCACAAACACACGCATACACGTAAGCATATACCTCCACATACATATATACTGCTATATGCATATACATATTAAATGTTACAAAGGACTGTGACTTCTTAACTTGGAGGTTAATAGATGTGAAAGGTAAGAGTTGTATTAAGGTAGGAATTACCCTTAAATATCCTTTAAATCTCTAAGAGAGTTCAACATACATAGTTTTGTGCCTACAACCTAATACGTTAAATATTATAAAATACACTTACCTGAAAACTACTCCCTAGACAAATGGAGGCAACAAAAGGAAATCTGTATGCAGATAACTGGGTATTCAAACAATTCTGCCTTTAAGCTAGTTATCAAATACTTATTGTGATTGGGGGATTGATGGAGAATTCAAAACTATTTCTGCTCTCCCACAGTGTTGATTCCATTCTGTCTTAATATTATGCATTTATTCACTATGCAGCTCTCTGGGAATTCAAAAAATAAAATAAAATTCAGTGGTGAATGGAAAAGGAATTGAGAGTTCTACAGAGTTCTTCCTTGCTTACAGAATTAACTCCAATTTGTTTACACATCAAGCATCTATAAACCTAATAAATGTTAATGAAGTAGCTCGTAATTGTGGAGGCGTAAGGTCAGCTTGTAAAATCAGTGTGTGATTACAGATTCTATTGTAAATCCTGGAAAAGTTAAAAATACATGCATAACAAAAATCTAAAGACGGAATCAATTTTAAAAATGGTAACTACCTATCTTTAATAGAAGAGAGGAAGACTAACACCACCTAAAAATGAAACCTAGCTTTGAAAAAGGGCACAACGGAAGCAAATTATGTGCTCTATATAACTTTTTGTCTAAATCACAAATGGGTAGTTGAGTAACTGGGACATCATGTATTGAAGAATACAAACGAGAGCTTCAGTTTCACTTTGTTTCTTTGGTCTTATATTAAATAAGTCAAACCCAATTTAACAGCTTTATTTAAATTAGCTTATATAACATGATGCTGTTTTTAAAAAATTATTTCTGTACCCATTTTTCTTTTTTTTAATGTTTTCATTTATTTTTGAGACAGAGAGAGACAGAGCATGAGCAAGAGAGGGGCACAGAGAAAGGGAGACACTGAATCCGAAGCAGGCTACAGGCTCTGAGCTGTCACCACAGAGCCCGATGCAAGGCTCGAACCCACAGACTGTGAGATCATGACCTGAGCCGAAGTCGGACGCTCAACCGACTAAGCCACCCAGGCGCCCCATCTGTACCCATTTTTCTGTCTGTATGCATAAATAAAGAGAAAGACAGATACCATATGTTTTCACTCTTATGTGGATCCTGAGAAACTTAACAGAAGACCAGGGAGGAGGGAAGGGGGGAAAAAAAGAGAGGGAGGGAGGCAAACCTTAAGAGACTCTTAAAAACTGAGAATAAACTGAGGGTTGATGGGAGGTGGGAGGGAGGGAAAAGTGGGTGATGGGCATTGAGGGCACCTGTTGGGATGAGCACTGGGTGCTGTATGGAAACCAACTTGACAATAAATTTCATATAAAAAAATAAAAATGAAGGAGGTCTATAACGATCCCAAAATATTAACACCGATGAATTCTGATGACAATTAGAGTTGGTTTAATTTTTTAGATTTTTACTGTATTGCTTGAATTTTTAAAGCGCATATTTTATAGCATAGTCAGATCTCAAAAAAAATAACCAAATCTCTCAGAGAAACTGAGAAAAATGACACCATCCTATCCCCTCCAATGCCTTCCCCCTCCATTCCCATGCCAATTGCTACTCTAGGGTGTCAAAAAGAAATGCCTTTCTTCTCCTTTTGAAAAAACAAGTCTTTTGTCCATATAAACACCAAATACTAGATACCCAAAGAGATCTAGTTTGGGACTAGCCATGAGGTTCTAAGAACTTTATCCCCACAGAACACATTTGCAGAATTTTGTCTTCATAGAACGTGTTTGAAATTTTGAACTGTAAAATGCAAGGATTAAAAAGCTAAAAACGGACATGCACCATTTATCCACACCCAATTCCATCAGTTCTGTGATATAATTCAGAGTGTGGTGGTTTGTTCAGTTGTAGGTTAATATAGCATATGCATCAATGAGTAGCTAGCTAATTATTCCCCTAAGTTGCATAGCTTTTGTCCTCTTGCCTACAACGAGTAACGTGGATATTTTTTAATGATGATGATTTACAGCTTTTAAATTTCATTTTTCTTTTTGGCCTCATCATTATGACTACCATTAGAACACAATGTAGTGGTGTTTGCTACACTATGTGTTATAGACAGAATGTATACGTCCCTTCTACACACCCCAAGTCACAGGTTAAAACCTAACCTTGAATGCAATGGCACTGGAATGTAGAGTCTTTTGGAAGTGATTAGGTCATCACAAAAGGGATTAGGCTTTTATAAAAGAGATCCCAGAGACCTCTCTCACCCCTTCTACCATGTGAGGACAGAGCAAGAAGAAGGCCATCTATGAACCCTGAAGGGGACCATCACCAAACACCAAATTGGCTATGGCCTTGTTCTTGCACTTCTCAGCGTCCACAACTGGGAGAAACATATTCTGTTGTTTATAAGCCATGCAGCCTATGGTGCTTAGTTATAGCAGCCTGAATAAATGAAGACGCTCTCCACTGCCTTCTTCAAGGAGAATGATTTCTTCTTGCACTTAACTCCTCAGCCATTTATTGGTCTGTCAGGATTCTGATCTCTTTATTGTGTTGAATCTGAGACCATTCTGAGAGAATACATTTTAAAACAACATATTGCTCATTGGGGCGCCTGGGTGGCTCCATCAGTTAAATGTCTGACTCTGCTTTTGGCTCAGTTCATGATCTCATAGTTCATGAGTTCAAGCCCCGCATCAGGCTCTGTGCTGACAATGCAGAGACTACTTGGGATTGTTTCTGTTTCTGTCTGTCTGTCTCTCTCTGTCCCTTCCCTGCTTGTGATCTCACTCTCTGAAAATGAATAAACTTAAAATTTTTACATAAAAAAAATATTGCTCATCACTACATTGTATACCTGAAACTAATGTAACACTAGTAACATTATTACTACTTACTACTGTTAACTATCTGGAGTTAAAATAAAAAACTCAATAAAATAAAGCAATATTGCTCACACATTAAGTACAACTGAAACACTTTATTTTTCATAATTGATTTTTTACTGGAGCCGGAAAAGCAAACTTCCTTGTCAGCACTTGCCATGGTTTGTGAATGCTGAACAACAAAGTAATTGGCACAGTGAATCCCTGTGGTAATAATTAAAATAAAGTCACTATAGACCTTGTGGATTTCACCTTAATGCTGGCTTTTCACTCTGACACTTCCATCAACTGTAACCCTAAAATTTCTTTGTCTTGTATATATAGCTCACCACAAGCTCAATGTGCTGGAGCCTGTAGGATAGAGAAGTCAGGCACACATAGCACATATACAGGACATATAAGCACATACACTGTTGAGAATCTGGAGGTACAAGTTATACTAGACTGACCACATCTAGGATGATCTGTTCAGTCCCACATTCTATGGTTTACCAGATAATCAACTATAGAAAGTATATTCACTTCATTCTGGAAGGGGACCAGAATGAGAGAGCTCTAGAAATCAGGCCAGGAGAAAAAAGATAAAGGATATGGAATAACCCCAATTAAGAAGAGCCACAGGAAAACCATGGTAAGCTGACATATGGGAGGCTTTAAGGCAAGAATTTAAATTATTAAGTATTTTAGAAGATGAGATTGCAAGTTAATAGAGGAAGTAACTATTAACACTATTATTAGAATCAACTTTCATATACAGAAATCAAATTCCCATCATTAGTTGGATTTAAAAGGAAGCTTAAATGACCTGTTAAGCTCTCAGTAATGTGGCATGAAGATACCTGATGTGATCAGAAAGTTTTCCTACCTGGCCCCCTCATTATTTTGTCAATCTGGGAATTTTATAGCCCTATTAATAAGGAAAGAGAACTTCAGTTTGTAAAATGTAATAAAAGAGTTATTAGCTTTTAGTAAAGTGTCCAATTATGAACAAGGACTATTGAAACTGGAATCCAGTTCTTCTAAGCGCAAATATATTCTACGTATGTAAGTTATTTTTAACTGAGCATAAGTGTGTGTGTGTATGTATTAATAATATAATATTAAAACATTAGACATCATGATCATGGGACTACAAAGAAGAATTATTAATGCACCTCCCTGTATCTTATTATTACATCACTCAATGGTAAATGATAAAGATTTAAAGATTTAATTAAATCTGGCCTTCCTGAGTAAAATATCTTCTAGATATATCTCATAAGTAGGAGGCACTTATATTTAAGAAAGCCCACTAATAGATCATTCAAATTATTCAAAGAGAGACCCAGAAGTAAGGTTCCCAAGGGCAGGCATTATTGTCTGTTCCCTGGTCGCAAGTGCCTAAGAACACAGCCTACCATACAGTTGGTACTCAATAGTATGTACTCGGTGAATCAATGAATGAACAAATGAATGAAGAGAGGTTGAGGGAAAACCAACTATTTTTGAGTTCTCTTCTGACGTTTCCAAGCGAAGGGGAGAACAGTCTTGACTTCAGGAGAGTAAAATCAGGCCTTGCAAGGACACCTGGGTAGCTCAGTCAGTGACAATTGTTTTCTTCATTTCAGCTCAGGTCATGATGTCACAGTTCCTGAGATGGAGCCCCACATGGGGCTCTGCGCTGACTATGTGGAGCCTGCTTGAGATTCTCTCTCTACCTGTCTGCCCCTTCCCTGGTCATGCTCTTGCTCTCTCTTGTTCTCTCTCTCTCTCAAAAATAAATAAACTTTAGGAAGCTCTCGGGAATCCTGGGAAGATGGCGGCGTAGGAGGATGCTGGGCTCACTGCGCATCCTGCTGATCCCTTAGATTCCACCTACACCTGACTAAATAACCCAGAAAACCGCCAGGAGACTAGCAGAACGGAGTCTCCGGAGCCAAGCGCAGACGAGAGGCCCACGGAAGAGGGTAGGAAGGGCGGCAAGGTGGTGCGCACTACACAGACTGGCGGGAGGGAGCAGGGGCAGAGGGGTGGCCCGCCGGCCAAGCAGAGCCCCCGAGTCTGGCTTGCAAAAGCGGAGGGGCCGGACGGAGTGTTTCGACGGCGAGCGGGACTTAACATCTGGAAGGTTATAAGCTAACAGCTCTGCTCAGAGAACGGGAGGGCTGGAGGACAACGGGAGGGAGAGTTGTTGAGCCATGGATGACAGAGTTCAGCTTGGCGGGGACCAAAGGCGGTTGCCAGCGCCATCTCCCTCGCCCATCCCCCAGCCAAAATCCCAAAGGGAACCAGTTCCTGCCAGGGAACTTGCTTGCTCTGTGCAAACACCCAACGCTGTGCTTCTGCGGAGCCACCCCTCCAGCAGCGGGTCTGACTCCCTCCCGTTGCCACAGGGCCCCTCCCAAAGTGGATCACCGAAGGACAAGCAAGCTGAGCCTTCCCCTCCTGCCCCCGTGCACCTTGCCTACCCACCCCAGCTAATACGCCAGATCCCCAGCACCACAAGCCTGGCAGGGTGCAAGTAGCCCAGACAGGTCACGCCACCCCACAGTGAATCCCGCCCCTAGGAGAGGGGAAGAGAAGGCACACACCAGTCTGACTGTGGCCCCGGCGGTGGGCTGGGGGCAGACATCAGGTCTGACTGCGGCCCTGCCCACCAACACAAGTTATTCAAGACAGCACAGGGGAGGTGCCCCGCAGTCCCGCACCACTCCAGGGACTATCCAAAATGACGAAACAGAAGAATTCCCCTAAGAAAAACGTCCAGGAAATAACAACAGCTAATGAACTGATCAAAAAGGATTTAAACAATATAACAGAGTGAATTTAGAATAATAATCATAAAATTAATCGCTGGGCTTGAAAACAGTATAAAGGACAGCAGAAAATCTTTTGCTACAGAGATCAAGGGACTAAGGAACAGCCAGGAGGAGCTAAAAAATGCTATCAATGAACTGCAAAATAAAATGGAGACGACTACGGCTCGGATTGAAGAGGCAGAGGAGAGAAGATAGAATTATGGAAGATAAAATTATGGAAAAAGAAGAAGCTGAGAAAAAGAGAGATAAAAAAATCCAGGAGTATGAGGGAAAATTTAGAGAACTAAGTGATGCACTAAAGAGAAATAATATACACATAATTGGTATTCCAGAGGAGGAAGAGAGAGGGAAAGGTGCTGAAGGTGTACTTGAAGAAATCATAGCTGAGAACTTCCCGGATCTGGGGAAGGAAAAAGGCACTGAAATCCAAGAGGCACAGAGAACTCCCTTCAGACGGAACTTGAATCGATCTTCTGCACGACATATCATAGTGAAACTAGCAAAATACAAGGATAAAGAGAAAATTCTGAAAGTAGCTAGAGATAAACGTGCTCTAACATATAAAGGGAGACCTATAAGACTCGTGACGGATCTCTCTACTGAAACTTGGCAGGCCAGAAAGGAATGGCAGATCTTCAATGTGATGAACAGAAAAAAAATTATGCAGCCGAGAATCCTTTATCCAGCAAGTCTGTCATTTAGAATAGAAGGAGAGAGAAAGGTCTTCCCAAACAAACAAAAACTGAAGGAATTCGTCACCACTAAACCAGCCCTACAAGAGATCCTAAGGGGGATCCTGTGAGACAAAGTACCAGAGACATCGCTTCAAGCATGAAACCTACGGACATCACAATGACTCTAAACCCGTATTTTTCTAGAATAACACTGAATGTAAATGGACTAAATGCGCCAACCAAAAGACATAGGGTATCAGAATGGATAAAAAAAACAAGACCCATCTATTTGCTGTCTACAAGAGACTCATTTTAGACCTGAGGACACCTTCAGATTGAGAGTGAGGGGATGGAGAACTATTTCTCATGCCACTGAAAGTCAAAAGAAAGCTGGAGTAGCCATACTTATATCAGACAAACTAGACTTTAAATTAAAGGCTGTAACAAGAGATGAAGAAGGGTATTATATAATAATCACAGGGTCTATCCATCAGGAAGAGCTAACAATTATAAATGTCTATGCGCCGAATACAGGAGCCCCCAAATATATGAAACAATTACTCATAAACATAAGCAACCTTATTGATAAGAATGTGGTAATTGCAGGGGACTTTAACACTCCACTTACAGAAATGGACAGATTATCTACACACACGGTCAATAAAGAAACAAGGGCCATGAATGATACATTGGATCAGATGGACTTGACAGATATATTTAGAACTCTGCATCCCAAAGCAACAGAATATACTTTCTTCTCGAGTGCACATGGAACATTCTCCAAGATAGATCACATACTGGGTCACAAAACAGCCCTTCATAAGTATACAAGAATTGAGATCATATCATGCATACTTTCAGACCACAATGCTATGAAGCTTGAAATCAACCACAGGAAAAAGTCTGGAAAACCTCCAAAAGCATGGAGGTTAAAGAACACCCTACTAACGAATGAGTGGGTCAACCAGGCAATTAGAGAAGAAATTAAAAAATATATGGAAACAAACGAAAATGAAAATACAACAATCCAAATGCTTTGGGATGCAGCGAAGGCAGTCCTGAGAGGAAAATACATTGCAATCCAGGCCTATCTCAACAAACAAGAAAAATCCGAAATACAAAATCTAACAGCACACCTAAAGGAAATAGAAGCAGAACAGCAAAGGCAGCCTAAACCCAGCAGAAGAAGAGAAATAATAAAGATCAGAGCAGAAATAAACAATATAGAATCTAAAAAAACTGTAGAGCAGATCAATGAAACCAAGAGTTGGTTTTTTGAAAAAATAAACAAAATTGACAAACCTCTAGCCAGGCTTCTCAAAAAGAAAAGGGAGATGACCCAAATAGATAAAATCATGAATGAAAATGGAATGATTACAACCAATCCCTCAGAGATACAAGCAATTATCAGGGAATACTATGAAAAATTTTATGTCAACAAACTGGACAACCTGGAAGAAATGGACAAATTCCTAAACACCCACACGCTTCCGAAACTCAATCAGGAGGAAATAGAAAGCTTGAACAGACCCATAACCAGCAAAGAAATTGAATCAGTCATCAAAAATCTCCCAACAAATAAGAGTCCAGGACCAGATGGCTTCCCAGGGGAGTTCTACCAGATGTTTAAAGCAGAGATAATACCTATCCTTCTCAAGCTATTCCAAAATAAGGAAGGGAAGGAAAACTTCCAGACTCATTCTATGAAGCCAGTATTACTTTGATTCCTAAACCAGACAGAGACCCAGTAAAAAAAGAGAACTACAGGCCAATATCCCTGATGAATATGGATGCAAAAATCCTCAATAAGATACTAGCAAATCGAATTCAACAGCATATAAAAAGAATTATTCACCATGATCAAGTGGGATTCATTCCTGGGATGCAGGGCTGGTTCAACATTCGCAAATCAATCAATGTGATACATCACGTTAATAAAAGAAAAGATAAGAACCATATGATCCTGTCAATCGATGCAGAAAAGGCATTTGACAAAATTCAGCAACGTTTCTTAATAAAAACCCTCGAGAAAGTCGGGATAGAAGAAACATACTTAAACATCATCAAAGCCATTTATGAAAAGCCCACAGCTAACATCATCCTCAATGGGGAAAAACTGAGAGCTTTTCCCCTGCGATCAGGAACACGACAGGGATGTCCACTCTCACCGCTGTTGTTTAACATAGTGCTGGAAGTGCTAGCATCAGCAATCAGACAACAAAAGGAAATCAAAGGCATCAAAATTGGCAAAGATGAAGTTAAGCTTTCCCTTTTTGCAGATGACATGATATTATACATGGAAAATCCGACAGACTCCACCAAAAGTCTGCTAGAACTGATACATGAATTTAGCAAAGTTGCAGGATACAAAATCAATGTACAGAAATCAGTTGCATTCTTATACACTAACAATGAAGCAACAGAAAGACAAATAAAGAAACTGATCCCATTCACAATTGCACCAAGAAGCATAAAATACCTAGGAATAAATCTAACCAAAGATGTAAAAGATCTGTATGCTGAAAACTATAGAAAGCTTATGAAGGAAATTGAAGAAGATATAAAGAAATGGAAAAACATTCCATGCTCATGGACTGGAAGAATAAATATTGTCAAAATGTCAATACTACCCAAAGCTATGTACCCATTCAATGCAATCCCAATCAAAATTGCACCAGCATTCTTCTCAAAACTAGAACAAGCAATCCTAAAATTCATATGGAACCACAAAAGATCCTGAATAGCCAAAGTAATTTTGAAGAAGAAGACCAAAGCAGGAGGCATCACAATCCAAGACTTTAGCCTCTACTACAAAGCTGTCATCATCAAGACAGCATGGTATTGGCACAAAAACAGACACATAGACCAATGGAATAGAATAGAAACCCCAGAACTAGACCCACAAACGTATGGCCAACTCATCTTTGACAAACCAGGAAAGAACATCCAATGGAAAAAAGACAGTCTCTTTAACAAATGGTGCTGGGAGAACTGGACAGCAACATGCAGAAGGTTGAAACTAGACCACTTTCTCACACCATTCACAAAAATAAACTCAAAATGGATAAAGGACCTGAATGTGAGACAGGAAACCATCAAAACCCTAGAGGAGAAAGCAGGAAAAGACCTCTCCAACCTCAGCCATAGCAATTTCTTACTCGACACATCCCCAAAGGCAAGGGAATTAAAAGCAAAAATGAACTACTGGGACCTTATGAAGATAAAAAGCTTCTGCACAGCAAAGGAAACAACCAACAAAACTAAAAGGCAACCAACAGAATGGGAAAAGATATTTGTAAATGACATATCAGGAAAAGGGCTAGTATCCAAAATCTATAAAGAGCTCACCAAACTCCACACCCGAAAAACAAATAACCCAGTGAAGAAATGGGCAGAAAACATGAATAGACACTTCTCTAAGAAGACATCCGGATGGCCAACAGGCACACGAAAAGATGTTCAACGTCGCTTGTCATCAGGGAAATACAAATCAAAACCACACTCAGATATCACCTCACGCCAGGCAGAGTGGCCAAAATGAACACATCAGGAGACTATAGATGCTGGAGAGGAGGTGGAGAAATGGGAACCCTCTTGCACTGTTGGTGGGAATGCACATTGGTGAAGCCACTCTGGAAAACAGTGTGGAGGTTCCTCAGAAAATTAAAAATAGACCTACCCTATGACCCAGCAATAGCACTGCTAGGAATTTACCCAAGGGATACAGGAGTACTGATGCATAGGGGCACTTGTACCCCAATGTTTATAGCAGCACTCTCGACAATAGCCAAATGATGGAAAGAGCCTAAATGTCCATCAACTGATGAATGGATAAAGAAATTGTGGTTTATATACATAATGGAGTACTACGTGGCAAGGAGAAAGAATGAAATATGGCCCTTTGTAGCAACATGGATGGAACTGAAGAGTGTTATGCTAAGTGAAATAAACCACACAGAGAAAGACAGATACCATATGGTTTCAATCTTATGTGGATCCTGAGAAACTTAACAGAAACCCATGGGGGAGGGGAAGAAAAAAAAAAGAGGTTAGTGGAAGAGAGCCAAAGCATAAGAGACTCTTAAAAACTGAGAACAAACTGAGGGTTGATGGGGGGTGGGAGGGAGGGGAGGGTGGGTGATGGGTATTGAGGAGGGCACCTTTTGGGATGAGCACTGGGTGTTGTATGGAAACCAATTTGACAATAAACTTCATATACTGAAAAAATAAATAAATAAACAAACAGACAAACAAACAAACTTTAAAAACAACCCAGCTCTTGCAGAAGGCAGGCAGAGAGAGTGTGGTCAGAGGAGAGAACTAGGCAAAGAAGCACAGTGCTGAAGGCAAGAAGACAAAAGGTAACAGGATCTAATTCAAATTTCCCACAGTTATGTGAATCAAAGATCCCAAGTGATAACTCAGTGATGAAGGCATTTCAAAACTAGAATTTTAAAAGTCAGTGAATTTCAAACGGCATCTGGCAATTTAAGTTTAGAATTAAAAATACGTATGAGCAAAATTTAGAGAAGAAATGGTCTGCCCCAAAGGATTCTCTTCAAAAATATTTTTTTTCTCTCTTAAAAGAAAAATGGGATGGTTAGTAAGCAGAGCTAGGGCATTTATAACAATGTCTTTTCTCCCACCATTGATTTGTTTTCACTAGATAAGTAGTTAGTTTTCTAAAGTTTCTTATTTTCCCCCTTTTGCTCTTGGCCTTAACAAAATTGTTGGTTCTGGCCCTGTCATTAATTCCACAGATGGAAAATTCCCTTAGAGAAACATAATAACTTTTGTTTATTGAAATTACTAAAGGAAGGATAGTTTACTAGGTATTTGGATGATTGGATGTTGAGAAACATACCCTTTATCATTTACACTATTTCTGGTACAAGGACATTATTAAGTGTATGCATGTAAAACTTAGAACACCTGGGTTAAAACAGAAATGGAATGAGATAGGATCTCTTCATTACACCAGAGAAGTGAGTATTTCGGGACAAGTGACTGAGTTTTTCACGGTTTGCCAGCATGTTCACATACTGGCAACAAAGCCTAGATGCTCCCACCCAATCCTAGAAGCTTAATTTTTTTCATCCATCTTATATAGTGCTAATGACTGGGGATGATTGGGAATACTGTCCCATATCCAAGTGTATGAGATTCAATCTGTAACAGACACAAACACGTCTAAATTGACAAATTCTAAGTAGCAGTAGCTCAGCCATACTGATGAACAAATTCCATCAGTTAATAACTATGTTCTTTATCCTAAGTATTCCCTAAAATGTCTAGTCCAAAAATTAGATTAGTCTAGAAATTAAGAGCTGGGAAGGATTTTGGAGAGGATCTTCTCAGATCCATCCATTTTGTGGAAGATGCAATCAATATGACAGTAACACACATGCCCTGTTCTCAGGGAGCTACCAGCTTCAAGAGACAAAGATCCCTCAGCAAGAAATTACGATATAGTGTAACGGAGGGCCAACAGGTATAAGCATGTAATATAGGGTTACACAGTAATGACATGATCTCTTGCTTTGGGGAGTGTGCGAGGATCAAAAATGACTTCCCTGAGGAGGGGACTCTGAAGCTAAATCAATAAAGAAAGACTAAGATTTCTGCAAGTAAATAAGAGATCCCCAGAGGAAAGAGAAAGCATAGCATGGTGACAAACTAGCAAGCAGTCTACTCAGGTTGGTTGGCACAAAGAGGTGACATAAGATGGAGGATTCTGGGGGTCAGGTTAAAAAATAAATTTGACATCTAGAGTCCGTATATATGTGTATGTGTGCATAAATGCACGTATGTATGGGCACATGTACGTATATGTCCACATAGGGATGTGAAAATCATAATGTCCCAACAGGATACTCAACCACACTATGAGTGGTGCACTCAATTTTCGACCCCATTCACAAGGGTTGCTCAACACCTACCAACATAAAAGACCTGAGACACTGAAGTGTTCTGATCTGGTGTTTGAAAGACACTCATGCGAAGGTTGAGTGGCAATAAGCAAAGCTCAGACCATAATCAACTATTTACATTAGACATTATGCATGGGGGAATACGGACACATGAAAGGATTTTGAGCAGGGTAATTTAATACGCTTTACCTTTAGAAAGATCATTCTAAATCATTCCAAATTTAAGCAATTTAGAATGGTACCAAAATGAAGACATTTATTTTGAAGATGAAGACGAACAATTAAGAGTTATAATTAACAGAACTTCATTGTTACTTGGAAGAGTAGATGAATCAGAGAGGAAAGACAGTCATTAAATTTTGAGGAGCAAGTCTTAGAATATATGTGGATAATAACACCAATCACTGAAATAGGAAAAAATTCAAAAGAACCGGTTCAAAGAGCTGCGAGTAATGATTCTGTTGCATATCCAAGTAGAGACATAAAACCACAAGGTAAGTATATGATTCTGGATAACAACTGAAAGTTGTGGCTGAACAGATTTGGGAATTAGCAGCCTATTTTAAAAAGCTGAAGCCATCATTTAAAAACCCTTTTATGGACTACATGTATTTATAATATTTTATACCCTTAAAAATGTACAAAGCACTATTGTTATGTGTGTATATAGTACATTATCATTCCCGTATACCAGTTAGGAAACTGAGACTCCCAGAGTTTAAATAATTTGCAAAGCTAACAAACCTCTGCCAAGAGGTCAGCTTTTAATGTTACATCTTTCCATTTTTTTCCCAGTTTACCATGATGTTCCTCTACATCACACCATTGCTTTACTTGAGGTCATGGAAAAAAAAACATCTCTCTCCTTTTCTAAATAATACCTAGTTCATCTGCATTTCTAAGTCATTAATTATTAGGCTGTTTGTTTGCAGTGGTTTGACTAATTACACTCCATAATTCATAGAACATCATCATCATTCATCCCTGGAAAGCCAATCTCTTGCTCTATGTATTCATTATTTTTTTATCCCAACTCTTCAGTATTTCCATCCCATGCCAGTGACTCATTTTCTAATGTTAGGTATCCATTCTTTTCTATGTATTGTATTGTGTACGTGCATGGAAGTTTGTTTCTCTCTGTTTTAATTTCACCCTATCTTTTTAAAGAGCTGTTTGTTTTTAAGAGCAGTTATGTGTGTGCATCTAGTTTTCTGTTACTGCTACACGTGATTCTAGAGGACGAACTGGCCACATTTTACTTACCATTTCCTCTGAGCTCTGCATATTCCTGCCTTCAACTTTTTTTTTTTCCAACTTCACTGAGATATAATCTGTCTACAACATTGCCTAAGTTTTAAGTTATACAAAATAGTCATTTAAATATTTTCCTTATAGACCTGTGTCAGAATTCTCTGACCTACCTATCCTGGGCAGAGATGCAAGGTCACAGGGTGTGCAAACATTTAATTTTACTAAACGTTGTCAGATTTTTTTTTTTTAGAAAGCCTGTTACTGGTGTATTCTCCAAAGCACATACACTTTGGGAGTTTTATTTAAGAAATTCTACCCACCCCTAGGATCCCCCAAATCTTCTACTTTTTCTTCTATTAATTTTATAGTTTGACCTCTCATAATTAAGTATGAATCTATCTTGATTGTGTGTGTGTGTATATATATATAGTCACATATATTTATTGCATCTATGTGTAGATACATATAAGTTGCAAATATCTATATATATGTATGTTTTATATAAAAGAAGGTAGTTTTATTAACACCACCCACTACCCAATCCATATTTTCTCCTTTGATTTTCAGTGTCACTGTTAGTATCTACTAACTTATTTTATCAACATACTCTGTCTTCCCTAAAGCATGACTCTGGAGCCATAAAAAGCACCATCAGATCAATCAACTGATCTCAAGTTTAATAATTTCACATTCTTCTTATTATGATCCCTCTGTGGACATGATGAATCCCTCAATTTTAAACAATACAAATGATTCAACACAGTTACGTCAAACCTCTTTGAACCTTTGGTTTGGCCAAAGGTCTTTAAAACTGGGCAGACAGAACACGCTCGTCAGAAACAGCCCTGGAAAGGAACACTACGGCAGACACAGAGCTCTGGGCTACAAGAACCCCAACTGTCCCACTGATTGAAGGAATCTTTCCGACAACGACTTTCTTCCTGGGTAAAATAAATATAAGGGCCATCTACGTATCTTGCATAAAGTTACCGATTCGCTGACTGATACTTATGGTAAAGTAATGGAAGGCATTTACTGTTATAAAGTCTCGTTACATCCAATGTATAGATTTAGACACTCCAAACAATTGGTAAAGATGTTTTAGGACTCTTTCTCCCCCTAAAACAAATCCCAGCCAAAATAAACACATAAATTAATTTTTGTAAACTTACTCAATATTTTCTCTACCGTAAAAGTCTCTGCCTCTCAAAAGAAATTTCTAAAATTCTTATTTCAGAAACATGGAATCTCTGATTTAAAAACAGTTTTAAATAGTACATTATTACCATATTCACAGTTGTACAACTCTGTTAGACCAGCAGGAGACAATGAGCCTGTCTCTCCCCCTCTTGTCACCAGCAGTAGCCAGTTCTCCTTAGCATCTGTTTGTAAACTCCAGTATAATGGCTGTTAATCCACAAGTACTTGCAGAAGCCTATGCAAATTTATTCCAGATGAGGGCGGCCAATAGCTACTTCTAATGCTTCTGTTCTCTGTTATCAGGCTGCCCACCTCAGCTCTAAGTAACAATTTGAACTTTCTGTTTGCCAGATGATGCTAGAAACATCTGTTGACTGATGTCCCCCAAAATAGCTCCGGGTGTCCAACCATAGTCACCCCTACCGCAAAAGATCAGACCCTTTCAGCTTCTACTAATTACCACATCCTCTCTCCGTGTCGGCATCATTTCAAGACAAATTATCCCTTCCTCTGCTCTATCATAATCTTTTGAGTAATTTTCATCCAATGTTTGAATCCTTTAAAGTGATTGATAGTATTCATTTGAAGAGTTATCTCATCTCCCCTTTTAGATATTTCTCAATACTTTGGTTTTAGGAAAGCAAATGTGAATGAGGACACAAGCTGATTAATTTCGCACTTCTGTTACCTCTTTGCAAACATTTATGCATTATTTTTCTTAGAGAAATTCTATCACATGGTAACTGATTCAAAACCACTCTCATTTTCTCTCTTTCACATCCTTACCAGAACAGTCTTGAGTTAATATCTCTCCCAGCCAAACTTCAAACTTATCAAAATATTTATAAGTTATCACTAACATAATAAGAGTTATCTTCCTCTGAATAATTTTTTCCCATCATCGTTCCTTGGAAAGCATGATTTTAAGAGTTTTTCATTTCTATCCTTTTCATGGTGCACATGTTTTGGTTTTCTTAAGTACAGTTATGTCTGAAAGCTATAGCACTTTAAAATGCTGAAACAGAGTAAGCCCCCCCCCCAAAAAAAAATCACATCTCCTTTTTAGCACGGTGAGCAAATTCACTGATCTTCAGAAAGTATGGTCTCAAGCAGCTAAGGATTAAAGGTTTTTGGGTGCATTTGTTACAAGTAAAAACATGGCACTGACTACTGTAATTAATGTCAATATCCAATAGGAAAAAAGCACCAACTTATTTGAGAGATTGATTCAGCATTTTAGTTGTTCTGTCTCAGGCAAGAAAAAGAACAAGAAAAAGAACAAGAAAAACAAAGTGAGAAACTAACTCTGGAAAAGCACAATAACACAGACGATTAGAGAGGGAATGTTGAGGAGGGAGGGACCTGAGAAGTCTAATGAAAAAGCTCAGAAGAAAGGAAAAAGGAAGAAAAGATGACAAAGAAGAAACCCAAAGAAGACACAATGTGACAGAGTAGCGAAGAGGAGAATGCAAAGGAGAGAGAGGGAGAGGTGAAAAGAAAAACAGTAATGCAGGATTTAAAAGCATAGTCTTGGAACCATTGTGCAAATCCCGAAGTCCTGCCAACAGAGTGACTGCTGCATGGGTCTTTCCAGAAAAGTCTTAACTAATCACCTGCAGTCATATTTTGAACATACATCATAGATCGTGTGTGTGCACGAGAGAGAGAGAGAGAGAGAGAGAGAGAGAGAGAGGGAGAGAGGTGGGGGGGGGAGAGGGAGAGGAAACAAGCCAGACACACATCAGAAAGTCTACCATACATTTCTACTTCTCAAAAATTTAATCAGAGTAAAATATCTGAATGCTTAAGGGATTTTTTTAAGTAATTACTAGCACCATGACGTTGAGCATGATACTTGACCCCTTTAAATTTCAATTTCCTCATCTATAAAATGGGGATTATAATAACATCTATCTTGGAGTTTTTATGAGGATTAAATTAGCTAACATATTTACATAATTTAGAATAGGGCCTGACATACAGTGAGTACTATATAAATGTTAGCTCAAATTAATAGCTTAGTAGCAGTTATAGTAGCAGTAAAGAAGCTGTAGATGAACTGGTACTCAGAAATTATTAATACTCTTTCCAGAAAAAGGAGAGAATGATGTATATAGGGAGGAATCCAAGAATAGGAGTCAGGGAATAAGGATTTGTGTTTCATTTTTGTGGTAGATGGGTGTGCAACCTTTTAATTTAATATCCTGAAGCTTGGTTTTCCTCATTTTTGACAAGAATGCATTGGCCTAATTTATACCAAAGGTCTTCAGATACTAATCTTCAGTGGTAGCTTTTATCTGATTTAAGATGTTGTGGGCTCCAACATGTAGACGATCTATCACTAAAAAGACTGCTAGATGCTTGCCCCTGTAGTTTCAAAGGAGGTAATGGCACTTGTCCAGATTACAGGATGAGCCACTTCAAAGTACTCCTCTTGTGATCACTCTGGATTATTTCTTACCATCATCAATGCACCAGAGCCTTTTACAAAAGGGTCATGACTGGACAAGGTATGAACAGATTTCAGATACTCCCACCCAAGGTATGGGCCAAGTCCTTCCAGGAACCACCATTCCTTGCTCCTCATCCTGCTGTGTGGGCCTACCTTTCAATTCACCTTGGAATGCATCCATTATAAAACCCTGAACAAATTTTCAGAAGAGCTAATGATTGAATATTTTTTTCTTAGTGTCTCAGGTGAGTCAGACTTGATTAAAAAAATTCAATCATCTTAGGGTTTGGGAGGGCTTGCTCTCTTAAGTCACCAGGTGGCACATGCCAATCCCCTTTGTCCATACCTGCCTCTCTCTGAGGCTATGAAATACGTGCCATACCTGAGGAGTCTCTATTGTGGGGTTATAAATTTTTTGTTAACAAGTGGATAAACCTAGGGGTGCCTGGGTGACTCAGTCACCTGAGCAACCGATTCTTGATTTCGGCTCAGGTCATGATCTCATGGATGTGAGACTGAGCCCTGCTTTGGGCTAAGGGCTGAGCCTCCCTGGGATTCTCTCTCTCCCTCTCTCTCTGCCCCTCCCCTGCTCCAAACAGACAAACTTTAAAAAAGAAGAAGAAGAAGAAGAAGAAGAAGAAGAAGAAGAAGAAGAAGAAGAAAAACCTAAATGAATCCTGCATCTAACCCTCTATGTTAGCTTTGGATAGCAATCTATGAATAGGTAAGGTGAGATTAAAAAGTGCATGTGTAGAATTAAAAAAAAAAAAATAACTTAGATTTAAAATTATACCATTGGTGCAAAAGGCAGTGTAACAACAATCTTTAGTGACAGTGCCATATTGATGAAATCTAGCAATGCCAAACCCATGGAGAAAAAATTTAAGTAAAACTCGGAAACAACAGAACAAACTCTAAGTCTGGATCAGCACTGGAGGTTTGACTACTATGATCTTAGAGACCACCCAATATCTAATTATATGAAATTCATATATATAATTCATTCATATATGCATTATTTTTACTAGGCTTTCCTACATATTTCCCATCAGACTTGAGTTGAGAAACAAAAAATTTTAATAAGAATATATGCAGCTATGACTAGAAACATTTTATATCTATTTCCCTGAATTTTCACAAATGAATTGTATTAAGTTTTTCTTATTAACTTATGAAACTTTTAATATTATAGTCCTAAATTATATTCCCATGAAGTTCACAAATATATTTTGTTTTCTTGATATTGCACATTGAAATTTTGCATGAGTTATCACTTCATTTTGCATTTCTCACGTGTTCATTCTTTTAATTCTTTTCTCATATCAGTACTGCAAAATATCAAGATTTATTTTTTCACTCAACAAGCAAATACTGCTTCCTCAATAGTTACCTAAGTTTCTGGTAGCCCCGATACAGCAGCCATCTTAACCTTCTCTATATTCTTTTCTCCAGTCTAAAATTTGCTTCACCATTTCTTAAACTTCTTACGGCTTAGTAAAGAACCATTTTATGAACTCGCTGTATCCCTGTAGGATAATCAATATTAGGAAGTGTATTCAACTATCAGAAATAACTTTTCAGACAATCATTACAGAGCACAAAGGCAGCTTCTCATTCATCAATGGGAACAAAGTCTAGAAGCAGAAAAAGAATACCTAAGGCATCTGAGATTCTGCTCCTGAAACATGCCTTTTCTGACACACCCAATAGATGGGCTTAATTGTAGGGTGTTTGCTTCGTACCAATCCAGTGGTGCCATTCCAAGGAAATGGTTCATTCTGGCAGCTGTTTATCAGCATCCTTGCTTCACAGGTGACAAAAGAGTGCCAGACTATTAACACTGTGCTTTGCTATCATCCTTTGATGGACAAGTCTCCACCACATTTAAAGGGTAATAAAGCTATTTTTTTTCCAAAGAGTACTATCAGAGTTTGGGGGGGAATACTTAGGTACCACGTCTATACTAGCAGCTATTTCTATTTTGAATATAGGTTGACAACTCAAATGTTTTAGGTACCCAATGGAATGAATGAGAAAAATATGTTCGGTCACATGGATGGCTGAGCAAGTGCACATGGTTACTCCCAAGCAACTCTAATCACATGTATCATTGATTACAGCCTAACAGTATCATTTTTTGGTCTTACGGATCACAACCTTCCATGTACTGGATTTAAGAGCAAGAATGTGAGTTTTGTGCTCTTTCCAAAGAAACTCCTAAGAAGTCCATTTATATGTTATATTCCCTCTTCTTTAGAGCATTAGAATGATGAAAACTTAAACTCTCCTCTGTTCACAATTGTATTTCACCTTGTAGATCACAGGAAAACCATAGAAAATAGAATAAAAATCACACAATGAATTTCATGAAAAATGACTATAGGACTTTTCTTAGCTCACTGTCAGAGAACCATTTCTTTGTCAAGTTAGTTTAACTAAAACTGGGATCTAAATTTTATTGAGGTTCAAAAGGATGTTCTTCCAAGAAACACTTGTTACATGGTTACTATGTGCCACATAATACTGTTAGTACTACAGACATCTCAATTAATACTCAGAAAGATACTATTCACTAGCCATCTTCATTTCTTTTTATTTTTACATCTATAGATGTGAAAACAGATGCGAAAACAGAGTTTTCAAATAACTTCCCCTCGAATACATAGCTCTCCAATGAATCAAATCAAATTAAAACGCAGTTCCAATTCCAAAGCATTTGTTCTTTGCATGATACGACACTGCCTCCATAAAATGCCCTATTTATTGTATTCTAAGGGGTTACCCTCAAATTGCTTAGTTTCCATATCCGGTTTAGTTTTAGTGCTATCTCTTATTGTACTTCCTGTTACCTTCCCCAGAGTTCTGTCTTACACTGTGCTTTTCCATCATAGGGTAAAAAAATAAAAATAAAAATAATAATCCTTGAAGAAAGTATTTATAGATCAACTCCTCTGTGCTCCACACCATGTTTGGAGATTAGGATAGAGTACGACTTGGTGCCATGATTCATGAAATCCCAGTAGGAAAAAGGGTAAGAAAAACACACAGGCAATAATAATATACTAATTAACCTCTAATTATTAACTGAATTAACATCTATGTGTCAAACACTGTGACACAAGTAAGTACCTGACATGTAAAACTACTAATACTAACAATATGTCTATACAATAGAAATGATCCATATGCAAAACTTATCAGTGAGGTCCATCATGGTTTAGGAAGTAACTTTTCCAAAGAAGATAGTTTTGTAAGAGACAGAAATCATACTTAAATTCATGTTCCTAAGGGAAACTTAAAGCATTTATCTTCATTTTCCAATTTGAAGGTACCCATCCTCACTCTATACACACACCAAAAAAATATATATATGTACCTCTTCCAATGTGAATATCTAAAAAACTTCTTGGGTATTGATTTGATATACTCAAATGCCCCATTTCTATATTGAACTTTTTAATACGGTAATGCATAAGTATAGTGAAAATCACCTATTTTATAAAATAACATATTAAGAAATGCAGCATTTCTTTTTCTGTCACATTTTGGAAAGCAACTGATGCTGCCATACTTTAATATCACCATCTTCAATTCACTGGAGCCAGGGCTGAGACATCTAATGCAGCTTTCTGAACACTTTGTTGTTACTTTCACCATGATCGTTTGAGCCAAATCACCTTTTCACTCCATCTATGATGATAGACACTGATAACTGTATCACAACCCACAAGCATGGATTCCCATAACTGTAGGGCTGTGTTTGCTTTGTATTCATCCCATAAGAGGGTATTTGTTGATATATAGCCATGAATTGCAGATTTTTAGTGTTCCTTAACAGGCTTGTTTACAATTTCCAACATCTACAGTTTGTAAAATTATGAACCCGGCAAGTCCAAAGTAGAGTTTTGATCTAAACACAGAATAAAAATGGGAGTCTGGGGATACACTTAATGCACAGAAAACTTAGCCTTATGTATGTACTGATGAAAACTAATCATCCAACTGGAAAGGTAAAAAAAAAAATCGAACAAAAAGTAAATGAAAAGAAAATATAAAGAAAATAATGAAGATGAAAGGAAATTTAATGAGGTTGAAAAGAGAAAGTTGAATAAATAAGCTTTAAAAACAAATCTATGAAATAGATCAACTACTAGCCAACCTGGTCAAGCAAAGAAAGTTCAACATATACAAAGTAAGAAAAGACTTAGGAAAAACAATCACTCAAGGAAAGACTACATTTTTAAAATTGTACTACATTTCTCCCAAATGTCCCTCCCTACTTTCTTTTCTCTGCCCTGGGCCAAGGGACGACTGACTCAGAATTTGCAACCTTCCTTGCCCTCTGGTTTTCATTTGGGTTTGGCCAAATGGAAAATCAGGAAATGGCAAGGAAATAAGATTGGGTTATTTACTGACCCCAAGAACCCTCCCACTAAGCTACTGTACACTATCTGCATTCCTTCCCGAAGGCTCCATTTCCAGCTGGGTCTTCACTATGAAACCACCCCTGGAGTTGTTCTTTCCCTTTGCCCCTTCCCTGCACTGGTGAGAGCTCCCTATTGTTAAGAGCCCCAAATCCTGTATTCCTCTTTGAGTTTCTTCAAGCTTGTCTACATCATCTTTGTTCTTTTATTTAACTTTCTTCAGAACGTGCAGGCTAAATATGCCAGCAGTTTCTTGCCAGGATTCTAACAGAAAAATCATAATATGGTCTTTGCAAATATATCTGAAAAACAGGTTAAATTGCTAATTTTCTAAGAAATATAATTTAGCAAAATTGATTCTCATAGAAAGAAAAAGTATGAATAGATCAACAAATGTCGAAGAAACAGAGCATGTTATCAAATACCAGCTCCAGAACCGCCAAGCCCAGGTACAAAGAACAAAGCCAATGGGGCACCTGGGTAGTTCAGTCAGTTAAGTGTCTGACTTTGGCCGGGGTCATGATCTCACAGTTTCTGGGTTCCAGCCCTGCATCAGGCTCTGTGCTGACAGCTCAGGGCCTGGAGCCTGCTTTGGATTCTGTGTCTCCCCCTCTCTCTGCCCCTCCCCTGCTCATGCTCTGTGTCTGTCTCTCAAAAATAAATAAACATTGGGGGGAAAAAAAAAAAGAACAAAGTCAGTACAGCAAAGGCCAAATAGACCCAGTGCCCCTTAATGGTTTCATAGCACAGAATAAGAAGGGACATTTACAAAGCGTTTTTATGAAGCAAATGTAACACTGATGCAAAAACTTGATAGAAACTGGACAATCAAGAAACAAAGACCCATGTCACTTATGACTGTCAAAGCAAAAATCCCAAATAAAATATCGACAAGCAGAATTCATTAAGGCATCACAACTACAGTATATCATGGGCAAGTGAGGTTGTGTCAAAAAGTCTAAGAACGGTTTCATTTTCAGCAACTTATTAAAATGGCTCACTATATTATTAAAGCTCAGGAGAAAGAAATTGTGATAAACTTCATAGATGCTAAAAGGATACTAAAAAAATAATCAGCATCCATTTCTGATTAAAATAAAAGCTCAATGATTATTTTTCTAAGTATTACACACATATGTGCATGCCCCAGAGCCAGCATTTTACCTAATAAACACCAAGAGCAACAATGCTATAATGAACAAGACAAAGATGCCCACATTCCCCAGTAGTATTTAATACTTTATTTGAGGCATTAGAAACTTCTTGGCAGCAAAGGAAACAAATGACAGGGAATAGGCAACTTACAGGGTGAGAGAGAATATTTACAAATTAGTAATCTAGTAAGTGGTTAATATCCAAAATAAATAAGAAACTCCTACATCTCAATAGTGAAAAATCAAGCAACCCAATTTAAAAAATGGGTAGAGAACCTAAATAGACATTTCTCAAATGACCAAGAGACACATGAAAAGATGCTCAATATCACTTATCATCAGGGAAATGCAAATAAAAACCACAATGAGTTATTACTACAAAGTTGTTAGAATGGCTACTATAAAAAAGATGGAAGATAACTAGTGGAGTGGATAGCAAGGGAAAGTAGCAAAGAGAAAACTCGTTTACTCTTGCTGGCAACGTAAACTCATACAGCTATTATGGAAAACAGTATGGATTCCTCACAGTATTAAAAACAGAACTACACTATGATCCCGCAATCCCACTTCCAAGTATACGTGCAAAGGAAATGAAAACAGCATATCAAAAAAAGGGATCTGTGTTCCCATGTTTATATCAGCATTATTCCTAATAGCCAAGATATGGAAAAAACCTCAGTGTCAATCAATGGATGAAGAGATTAAGATGTGAGACAGACACACACGAGTACTATTCAGCCGTAAAAAAAAGGAAATCCTGGCATTTTCAACAATACAAATGGACCTTGAAGACTTTATCCTAAGTGAGATAAACCACACAAAGAAAGACAAATACTTTATCACTTGTAAGTGGAACCTAAAAAGGCTTTAAATCATAAATACAGAGAGTAAAACTGGTCATTACCAGGGGCTGGGGTTTGGGGGAACAGCAGAGATGTTGTTTAAGGGTACAAATTTTCAACTAGTAGACAAGTAAGTCTTGAAGACCTAATGTACAGTATAATGAATACAGACAAGAATATTACACTATCATCAAACCTGCTAAGAGACTAGATCTTAATTATTCCCGTAACAAAAAAAAAATGATGCTTCTGTGATATAATAGAGGTGTGAAATATTATTACAGTTGCAATCATACTTAAATGTATGTGTCAGGTAAAAATTAATTTTAAAAATATCTGTCTTAGATTTCCAAAGGCAAGAAAAAGAGGGATAAATACTAACAAATTCCATGAAAGCTCAGATTTCTGAAGCTTTAATACCAGAATCAGAAACAGCAAATTTAGATTCTCCCATAGAAACAAATGCAAGTTATCACCAGATTTTCTCATTGCATTTATCACTAAGTAGCTGACCAGACAATTCAATAAAATGCAAAATAAACTTGGGGTGACTCCTTTTTCCTTGAAAATAAATGATGAACAATTGGATTTGTCTGATGTTTGAGAAGGGCTGACATTTTAGAAGATCTGGATGCATACATTACTTGGCCGCTAGTACGTAAAGAGTGTAGTAAGCACCGCAGACATGAAAAATTTTTAAATGAATTCTAAAACCAGGCACAAAAAAAAGGAGTTATGAAATCCCACTGATATTTTTTGAACAGTTTCAAGACTTTCAAAATGATCACCCATGTCTGGGTACGTGTCCAAAAGAATTCCAAGCAGGATCTCATAAAGATATACGGACACCCAGGTTCATTTCAGCATTATTCACAATAGCCAAGAGGTGGAAGCAACGCAAATGCCTGTTGGCGGGTGAATGGATAAGGAAGATGTGGTAGCCACTTACAGTGAAATATTACTCGGCCTTAAAAAAGAAAGATATCTTATGGCATACTTCAACATGGATGAGCCTTGAAGACCTTAGGCTAACTGAAATAAGTCAGTCTCTCTCTCTCTCTCTCACACACACACACACACACACACACACACAATCTGCATGATTACACTCATAGGAGGTATCTAAAGCAGTCAAAGTTATAGCAACAGAAAGTAGAATGGTGGTTACCAGAGATTGGGTGGGGGGAGGAGGAAATGGGCAACTGGGTGTTAAAGGGGAACAGGGTTTCAGTTTTACCAAGTTTTACAAGATGAAAAAGTTCTAGAGATCTGTTGTACAATGTCAACATAGGTAACACTACTGAGACGTACTCTTAAGCATCTGACTCAGATAAGACAGGTAGAGTTAGGACAGTGACCTCTGATGCCTTACGTGGTCCCTCTGAACCTTCACCCAGATTCTTTTCTGACAGCATTCTGCCTTCTCTTGCTCTCCATGCTTCTGCTCCAGCCACACAGGTCTCCTTCCTGCCATCCAAGCACACATGTACCGTGATGAATGGTCGTCTTCAAAGAGACGAGCCCTGTGTAAGCAATAAATATGGCCGTATTTGGAAAAAAGCTTCTTTGCCGGTGTAATTATCTTGACTGAACTCATGCTGGATTACCAGTGTGGGCCCTAAATCCCGTGACAGCCGTGCTTACAAATTATACAAGAAGAAGACACAGATACACAGAGAAGGCCAAACCAGAGACACACAGGAGAACGTCACGTGGAGATGAAGGCGAAGATTAAAGTGATGCAACCACAAGCAAGGAACACACTGAGCCGTCAGAAATGGAAGAGGCAAGGAAGGATTCTCATCTAGAAACTTTGGAGGGAGTGTGGCCCTGTGCACAGTTTGATTTCAGACTTGTGACTTGCAGAACTGTGAAACTAAAACAACCATACAGCAGATACTCTCCTGTCTCAGGACTTGTGCACTTGCTGTTTGCTCTGCCTGGACCATTCCAGATATTTACATGACTATCTCCAACAGTTCTTTTAATTCTTTGTTCAAATGTCACCTCCTCCATGAGGCCTTCTGTAATCACACCATTTAAAAGAGCAAGGTGTGTCATGTTCCCTATCCCCCATCCTAGCGCTATTTTTCAAAACCACTTTTTCCTAAAAACTTTGCTACTTGAATTTTTATTACCTGTTGTATTAGTTTCCTGGGGCTGCCATAACAAATTACCACAAAATGAGTTGCTTACCACAACAGAAATTTATTTTCTTGGGCTGCCGCAGGTGACTCAGTCAATTAAGCATCTGACTCATGATTTCAGCTCAGGTCATGATCCCAGGGTCATAAGAAGAGCCCCACATTGGGCTCTGCACGGAGTGCAGAGCCTGCTTGGGATTCTCTCTCTCTCCTTCTACCTCTCCATATATATATATATATATATATATATATATATATATATCTATGTTTGAGGCTCCTCTAGCAAAGGAGCCTTCCCTTGCCAGCAATTTTTGGCATATCATGGCTTACAGACACATCACGCCAATCTCTGCCTCTATTGCCATATGGCGTTTTTCCTCTCTGTCAGTGTCTGTGTCCCAATTTCTCTCTCATGAATACAATGCCAGCTAGTGTATTAGGGACCACCATAATCCAATAAGACATCGTTTTAATTTTTTTTAAGTTTACTTATTTACGTACTTATTTTACTAATCTCTATGCCCAAAGTGGAGCTTGAACTCATAATCCCAAGATCAGGAACCAAATGTTCTTCTAACACAGTCAAGCACCCCAGACCTCATTTTAATTGAATCACATCTACTAACAACCTATATCCAAATAAGGTCAATCACAAATACCAGGGGGCAGCACAACAACACCCCCCTTTTGGGGTACACAATTCAACCCACAATACCTGTCTCCCTCTACTAGACTATAAGCTACATTAGAACTAGGATTCTTTTTTTTTTTCTATTCTAGAGAGAGAGTGCATAAACGGGAGAGGAGCAGAGGGAGAGAATCCCAAGCAGGCTCCACACTCAGTGAAGAGCCCAACACAGGGGCTTGATCCCGTGAACATGAGATCATGACCAGAGCTGAAATCAAGAGTCAGACACTCACCTGAATGAGTCACCAGGTACCCCTAAATTAGTTGGATATAGATAAAAATTTTGCAAATTCTTCAAAAGATATGCTAGGATGTGCATATCCACAGCCATAAAAATAACCAGTACACTAACTAATTCACAGAATTAATATATTTTTAAAGTAAATACATTACTTTCCCAAAGCATTCAATGCCATTTGTTTCCAAGCCTCTTATTTTATGTAAATAACTTTTTTTCTTGATTTCAAATCACTAGTATAAACTTTTAGTCCTTATTCTTCTGTATCCTACTTCTTTATTGCTTCGAATGAAAGTACTTGTTAATAGGTTTGATCCATTGGTAAAATGTTCAGTACCTAAACAGCTGAATACAAAACTAAATTCCAATGTGAGGTTTCCAGGTATAAAAGAATGCACAATCTCTGACATTTATGGAATACTTAACATTATTAATGTAGTAAAAAAAAAAAAAAAGCTCTTTAAAAGGTAAATCATCTAAGAGTAAGAGCTCAAATTTCTATTAATAGCAATATGTACTTTTCATGCTTTAAGTGAAAACCATCGGTGACAACACTTTTCGAAGTAGAACCGACCAGTTAGGAAGGCATCTGTGGGTCTGTATCTAACATCCAAAGCCACCGCTGACCTCTCAGAAAGAGTAACTATTCAGTTCAGTCACCAACTGAGTCCTTATTCACATAACAGGACAACACAGAAGGTTATTCCTTTTACCTCAACACGTTTCTTTTAATGAGTAGGAGTCGTGATCATTTCTTCTATACAACTAAGCCTAACAGGAGGAGGAAAAGTAATGTACTAGGTCTTTTCAAATGTCATTTTTCAAATATATTTTTGTCAATATGGATGCTTGGTGTATTATTATGAAATGCTAAAATATCCTACTGAGGCTTTCTTCCTATTTTACGAAGCTCCTTTGCTGGAGAAGCAGCAGCAGCGCCATCTTCTGGAATAAATGGAAGGCAAAATAATTAGTGGTGTTTGTAAAAGTCAGAGTCCTGAGGAAAAATAGATCATATACAAAATGAAAAGCATGCAAATCAATCTTAGCTGTTAATCATCACAGAAGAAATTAACATGGAATAAATATCTGATACCAAGAAACAACTGCACAAGGGCAGCAAACCCTTCTTCCAGCATAAGCCTGTGTGGGTAGCTCATGCTATGCTGGGTATTTTTAACATATAAAGTACACAAGAAAATGACACACAATTAGAGGAAAATGTATGTTCTGGAAATTAACTGAAAAAAACTCATGAGATCCCGTTAGATTCAAACTGCTTTGCTATGGGAAAGTTGAAGAGACTGAGAAAAAAAAAATAATATTTTATCCTGCCTGCCACTGAAAATATGTATAATATAAAATGGAATAAAGAAGCTCACAAAAGAAAATGACTGCAGCACGCCATACAGAGATTCAGTGAATGGGAATGCAGGGTTTTATCTGGGATAGGCTAGTCAGGGCATCAATTATAAGGGGCATGAAATCAGTCCCTGGTAAATTGGGGTAATGAAGAAAAAAGTGATCATTTCTTAGAGTGCAACAGATGGCTAAATGAAACTCTTGGATTTGGGATGGGATAGGAGACTCCTGGTGTGGAAGGAAAAGTTGTGAAGCCCCCCAGAAAGCATGGTTGGTGTGGCGGGCAGAATTCTAAGATTCTGGGCTCCTGGCATACACTCACCTTCTCCCAGTTAATTCAAACACTTATCTAGGTACTGCTGGAAAGGAATCTTGCAATAAATTGATCTGAAGATAACAGAGAGCACTGAGGTGGGCCCCAATTTAATCAGATGAGCCCCTGAAAAGTACACAATTTTCAGGGTGCCTGTGTGGCTCAGTTGGTTGAGCATCAGACTCTTGATTTCTGCTCAGGTCATGATCTCATGGTTCATGAGACTGAGCCCTGTGTTGGACTCTACACTGACAGTGCAGAGCCTACTTGGGATTCTCTCCCACTCCCTCTACCCTCCTCCACTGGCTCTCTCTGTCTCAAAAATAACTAAGTAGGGACACCTGAGTGGCTCAGTCAGTTGGGTGTCCAACTTTGGCTCAGGTAAGGATCTCACGGCTCGGCTCGTGGGTTCGAGCCCCACATCGGGCTCTGTGCTGACAGCTGGGAGCCTGGAACCTGTTTTGGATTCTGTGTCTTCCTCTCCCTATCTGCCCTCTCCCACTCATGCTCACTCTTTCTCACTCTCAAAAATAAACATTTAAAAAAAATTTTATAAATCAATAAATCAGTTGGTAAAACTTAAAAAAAAAGTACAGAATTTTCTTTGGCTGGTTGCAGAGAATGAAGTCAAAGATTAGAAGTGCCATTGCTGGTTTGAGAATATAGGAGGCCAGATGTCAAGGAACATAGGTGGTGTCCAGAGCTGAGAGTAGCCTCTGCTGACAGCTGGCAAGAGAATAGGGACCTCAGTCCTTTAACTGCAGGGAATTGAATTCTGCCAGCAAGAATGCACCTGGAAGTAGATTTTTTTGCCACTCACCAAATAACTCACTTGGCAGACCCCTAGATTTCAGCCTGTGATACCCTGAACTGAGAACCTGGCCATGCCTGGCTGAACCCATACAATTGTTAGGTAATAACTGATTATTGTTTGAAACCACTAAGTTTGTCACCATTTATTATTTAGCAATAAAAACTACGAGATAAAAATAGATCCACTTAAAATCACTTTCTAAGAAATAGTTTCTGTAACCATCTGGCTTTAGTATTTGCTGAGGGGGTTATATGTTTTGCCCTTTCCTTTTACAATGGTTAGATGAACTTTTACATAAATATTTTGGAACACATTAAAAGATTAATGTCTTGTCCGGCACCAAATTATCAGCTTTGTCAGTGGGCCTACAACATTAACTCACATTGAGGTGCCTTCATGTCTGCCAATAACCAAGAGTAAAAATAAAAATACTTAACAGCTGGAACCACATGGGCATGACCCAATCATTCAGACATCCTATTTATCAGAAAGGCCACTAGCTGGTCAACATACTGGCAACGGCTGTACATCATCTCTGCCAAAAACTGTGTTCCTGGTGGGAAATAGGCAAGAACAAAGGTATGGAATCAGGAGAACATCTTCAGAGGCAAGAAACAGAACAGGTTTGCAAAGCTCAGTTTATCTAAGAGTTCTCCCTCCCCAGCTTCTTGGAGACACCATTACCTCAAAAGCTCTATCCTTAGGGTTGCCAGATTTAGGTGAAGAAAATAACATGACATGGAGTTGAATCTGAATTTCAGGTAAGTAATGCATTATTTAGTATACGTACAGGTCCAAAATATTGTACAAATCCAAAGTAGACCAGTGTACTCCGAACCAACCACTAAATATTGCATGACACATACTGATATAGAAAAAGGTATTGTTGATCTGAAATTCGCATTTAACATCTCTTCCTTACTACCTAAGTTTTTTCTTACCTAAAATAGATCTATGTTTCAGATCCTTCTGTCTACCAAGATATACTATAATAACAACCCCGATCTTCACCATTCCTGCACCTGGGCCTTGTAATTTTGCAGATGATCATCTTCAAGAGTTTATTTCCCCACCCCTTGACTTTGACTTCAGCCCTGTTACTTGCTTTGACGAACCCAATGGGCCAGACACGGCAGTGTGCCATTTCCAAACTGGAACATTAAGAAACCTCGTGCATGTTTCCACTTACCCACTAGGACCTCTTCATTGACTTGAATTCCAGGAGGAAGACGCGGCCACACCAGCCAAGCCCAATCTAGACAAGTTTACTCACAGCCAATGACCAGACTCATGAACAAAATAAATGCATATGGTTTGCCAAGGCGGTTTTTCCGCTTGTTTACACAGCACTAGCGTTGTCATAGGTAACCCATACTTTCCTTCCCACTTCATGTTTAAAGTGTGCAAAGAGAATTCAATCATCACAATACTGGCTGGTTTAAGAAGGCACAAAAAAGAATAAAAGAAAATCAGTCCTGGTACATGTAAGAATAAATTCTACTACCTCTTTGGCTCCCTCAGATGCTTCAAGAGAATGTTGGGGAGAGCACTAATGGGGAAGGGAAACTTATTGAACCTTACTCTAATGCTCCAGGAGTTATTGTCTTGTCATGTCCCTGTTTTATTTTGAACTGTCATGCTGAGCTTTATTGAGAATTACAGTGCTGATAGGGAGGATTTGATAAAGCTTGTGCAGCATTACTTTCCTTGAAGTCTAGGCTTTTTTTTTTTTCTTTTCATTTTACCCAGTGTCTACCTGAATCAAGCACTTCTGATTTCCTTCTATCTAACTAAGGATTAGAGCTAAATAACTTTATTAAAGGCCAATGAACTGTAGTTCAATTCTCTCACACTCCGATCTATTTTCCTGCATATGTGAAGGCTTTAACATACACCAACACCCCCGCAGTTTGATGTCTTTCCCAGTACACTTTCTAAGGGTGTGTGTGGTTGAATGTTTATTTTTAATATGATTGATACTATAGCAGATATTCCGTAAATCTCTATGCCATACAGCCTCTCCATTACAGATTGAAGTAACAGCTTATACTTGTTCATTTGGCTTTTATGACAAAAAATAAACTGTGCATCTAACTGGATGGTTCCAAGACTGATAATGGAGTACTGGTCCGTGTATTTCTGGTGTGTCATCTCTCTGAGTTCTTCTGGAGATCACCACCCAAAGTATCCTGAAAGCTGGTTTACACAGCATTCTATCAATGGGACATCTCTATGAAGCAGCTCTTCTTCTCATTGTCAGGGTAACGATTGTAGCATATCCACAACATGCTAAGATGCCTCCTCGCCAGCAATATTCAATTGTATCCAGGATAGCTTTTGTGCTACATATATATTACTGAACTTTGGTGCTCCCAACACTAGGAGAACATGCATGGTGCATATGGCAGCATTCAACCTGCGTAATTAGAATAAGTTGAGCTTTCTTTTACCAGGTGACTAACAGAGGTTACTGATGATATGTTGTCTCAAAGGACCATTTATGTTTGTTCCCAGGAAGCAAAGATCTACTACCCTCTGAGGGGTCCTCATAAGCCTAAGTGTAGGTGATAGGCTTGACACACATTAGCGACATTAGGATGATATTTAGGGAATGCTCTGCTTCTCAAAGTGTGGTCTGCGGGGCAGCAGTGGCATGGGCATGTGGAAGTCCTTAGAAATGCAGGATCTCAGCCCCACCTCAGACCTATTGAATCAGAATCTGTGTTTTATCAAGATCCCTAGATGATTCCTATGAACATTAAATTTTGGGAAGTGCAGCTCAGCATTTACTCCCATTATGCCATTACTCCACCCAGCAAGAACCACTCTAGGATTTCCAGTTGGACACTTTAGAACGGCCACCTAACACTTAAAAGGCTGCAACCACATGACTAAAAGTCATGCTACATGACTACAATACATGTCTCAAAGCTATGCATATTAGATCGTACATTTATTTTATTAAATTTTTATTTATTTTGAGAGAGAGTGTAAGCAACCAAGAGAGAGACCGAGTGAGCATGGGAGGCACAGGGAGAGAAGAAGAGAAAGAGAGTCCCAAGGAGGCTCCACAACGTCAGCACAGAGTCCGACGCTGGGTTCGAATCCATGAACCATGAGATCATGACCGGAGCCGAAACCAAGTTAGAGGCTTAACCAACTAAGCCAGCCAGGCACCCCGAGAACATACATTTTAAGACCCAAAAGGACCTATAAAAAATGTTAGCTCTTGCTCCTTTTCAATGAGTGTGCCCTCTTGGTTTTATTCCCTGTGGAATATTCTAAAGGAATCACAATGACATTCATCATTTATCAAGTGCTTATCATGTGCTCGGTGCTCTTCTGTTTTACATACCAATGCCAGGAGGCAGACTTTACTGTCCCCATTGTATAGGACAGAGAGCTAAGGCACATATTCAGACCCAGGCAATCTTCTCCAGAGGCATTTTCTTTGGCCCTACCCCAAACTGTTGCTCATCCTGAAACAAGTAAGAAATATTTTATATGTAGGTCCAAATAATGTTTGGCCGATCTCTGCTTTATCTTAAATATCACACAAAGTGTACATTAAAATATAAATTTGAGGCCTCCACCCTGGAGATACTGAGGCAATCGATCTGAGGCCATGTCTAAGAAGTGGTATTTTTAAGAAGTGCCCAGCAGATTTTACCAACTGCTCCGGTTCTAGAAATGCTGTTCCAGATGAGAGAGCTCTCTTCAGAAGTGACTGCAGTTGCAAGCTTGCAGCACGTTGGTAGTTTCATTAACACCAACACCATCTCCACACACACTAAGAACCCGGCCCCAAAAGTGCAAAGGCCAGCTGTCATTTGGCTTGCTGCAGAGCCTTGTTACCTCCCAGGCTTTCCTTGGTGACACAGCCCAGGATCAAACTAGCTTCATCTGCCTTTTAAATGAACTGAAGCCACCAAGACAGACCCAAGCCAATTGTCTATCTTTTCTCCCACACACGCTGGGAATGGATGTGCTGACACTAAGTGTCAGTTCTCTCCCATTTCCTTTGTTATTGCTTCTGCCCTTGCCTTGGAACCAAATCTAAACCCGACTGCATGTTCAGTTCTGCTCCTGGCATACCCTTTGGTGCTCAGGCACCAAACTAGGTTTACACTTGAGCAAGTAACAATGTCGTTCCACCAACTTAGGGATGCCCTGTATCTGAACCTACACTATACTTTGAGTTCTCAGCCGGCCATTAGATAAAAATGGAAAGTCAGGAAATTCCCCCAAAGGAAGGTGGTCTGCACAGTGACAAGGTTTTGGGGTGAATGTAATACTCTCTCATGCTGGTTTCTACTGTGATGTCCACATTGCCAGTGTGTGTGTGTCTGTGTGTACATGCAGGTCACTGTTAGAAACCCTTGTCCCAACCACCAGGCCTCTTCAGATGCATGAGATACCTGAGCCTCGTTAATGCCACTGTCAGGGCCATGAAGCATACTCTGCTGCTCCTGCCACGCACTGGGCACCAGGCAACTCTGTGGCAGGGTGTCAGACCCGCCATCTTTACTGCACACTCGTGTCTCCGGCTTTCCCATGCTCTCTCTAGGAAAGAGAGGAGACCGATGTGAATGGCAAGTGTCCCGAGATTTAGTACAAAATGGGGACCAGTAGGTCCTACGGCCCCTTCCCTTGAAAACTCAGAACCAGGGTTTGCCCCCTCCCCCTGACTTTCCCTGGCTTGTTCTGGGCAACAATCTAACCTTGAAGGGAAAGCAGACTTACTCTATGACTAACTTTTCCAAAATCTTTGTTTATGCCCTGGGTTTTTTCATCCTCCCTAAAATGTAAGGTTTTGGAATCCAAACACTCACTTGCACTGCATATCCTCCCCATACTATGACTGGCCACAGTGGCATATGACATGACATGAGATATAGAAACTACATGACCAGGTCAGATGAGAATGCAGCAGCCACTACTCCTAACTAACTTTGCCATGCCACTCAGTATTTCATTTTGCATTCTGAGAAAAATAACCCACAAAGTATCCCTCTCTTGAGGTCTTCAATTAGGGTTCTACCAAGGAAGAACTTCAAATTTGACCCAAATGTGAGAAAGAAATACACATGAAACACTGGGCACATGAAGGAAGGGTTAATTCCCCATCTGGCCACTGAAATTACCCTTGGAAATAATAAGGGCTAATACCTACTGAGAACTTACTTTGTGTCAGGTACTCTATTGAGCCTTCTTACACTATCTCCTTGTTTTTCCACGACCATCCTATGGTTGATTATTTCTGCTTTTTTCGTAGGAAAAAACCTAAGCAGTCAGTTGAAGTGGTGGGTCTCTACCTATTTTTTTTGGAAACCCCCAATTAAATTCACAAACACCATGTCCTACTCTAAATGAGGGAGTGACACAGAACATGACCCGACAGTGCTCCCATGTGATGGGGGTACTGGATCTGATGTGGCGCCCCCTACAGGAAAAAACTCCACATGAATCAACTGGATCAGCATATCTTACATGTTTTCAGAGGTATATCACCTGATCTACCACTTCTGGGATATGGAGATACCTATTCAATCTTGGAACCATGTATGTGGGACATTCTTTGCAATGACCTATATGGGAGATTGTTTCTCCTTTTGAGGGCAATAGATGATGTAGATGTTAGTAGGCACAAAACACAGATTTCCAATTAAAACAATATTATGATATAATAAATAATTTAAATCTAAAGTTGAAATTTGAAGCTATCTGACCTATTTGAGGCACATCTTCTTTTTATTTTTTATTTTTTTTAAATTTACATCCAAATTAGTTAGCATATGGTGTAACAAGGATTTCAGGAGTAGATTCCTTAGTGCCCCTTACCCATTTAGCCCATCCCCCCTGCCACAACCCCACCCGTAACCCTGTTTGTTCTCCATATTTATGAGTCTCTTCTGTTTTGTCCCCCTCCCTTTTATATTATTTTTGTTTCCCTTCCCTTATGTTCATCTGTTTTGTCTCTTAAAGTCCTCATATGAGTGAAGTCATATGATTTTTGTCTTTCTCCGACTCATTTCACTTAGTGTAATACCTTGAGGGACATCTTCTAAGTCTCAGGCCTGTAAATATAAACTAAGACCCAGAAAGACAAACTCATACAAAGTAAAAGCTAAGAAAAAACTCAAGTTAAATATTAAATGCTTAGTCTATACATCTGTTCATTTCATCTATGTTTCAGCAGTTTAGTAAAAGTTATAAAGGATTTTATTTTAATTCTTCAACCATCATTTCGCTCATCATATCGTGCCAGCTTCCTCTTTCATTGACAACTATTTTCATTCCAAAAGCTATCACTGTTACATCACAATTAGCTGTGTATAAAGCTGAATCCTGTTAGGATGGGGGGAGGCCTATAATCCAGTTACAGGGTTCTTTGTCTCTGGCTATAATCGTTGCTTTTGACAAAGTACTCCTTGTGGGGACTAAATGACTAATTCTTTTGTAACACATAAAGAAACACAACTTATGCTTAATTGGAAAAATATGAACTAATGCTTAAGAGTCATCTACCCCAGCCCATGGGGCCCATGGGGCTGGATAATGGCAGTGCTTCAGCCCCACACACAGCATGAGCTTCTTTCATTGCTCTGTTTTCCTGCATTTCAACTCTACTTGCCGAGCAGAAAAGATCTCCGTAAGAACACTTCATTTCCCTGGCCAAAACAAATTTATAATTATAAAGTAACTAGTTGCTTTGTGTTGTACTTCAAGTGCTTTAGAACTTGTCTAGTTCTCAAAACAAGCCCTTTCGATTTTGATGTGAACTTGCTTGGTTTTCATTCCCGTCTCTGTATTCTCCCCCACTATTGTGCCCATGGCCTCTCTGGTACTGACTTTCCCACTGAGCAAACCTAATGTCCGTTTTTCCATTACCCAATGCCCATTTCCAAGAAACGTGAGGATAATTTAATCATCCCTGAGACCCAAATAGAACAACATCTTACAGCATAACAGGACCCAAGGAATTAACCCCCTTGATTATTTTATAGGCTTTCAAATTGCCTCTAAAAACAGAGTCTGTTTTTTACTCCTGTTAACTGTTATTTTGTCTTTTTGGTTTAAGTGGATTCATCACTCTTTCTAAAAAAACTGACTTCCATCTTATTTTCATTGCAAGGATAGAATGCTTATAACCTCTCAGCTAGCGAAATTTAGCGATTTCAATGAGTGAATAACATAACCCTCTCCTTTTACAAGCAAGGGGCTTGATATCCAAGGAAGCCAAGTGACTTGATCAAGGTCAATCAGCAAGCCACACCCTTTACTTTTCTTCTGTTGTCCAAACCATTAATCTTATTTTCTTAATTCCCCTACCCAATATCCCTTATCAAACTCCCAAATGACCGATTTACTGTATTTAACAAACACGTATAATTATTAGTTTCATAGGCTTTAAACTCTCCACCAATGATGCATACATGAAATACCAGCTCACTTGAATAGACAACATATTCTCTTTGGGATCAACAAGTGTGCAATGACATCCATTAATGCAGAGTTTATTTTTTAAAGTCCTTTAGACACCAAGTGACTTTACCATCCGCAACACACAGCAGCTACACTGTGACTCCATAAAGTCTGACAAACTGCTACCCCAGATTCTTAAAAGGAAGTGTCAGAATTAGTCCCTTGGCTCAGTCAATACCTATTTTTTTCAGTTCTCTAGCAATTTCATAAAAATATGGGGTATTCGTATGGTTTATAGGTTACATTGAGGAAAATGAAAAATATTATTTTTTCCAAAAGTATAGCCCTTCAGAGGCTAACAATTGAAGGGCAGTGTGCGTGGAGATAGATGCCGAAGGGGATTGAACCATGATTCAGGGGAAATGCAGGGCTTTGGCCAAAAGCTGAGAAACTGCTGGCTTTTTGAAACTTTATGTCATGTGGAAGTAGTATGACTCCAAGTACAGATCATTTACAACTATCAAAACTCCTTCTTCAATAACACCAGCAAGGTTCATTAGCCCCACCAAAAGTCTCCAGCATTCCATTTTCTCAACACAGTGTTTTATTGAAGAGCTGAACAGATATTATTGTAAGAAATCAAAGAACGTACTTCTTTTCCTCGGATGATTATTAAATAGGATAGCGTACTCAAAAATTCAATAGCTACTCCCACGCATTAAGAAAAACCAAAATGATTTGTTCATTTACTTAGTAGCTATTTATTAAGTGTCTATGCCAGAGTGTGTTCTTAGTGTTACAGGACAATTTATAGTGGTAAACTAGATAAAGTTCCTGGGCTCATTCAAATCCATTACACTTTGCATTTGGGGAAAACAACAAAAACAAGAAACAAAAAGAACTCCCATACCCTACTTCTGGGCAGAAATCTTTCTTTGAGAAGTAGACTCAATCAAGAAGTAACATGTGAAAACACACTAGGTTTTCAACCTAAAATGCAATATAGTCCCCAGTCTTGACATTAATATAGTCACTGATTCTCCTCCTTTGACTATAAATTCAGCTGACAATTAGTTTCTCCTTATTGGAATTCTAATGCACAATTGCCCCTACAGAGCTCATTAGGATTTTGCTCAAGTTACAGGAATTCTGGTTCATAGCTGGCATATTTTCTAACATTACAAGTGTGCCTTAGTTAGGAGAATCTTGCTGAATGAGGCATACGCACATTCTCTTCTTCATTTTTGTAAGAGAAAAAGATAGTATTCAATTCCAAAAACATGGGGTTTAAGCAGTCCATGAAAATGTAAAAGCAGCCTATACTAGTGACCATATTCGTTTGTTGTTTAATGAAACTAAGTAATTTGTATGAAATAAGAGACAGGCAAAATTAATCTATAGTAATGAAAATCAGAATAGTGGTTGCCTATGGATTATGGAGGTGGCCTGGAAGGATGCATGAGAAAACATTCAGGGGTGATGTTTTAGATCTCGATTGGAGTCTTGAATAAATGGGCGCATACATTTGTCAAAATTCGCCTAATAGTTTAACTAAGAACTGTGTATTTCACTGCCTGAAAATTTCACCTCAGTTTAAGAAAACCTAATAAATAGAGGTACCTTGATGGTTTAGTCGATTAAGCATCCGACTCTTGATTTCAGCTCAGGTCATATCCCACGGTTCATGAGATTGAGCCCCACGTCAGGCTCTGTACTGACAGCATGGAGTCAGCTTGGGATTCTCTCTCTCCCTCTCTCTCTATACCCCTCTCCCACACTTGTGCGTGCTCTTTCTCAAATTACCTAAGCCTTTAAAAAAAAAGCAAACATAATAAAGAATTGAGTACTTCAGGGGAATATTGTAATCAAAACTACTCTTTAAGGAACAATGAATGAAGATGTTCAAGAAAGGTTGAAGAAGTTGTGGAGAGAAGCAGTAGCCAATAAGAGAATGATCATGGCTGAGAGAATGAAGGAGGAGAGAAGGCTATTGCAGGGAATGAGGGAGAAGCACACACAAAGGTGTGACTCTGGTGAGGAAAGATCATAAAAGAGACTGAAAGGAACACAAGAGCCAGTGATGGAGGATTTTCATGTCCTAAGGTACGTATACTTCATTTTGAAGGAAACTTAGCGGAAATCTGGAAGGTTTTTAACTGGGGATTGATAGACATATATACAGACACACATGTATAGACAGACACACGTGCACACACATACACAATCTACAAGCATTGTGAAGAATCAAAGAGTTCAGGTCAGAAGGTCTGTAGGAAACCCCTTAACTAGCTATTTCCTAATCCAAGTGAGAACTTCAGAGGCTTAACTAAAGCAATAGCAACACACATGGAGACGTGGTGACAGGGGACACATTTAGAGGGGATATTAAGGAAAATGTGTGATGGCACGTGGTGCTCTATGAAGGGAAAAGGGGATTCGGAGGAGTTACGGACACTGACCATATTTTTGGCTTGGGCAACCAGGGGATGATTATGTTGAGGTAGAGAACACAAGAGGAGTAGATCTGAAAGGAGAGAAAAGTGATTTCTCTCAAACCTTTGTACTTTATTCGCCAAAAAGGTGCCCCAGCAGAGCTATCCAACAGGCTGCTGGATCAAGGTAGGGTGACCATATCGACAGATTTGTCCAGCCCAGTTTTTGTTTATTATTGTTGCCCCAGAAAAAAATTATTAATAGCACTGTCTTTCACTCCCCCAAAAGGTTCTAGTTTTGCCATCAACTATATGGTCACCCTGGTCATACATGTGGGACAAGATTTTAGGCCATTTGTATTCAAATGAGAGAAAAGATTTTTGGTGTCATCAATACATGGATAGTAGGTAAATTCGAAGGATGGGATCATCTAAAGAGATTTAACTGAACCTGAGAAATACTGACACCGAGAGGAAGATGGAAGAGGGCACACAAAAGAGTAAAATAACAAAACGTATCAGAAAAAAAAAAAAAAGAGTGTTACTTGGGAAACCAAGGGAAGATTTGTTGAAGTGATTCTATCCAGAGAACACATGGCTTCCAATGTGCTTACAGAGCGTGAGTGTTCACTATGGAACCTCATATGTAGAAAGTACTCAGTAGACGTCTGATGATTAATTAGTGGAAAGATGGGATTCCTGTTCCTAAGTGGCAAATACTCTTACAGAAGCTAAGTTTCAAAAATGTGCAATTCTTTTAAGATAAAACTTTAGTATCAGAAGCTTTAAGACAAATCAATTCTTCTTTTCTGAAACAGAGTACACATTATAGTTCCAGCAACATTATATTTTCTATGTGCTTCTTTTTTGCTTCAAATGAAATACAGGGAGATGGGTCTGTGTCCATAATTCCCTCCAACACCGTCTTCTTTTAGCTTTCACTGCTCTCTATCATCTTTGAGTACAGAGATTTCACTTTTATAAGTATTGCCCTTCCTATTGTTTATATGTGTGTGACAACTAGAATTATTCTCCCCTATTATTCTTACATTCTCCTGGCATTTCTGCTGCACCTTGCCACACACAGAAAATTTTTTTATACAGCAGCAACCAAACTCTTCTACAAAGAAGATGCTGATCTCTGGGAAAAATCCTTAACTATTTGCTGTCCATCCCTAAACACAAAACATGCATAAAGACTGGCAAAAAAGGGCGCCTGAGTGGCTCAGTTGGTTAGGCATCCGACTTCAGCTCAGGTCATGATCTCGTAGTTTTTGAGTTCGAGCCCTGCATCTGGCTCTGTGCTGACAGCTCAGAGCCTGGAGCCTGTTTCGGATTCTGTGTCTCCCTCTCTCTCTGCCCCTCCCCTGCTTATGCGCTCACGCTCTCTCTCTCTCTCTCTCTCTCAAAAATAAACAAACATTAAAAAAAAAGACTGGCAAAAAAGGAAAAATATAAACAGTGATATAACTAAAACTTTTTCCTTACTTTCAAAAAAAATGAAAAGTCAGTTCTACTTGACCAGGATTAGACAGATATAGATATAGATACAGATATAGATATAGATACACACACACACACACACACACACACACACACACACACAAACCTTAACATTCCCATGAAACATAATTTACAAAAATCTAAGATTTGGGAGCTTATCCTAATTGAGAATATCAGGTGGTATTCCACAATCTAACTTTTAAGTAACATTTATTGTCTACAATCAATAGCTAATGTACTAATAGCATCCAAAAGAACAAACATAAATAAGAAAGGATACTAATGTAACAGTGTGTATCAGTTATACTTCAAAAAAAAGTTTCTGACAAACTGGTGGGGTTAAAACTAGCAAACTGTAAATAATTGTCAGTAAATGTCAGTTCCCTTCCTATTTAGAATAGGCAAGAATACTTTTGAAGAGTAAGAAAGCTGGTTGGTCTACCAGGCTGATGTGAATGATCCAGAATGATTGTGAACGGTTTTGAGCCTGAGGCAGTGAAGATGGAACCTATCCGTAAGCATTTGTCTGGATTATGCTGTGACCACCATAATATGCATATCTCCCCTTCTGTACCAATTCGAACTTGCTTTAATACAGAGTCTGTTCTAGAGTCTGCTGTATGCTGGCACGGCATCTTTTGCTAGGTTGAATACAATGCCATTTAACCCTGACCCACCTCACACCCACATACACTGAGTTTCAGGACAGACAGCTTTCATTAAATCTTGTCACCAGGAGGTGGTCAAGACACTATTAAGTAAGTAAAGGTGTCTGGACCACTCCGTACCACATCTTGAACACCAAGTGAAGCAATCTAGTTGGTATCTAATGAGTAAAAGTTAAGATAACCTCTACCTTTTAACCAGTGGCACGTTATTTTGTAAGGCTGGGAAAAGTAAATCTGACATCCTTCAAAACAGAGGAGAAACATTAAGCAGTAAGCGCAGCCAAGACAATGACAGTAATTCTGGGCCCAGATTTGGGGCAACATGGTATATAATTTAATCCATTCTGTGGGTGTATACCTGTAGCTTGTAGTTATTATTTACCCAGTAATTCAGTCTGGCTTCTCCTCCCATTAGTGCTAATGAAGCTTTACAAAGCTAGTGTAAAAACAGTGACAACATGAGTATGTGATTTTGACACTCAGGGCAACTTCACTCAGTGAAACCATTACAAATTGGTTTAGATGTGATATTTTTGCCTTAAATTCCGAAAAATGAAATTAATTCAGTGTAATTGCATGGCTCAGCTAAACTTTCAATCTTCTGAGTAATCATAATTGTAATCGCCTAGAAATGGCTGAGTTTTAACTTGTAAAAGCAAGATACTGTTTTGAGATACTGAGGGGGTTTTTGTCATATGTTTCCTTGAGCCCATCACTTTTCTTTCCACCATTCAGTACCCTCAAGGAGGGAACAAATACAGTCAAGAAGTTCATTGAACTTCTCAAAGAAATAAAAATGAAAACCAACTGCAGCAGCATTATTTCTGAAAGCCATCGTTTTCAATCTCAAGAGCCACAAATCTGATAGAAAACTGTTTTTGTTTGATGATTTATTATAAAGACTTGTCAGGCATATGAAGATACAAATGTTTACATGGCTGAGAACTTAAGTGGTAGAGGATCAAAACAGGAGGGAGATGTGGAAGTAGATGGATATGACGGGGAGAGCTCTCTGAACCCCCCCCCCATTCAATCATTTATTCATTCCACTAACTTCTCTGAGAACTTACCTTGCTCCAGGCACTGGTCTGAGTGCTAGACTTACAGCAGTAATTCAAAGAGGCAAAAAACTCTCTTGAAAAGACTGCCATCTAACTTCAGTGAGCCAAGTCAGAAAAAATGTTTATTGAGTTATGTGGTAGTAATTGTGAAGTTACATGGAGTACAGGAATAGCTCAAAATCATCCAAGAAAGAGAATGGACACTCAAATGGAACCTGGTATCAAGAAAAGGCTGGGGCGTCTGGGTGTCTCAGTCAGTTAAGCATCCAAGTTCAGCTCAGGCCATGATCTCACGATTCGTGGGTTCAAGCCCTGCCCTGCATCAGGCTCTGTGCTGACAGCTCTGAGCCTGGAGCCTGCTTCAGATTCTGTGTCTCCCTCTCTCTCTGCCACCTCCCCCGTGCTCTGTCTCTGTCTCAAAAATAAATAAACATTAAAAAAAATTTTTTAAAGGAGAACAGACTATGTAGCCATCATGACCTAAGGCCACCAGTTGTGGATCTGAGCAAAGAGCTTGATGTTTAACAACCCAGTGAACTAGAGTAGAGAGAGATGATCAAGAACCAGGGTTTTCAGACAAATAGGAGACCTCTCCTCCAATGCCATTGGAGTAAACTGATTGCAAAAATCCTTACAATACCTTACTTGTCCCTGTATTTACACTCTTCGCAATGTAACTTTGTAGCAACTCCCATCCAGAGGTTGATTTTATGTCCCGGACTCTGGAAACTGCCCTGGCCTTGTGATTTACTTTGGCCAAGAGAATGAACCACAGAGCAGGTGTTTGAGCTCTGGGGCTGAGCCTCCAGAGGCTGTGCGCTCTTCTACATATTCTTTTGGAGCGTGGCCATTACCACCTGAACAGGTTTGCGCTACCCTGCTGGAGGATGAAAGATCACTTATGGGAGAGCCCAGTTATCCCAGCACATGTGACTGAACCTTGGCCAAATCAGCAGGGCTACAAATACCTAAATGAATCCAGTTGTGACCATAAGGGACGCTTAATTGATGACTTGTGAACAATAATGCATTCTTTATCGTGTAAGTCACTGAGTTCTGGGGTGGCTTATTTCACAGCAATAACTAACTGGTGCAGCCAGGAAAATGTAGGAATTCTGCGCTAATTCTTCAAGACCTCAGAATATCCATGGGTAGAAATGAAAAGAAGAAAATGGAAAACATTGAGTTTAAATTGAGTTAACCACATTGAAATCTGGAAGTAATTACATTACTTTTGATTGGAAAATTGGCAGAAATGGGGATTTGTGAAGTCAAGTCAGTATCAAAGAAACTCACATGCACATCTGAGCTGTACTTACAAATTATCAACTGGATATACTTCTGCTAAAATAATTTCACTTACACTAGAGCTGCTCCAGAGAAATCAGTGTTGTTATCAGCCCTTCAGAGACCATAGCACCTGGTATGCCTCCTAATTCCTGAATCAAAAATTTATTATTTCAGGAAATCTGTTACAATTGTTTCCACAGCACCTGATTTCATTTTAAAAACTGAGAATATTCTCTCTGTATACAATGGATAGCTTCTCAAAGAACAGTGTGAAATTAACTTGAGACTGTCACAAGGATCATGCAGCCTATAGGACCATCAAGAAGGCTCCATATTTCTTCAACTTTGGACACTTGTGTGACCTAGAGTGCAGCTAAAATAATGCCCCTCTATATGTTTGCTATTAGTTACACAAACACTAATCAAGTACCCACTATCCTTGACCCACAACTCTGATAGAAGGATAAGAACTAGGAAGAGAGAGGTGAGGTTGGGGGTCGGGGGGTGGAATTGGGTTTCAGATAGTATCACCCAATGCTAGAAGTTAGAAGTCAAGGAATTAACAAAAGTAGGACCCAAATCAGGACTCATGATATAAAAGCAAACAAATAGAAGGAACAACAGTAAATAAAATGAGGATGACTTGTCTAAATAATATTGCTTCTCCTTGTTTTTCAAGCACATTCAGGGCCACCATCTTGCACACGAGTCCATGCTTACAACCGGACCTATGGTAATGACGCCGACTGTAGTTGAACAATGTACAGCTCAGAATGTATGTGCCTGCCATTAATATGGTACTGACTTCAGTGATATGTCACTCCAGGAGAATGTGCAGGCCGATTAACGATTTATCAGTGCATTATTTATAGTTACTACATGGTGGCACTGTATTCATGTTATATTACTCAATTACTCCATCATTAGTATTTAAAATTATTAATAATTGTTATGTAATATGACAATAAATAGCAATACAAGGCTCCAAGTGGCAGTAAGGGAAAACATTTATGTTAAGTATGGCCTGTCACAGATCAGCAGCAGCAGCAGCATCACCTGGAAACTTAACCGGAAACAGATTCAAAGGACCCACTCCAGACCTACTCCCCACCCAGACCTGCTGATTCAGAATTTGCATTTTCAACAAGATCCTCAGGTGATCTGTATGTATGTTAAAGCTTGAGAAACAGTCATCTACATAACATCAACCAGTTGTCATATATCCTAAGAGTCATTAACTTCCATGACTGTGCCCTTAGGTGGGTGATAAAGTAGTCTGCGTTTCCCCCTTGGGTCATGAAACTTGTTTCTATCTCTACGTGAGTTTGAGAATCATATTAAGTTATGAGTGCTATCTGCAGAAGAAGGGAAATAAAAACAAAAGCTGCCTACAAATTCAAGGTGTCCCAAAAGCATCCATTCATATCTCATTAAGAGGTAGGATCTACATTCCCTGCCTTTGAATATAGATTGGGACTGTGACTCTCACAAAAGTGATGCTATATAACTTGCAAGGCTAGGTCACAAAAGGCAGTAACAGCTTCTGCCCCAACTCCTTGGCTACCTTTGGAAACTAGCTGCCATGCAGTGAGAAAGCCAGGCAGCCACATGGAGGCATTTTGGCCAGTAGCCAGTGTCAACGTTCAAACATGAAAAATGCCCTTTCATGGGATTTCATACAAAGTCACCCCCAGACTTCTGGCTGCCTCATCATGTATCACATGGGGCTGAAATGAGCAGTCCTCACTGAGTCCTGCCCAAATTGCAGATGTGTGAAGGAATTAGATGCTTCTTACTGTTTTGAGGCACTAAGTGTGGGAGGGTTTGTTATGCAGCAACAGACAACCAGAACAGATCTGGTTCATGTACCCCAAGTCAAGACACCTGCCTGAAAGTATCCTCTCAATGTTGCCAGGGGGAGTGCAACCTCTTCTCCTGTCAAGCTCCCAACTTGGAAAATAACAAAGTTGACAAAAGCAGGCTACAGCTCCTTTCCTTTCCCACTGGGCCTGGGAAACCTGTGAAAATGAAATGCTAAGAGCAGCCCTTGGTATGTCACCATCCCTCAAGTTCAAAACCCACTATCTTGAGAACCCTTGGTGATAAAGTGGGTCTCTGTAGAATCCTATGCAGACTGGTAGCTTCTAAGATTATAATACTGTTTATAGCTACATTCATATCTTTGGCAATTAGAACGGGGGTCTAGAGTCCAGTTAGCCTGTCTTTGGCTCTTTATTTTCCTGCATTCTCTGAGACTCTCTCCCTCACTGATCACACGCCCCATAAGGTTGCTCATACCAACAGAAATTCTAACAACAAGGCAACTCTTTCGACAGGAAAGCACATGTGAATTCTAAGCCAATATGTGGTCACAATTGTTGGATGAGATGCTTAAGGGACTGGATGTTCTTACTCAGTGTTCTAATTCTCCACTATCTATTATGGTAGCCACTACCTGGAGGTGTCTATTTGTATTTAAAATAAAATTATAAATAAAAGTATACATTCAATCCATCACTTGCACTAGCCATATTTCAAGTGCTTCATAGCCAAGGTGGTCAAAGGCCACCATATTACATAGCAGAGTTATAGGGCATTTCTGTCTTCACAAAAGTTTCTGTTGAACAGCATTGCTGTAAATAACATTAATGAGAAAAATTCTCTTTCCTTTTATTCACATATACTTTTCATCTACCTTTTGGTGATAAAAGATCCTGGCTTATTTAACCAACTTTAATGAAAAAATAAACTAAAATTTCAAGATGAGAGTAGATTGAACACTACATTGGATCTACTTCATGTATTGGAATTTTCTCTTTTGAAACAACAATAAAAATTCCTATCTTTCAAAACCAACAAAAGGTACTGTCTCTATCCTATTCTATAAAACCAATTTCTGTAATACATATATTCAAAAAAATGGTTATGATCAGCTGGGCTCTGTCTACTCAAAGTTTTCCTGGATATCCCTAATGGCAATTCATTGATATTTAAGGAAGAAGGAACTTCAACACGCAACCAAGTACCCTCTAAGTAAACTGACTAGACTCATGAGAATTTCATTTATGAACTATCAGGTCATAAAACCATTCTTCTGGAAACAAAGGGAAAGCACGTTTGCCAGACAACATCTTGTCAAAGCCAAAGAGGGACTTATGAAAAAGTCCCTTCCCACCAAAAATTTTAGGTCTTACTTCATTTCTGTTTTATGATATTATACACGTCAAAATGAACAATTAAGCCAAGTTGTATACGTGCATCAAACAAATGTGCGAGTCTTATTAACTAATCCAGGTGCAACAAGTCCATCTTATTGCTGCATTTTAAAGATAATCCAAGAAGTTTCTTACTGGTTAAATCTATATAAAATAAATAATGCTCTAATTGGCCTTCATATTGGTGATGCACTCTCTAATTCTTAAAAACCTAAGATTCTAAAGTAAGCATGCACAAGTTGTTGACTCATTGTCTCCATTATGTGGGTGGCATGCATGGATTACATTTATAAGGGATCTCTGAAAATTCTGTTTCCATAGCACAGTGTCTCTTAGCCCAGTGGAAAAGAAGTGCTTTTATAATATATGTCGAAGCAACACAAGTATCGTGAAATTACGTTTTTGTGTGTGGGGAGATGATAAGACTTTTTTTCAATATCCCTGTAATACCATAATCATCATTTCACTCATAAATTAGAAGCTTAGTGCTCTCAATCTAAAAACTGCAATGGTACAGAGACCATAAGGCCCTGGAGGCTATTTCAAACTATTCAAAGTAGTTTTCAAGTGTGGGATGTACATAAAGGGTTTGTGTTTTTTTTTTTTCCTAAGTGCTCTAAAGTTGACTGAAGAATATTATAAAAACCAAAAGTCAAAAGTATCACTAAGACATAAAGCACCATTATAATAGTATTTACCCCAGGAACATATCTGTATTCTAGTTAAGCATTTGGTTCGGAAGAGTCTGTGTAATTAATCATGTCTGCACTATATTCGACACAAATAGAAAAACCTCCTGCTGAAGAACACCAGTAAGGCCCTTCAACTTGTAATCTGTGTAGAATTTACAGAGGACTTACAGCAAAGTAATGAAAATGATTGAAGACTCAGAAATAGGATTGAGGAATAAAGGTTAAATGATTTGACGTTATTTCAACTTAAAGAAAGGCAGGAGAGGTTTTCATAATGGTTTCCAAAATATGAAGGCTTATTACAAAAGGAGTGAGTCTCCATTTCTGGCACTGAAAGAACAAAAGGAAATATTGAAAGGGAAACAGACTACCTATCTTCTGGTGGAATGCCATGATACATTCTGCCACAAGCTTAGAAAACACAGCTTTCAGACGGAAAATTTCAGAGTGGAAATTTTTTTAGTTACATAAAAATCGCTGTCAAAGAAGACAGGCAAGATCTCCTACATAGCCCCTTCTAGCCACACCTTACGTTACAGATTCGGATTCGTTTTTGCCGCTATGAGAGGAGGTGACAGTCACCCACAGCACTCTTCCATCCTAATACGTAAACAAAACACCCCAGCAAACTGCCCCATCATCACCATGACCACCAGCCCATTTTTTTTTCACCTGGTAAAATTTATTACAACAAAGAAGAAAGGAAGAGACACACAAGCCATTAGGGAAAGAATCAAAATATTTGTCTTCAATACATCAAAGTTGAACATTCGGTGAGTGGCAAAAAAAAAAAAAAAAAAAAAAAAAAAAAAAAAAAAAAAAGTACAGAATGTCACTGAAGTTAGATCAAACAGGATTGAAATTCTGTGTCAGCCATTTTCTAAATGAATGACGTGGACTCAAGGTTACTTTCCTTCATTCAATCAACAAATATTTATTGAGTACCACAGTCATACTGGGCACTGTTCAGGCTACCATGGAAATATTCATGAGCAAAATATAATAACCCCTGTGTTCATGGAGCTTATATTCCACTGGACAAAAATTGTGTAGGGTCTTACAGGCCACTGCAGGAACTTTGGATTTTATTCTGAGAATGATTTTAATGTTAGAATGACATGATTTAACAGAGCTTTTTAAAGGATGACTCTAGCTTCTATGTGGAGACTCAACTAGAGCAGTGCACATGTTAAAGCGGTCAGATCAGATAAGACTAATGCAAGAATCCAGGCAAGAGAGGATGGTTGTTTGGAGAAGGGTGGTAGCAGTGGATGTGATAAGAAGTGGTGTGATCATGTAAATATTTTGAATGTACAGTCGGTAGGATTTATTAACAAACTGGATTTGAGATCTGAGAGACCAGTCTAAGGCAGCCCCAAGATTCTGTAGCTCAACAACTGGGAAGACAGAATTGCCATTAGCCAGGGTGGGGAAGACTCTGGGTTGAACAGACCAGAGGGAAAGATAAGGCACTGAATTCTGAACAAATGTTTGTGATGCCTTAGAACACAAGGCAGAGATGTCAAGAAAGCAGTGAGATGAACCTCAGCTCTCTGAACTTCATTGTACTCATCTATAAAATTGGGTAATAATTATGTAAGAATCAGAGATAGCATATGTAAAGCACCTGGCACGTCATAAATAATAAATAGAACGAATGGCAATCACCACTACTATCCAACAAAACTACACTAATGTCAGTAGAGGTGACCAAGACGAAAAAGGCAATGGACAGTTAATTATGGTCACAATCATGATACCAAACAACCAACCATAAAATTTCAGTGGCATACAACAAGAAACATTTATTTAGTGGGCTTCCAGGTGATTCAGGCTGATCTATGCTGGACTCACTCAAGTATCTACTGCCAGCCTGAAATTCAATTGATTTCGACTGACGTCAGCTGGGAGGGGCTTGCTCTCATCATTGTCCTGGGGCAAGTGTATGTATCCCACAGTGGTAAGAGATTCAAAAGACAGACATACTGAATAGTTAAGTAATTCCATTATAATTTGGTTTTGATTTTGAAAGGGAGATTATGCCACCCAAACCAAGTTGGCATATTATTTTGGATTAAAGTCACTTAAGAAAAAGCCAAAGCAAGAAAAGAAAGAAAAACCCAGGGCAAGGACAACAACCCTCCTTTGTTGCCCTGAAAGCAGGAAATCAATCTCCCACAAAAGGTGCCCTCCCCATACAAGAGGGTAGAAGGCGTCCTCATTACCAAAGGTAGGGAATTTAGGGCCAGGAAGGCTATATAAACAAATTTTGTTACTTCTGTAATTTGCTACCCCAAGCCCAAACCCCTGTCTTGTCAATTCTTCACAAATGTATTGTGTCCTTCTCCAAAATGTATAAAAGCACCCTGCTTCAGTGACTTCATTGAATCTCATATTTCTATGAGCTCCTGCATGTATGAAATCAGATTCCCTGTTTCTCCTGTTAATCTGTCTCATGTCAATTTAATTATTAGACCAGCCAAAAAGCTGGAAAGGAAGAAGGCAAAAGTTTTCCTCCCTTTCAGTGGCATACCAACTCAAATTGGTCCCAGCATGAAGGGGCCTCAGCAGACCTCCCACTAACACCTGCCTGTCACCTCCAGAGTCCCATGACTCTGCTGCCTCCTAGTGACAGGGATACCTCCTGGAGTCACATGCCAAAGGTCCATCTTGCTCAAAACAGATTTAAACTGCGCATGATGTAACAGGCTGACGTAGCCCTTCGTGCTTTCGGCAACCTGACCACAGCGGTGAAAGGTACTTTCCACTTTAAAGACGGGGAAAGATGCAGCACTGGACGCTGTACCACCACCCAGGGGGCAATCTTTTCTCAGGGAGGAAAATACTTCTTAGAACGTTGGTAATCATGACTAGGCTTTAGGTCCCATTTCAAAAGTGGTCCATCAGCTTTCACTTATTCCTCACATTCATTCTTACCCTTAGCCTGATTTCTTACAAATCTGGGCTAATGATACCATATAGAGCAGAGGAAGACATTAAGAAGTGGGCTACGTTTCTTCGATTCAATCACTTTTATGAGAAGATGTTTTCACTGATTAAGTAAACGTACCAACTAGCACAAGTTAATACTAGGCTAAGAAATGTAAATGCACTCATCTGAGACAAAAAAAAAAAAAGGCTATTATCTATGGTGAGTCCTGCTTGTATTATGTGTACATACATAAAGCATATAGATTTAAATATAGTTTATGAGGATGGAATTATGGTTTAATTATTAATTAAGCAATATGTGGCAAGGCAACAGTTCTGACATTTATGAGAAAATTAAATTTCCAACAGAGAAAGCGTAAGACACAGTTGGGTGCATCCAATCCCCAAGGATGTGATTATCTAATGATAAACCATGTTTTCTGCAGCTGCATGATTGCTGTTACAAAAATAAATGTTTATTATAAGATTGTGTTCTTTTTCTATGAAGAATAGATGAAGTTGGCTTCACAGAATATCAAACAGATGTTTCAACCAAATTCTGTATCTTCAATGGATTAATTCTTGCTATTTAAACTGGACTGCTTCTGAAAGCAGATAGAGTCTACATGAGGAAAATGTGAAGAGTTCTGGAGCAAACTTCGCAACACTATCAAGTAACAAACAGCTCGTAAAGGTACAGATGCAGGCAGTTTTGAGCTTTCCAGCTTCATTTTCTATGTATATGTACACAAAATCTCGTGAGGGTAATACTGACTCGGGGTGATAGAGTAAATGTTTCCATTAGTGGGGCTAGTCGTGCTATGGATTCTGCCACCTGTGAGGGAACTGGTAAGGGTGAGACAGAATCCTTTTTTTTTTTTTTTTGTCTTTTTAGAGAGCATCTTTTTTTTTTTAAATATACCTGAAATCTTTACCGTGTTAGCCCTATTCATGATGAATCTATAAATCATGTAGATATCTACTACTTCATTTAACCCTCCACTTAACCTTAAAAGGGTGCTGTTAAATAATGCTAATTAAGGCTTAACTACATAAAGCATCTTTTTTTTTTAATTTTTTTTTTTTTTTTTTTTTTGGGACAGAGAGAGACAGAGCATGAACGGGGGAGGGGCAGAGAGAGAGGGAGACACAGAATCGGAAACAGGCTCCAGGCTCCGGGCCATCAGCCCAGAGCCCGACGCGGGGCTCGAACTCACGGACCGCGAGATCGTGACCTGGCTGAAGTCGGACGCTTAACCGACTGCGCCACCCAGGCGCCCCAATTTTTTTTTAACGTTTATTTATTTTTGAGACAGAGAGAGACAGAGCATGAACGGGGGAGGGGCAGAGAGAGAGGGAGACACATAATCGGAAGCAGGCTCCAGGCTCTGAGTCATCAGCTCAGAGCCCGACGAGGGGCTCGAACTCACGAACCGTGAGATCGTGACCTGAGCTGAAGTCGGACGCTTAACCGACTGAACCACCCAGGCGCCCAAAGCATCTTAACCATGATCACACAACTACAGAATACCAACACTTGGATTTGAAACCTAGGTTTGCCAGACTTTGAAAAGCACGCCTCTTTTCAGTATGTCATGGTGCTGGAGATTTTCCATTAACCCTGTCCAGGTCTACTGTCCACCATTCTCCAGCCTGGTTTTGGTGCTTTGAGCCTCATCTGTGTGGACTCATCAACAGGCTCCACTTCCTTCTGGCTTTTGGTTGGGCTGGAACAAGAAAGCCCCTGCAGGAGACCTGGCAGATATTCTCTAGAAGCTGCTTCTCTCTCCCTCTCTTCCCCACCCCTGGGTTCCAGTCATGGATCCCACTTCTTTATCATTTAGGCCATGGAAGCAACATATCCCTGCTATTACTAGCTCCAGTTCACTGCAGTTTCTCTCAGTTTCTCTACCCGGTATATAGATTTCCCTTATTACATTACCTTCAAATTATTCTTTCTGAGTGTTCACCTGTTTCCTCCTGACACTCTCCTATAGCCGTGTTTTTAAAAAATTAGATAATACTCTATAAATTATACTTTGACTTCACTCCTTCAACAAAGTTAAATAATTATATCCACACGCTGCTAGCTAGGTACAAAGGACACAAAAATATAAAATACAGCCCTGCCTTCAAGAAGCTCACGATCTAGGACACCAATACACTTTGATACTTAATATTGCAGAGGAATCTACAAAGAAAGGGTATGTAATCCAAACACCAGGGTCAGAGAGAGCTTTCCAAGCAGGCAATGTCTGAGCAAGGCCATAAAAGGATGCATGGGAGGGGCACCTGGGTGCCTCAATCCGTTAAACGTCAGACTCTTGATTTCAGCTCAGGACACTGTGCATACTCGCACTCTCTCTCTCTCAAAAATAAACAAACGTTAAAAGGAAAACAGGAGTTGCTGGAAGAGCACTAGCAGTAAGAGGGCCCAGGGTGCCAAAGGCACAAAGGCTTGACAAACAAAAGGCTGAGGATAGAGAGACAGATCTCCAGTATGGCAGGCCTGTCAACACGCCTGGAACTCGGAGTACGAATAGAGCTTTGGTAAGAGGTGGTCCTAGAGAGATGGACTAGTAGTTTCTAATATCTGAAGGGCCTTCTACAGTCTGTCCTTAGCAGCTTTAGTTTACTCTTGAAATAATACAATTAGAATAGATACAATGACAATCTCTCATTTAAGGCAAATAATTCAGAAAAGCAAAAACAAAGTGGGTGAGCACGAACATGGTACAAAACCCTGGTAAAGGAAACTGTGGAAGCTGGAGGCAAAAGTGACTTGAAATGGTAATGGCAAGGAAAAGACAGGTAGACTGAAAATATTCTCTTGCTAAATTGGCCTATGTATAGTCCATATACTGTGCGGTTGGAGGAGGAATCAAGGATGCCTCCCAGGTTTCCGATTTGGGCCAAAATATGGAAATCACATAAGTACCAGCATTTCTTAGCCAGACCAAAGGACAATGGGGCTAAATAATTCCATCATAAGGGTAAGTGTGGGGGTGACATCCTGTGTACTAGAGGATTGTCAGCAGCATCCGAGGCTACCCACCAGATGCCAGTAGCGTAGTACCTCACCCCCGTTGCCACAACCAAAACTATGTCCAGACATTGTCAAATGTCCCCTGGCAGGCAAAATCACCCCTGATTAAAAACCACTGTCTAACTTGGTAGAACTGACTTGTGGAGCACAACAATGAGGGCCTGCTTTGGATACAGGGCGTTTGAAGTTGTTATGAGAGAGGAGTTGTTCGTACAAAAGAAGGGGATCCAAGGAGACTTTGGCTGGAGATTTCATTTTGGCAAACGTCGGTACATGGTTGTTGAAACCCTTGGAGACATTCACATCACTGCAGAGGTGGATAGCTACCCTCTGACATACTTCAGTCATGACATTTATGAAGGCCATGTGAACTTTTAGGAGAAAAAAGCAATCATGTACATGAGAAATAGTCCTTTTTTACCTCTCAGAATCTGTAATTTTTTGTAAACAGATTTAAATACCCATATTTCATCAGCTTTTGGATTATCTGTGGAAAAGCAGCTTATCAAATAAATCTCTGTGCGTCCCTGTGAGTGCAACATTTTCGACCTTCACTGCCTGCCCACAACTGCCTTGTAATTGAAGGGGAATGGTATTTATCACAGAAATATCTCTGTTTGGAACAGATGAAGAGTTAATGTTGCTGAGGTCACTTGAGTAGGAAGCAGCAGAGCATGAACTAGAGCTGAAATGGGATGTGATTTTTTTTGTCAGGTGCCTTTTTTTCCTAAACACACCATGCACGTTTTTGTCTTCTTTAAAGAACCCAATAGCACCTTTAGTCTCCATTACCACCATGTTACTAACGCCCTTGAGAACTTACGAGTGCCAGAAACCCTGTGAATTTTATTGACAGTGTGTCATTTCATCTTCCCCCAAACCTTGATAATTAGATGCTATTATTATCATCCTCTTTTACTAATGAGGAAGGGTTAGAGAGTTAATCAACTTGTCCAAGACTTTGTAGCCACAACAATGCAGGTCAGTCCCATTCCCCACCTCTGTCTCCAATACCATGCCACACTTTATCTGTCTCATATACACAGAGACACAGAGCAGATAAAAATTCAGAGTGTTCTGTATTTGACTTAGTAAAACAAAATGACTGTACAAAAATTGTCGAGATTAGTATTTTATGCGTGAGTGGACTTAGTACCGAAAATACAAATTGTGTGTCAAAAAGACACAACTTCTTTCTCTGCTTTACTTCTTACTTTGTTCTGACTTGTAGTTCATTTACTTATTTACACAGTTGTCTTTCCCATTCGATTTTAAACTTTCTGAGAACAGAGATTGTCTTTGCAATTCTTGTAACAAAGTTGTACTGATGGACACCCAGTCAGTGCCGCCAAGCCGTTTCTCGATTGTTTAATTACGAATCACGAAATGGATTGGCTCTAAATTCCTGATGGTGAACTCATTTCTGCATATTGTGGTAAAATCCCATTGTATTAAACTGTGATTCTGGCTATTTCTTTTAAATGGCAAGTGTTCAACTCTCACAGGCAAAGATGTCCCCCTAAAATGTAATTATTTGACCTACTAAAATAGTCTCTGTAGAAAGGAAAATTCTTCTATTTTTAGCCTAACCTTTTGTTGGGTAAATTCTTTCCAAGGGAAAAAAGGAGGAGGCAGATAAGGAGCTTTGTTCCCAGTTTACACATGCAGTTAACAGAAGAGACAGAAGAACGAGTGGTGGGGCTCTCAGGCTTTGGTGTCAGACAAATGTGGGCTCTAATACCCCATTTATCACTTAAGAGCTGTGTCACCTTGGCCAAGTTATTTAGTGATGCTAAGTCTCGGATTTTTTTTCTCGTTTCAAAATTGGACATATTAGCAAACTTAACAGGGTGCTGTGAGCACCAAATGAAATAAGGTATCCAAAGTATTTCCCACAGCCTGGCATTCATGCACACAGGTTTCCAGTTCTGGGAACACCATGATGAACCAGGTACAAGAGAGCTTCTGCCCTCACAGAGCTTACATGACAGAAGAATAGGGAACATAAACCAAAGACACTTAATGTAAGGAAATAATTACTGCACACAGGGTTAAAAAGTAAACAAGAAAGATCCTGACGTGGGGGTAACAGGGCAGTGTGGGGAATATGAATTCTGTCCCTAGGAAAAGGAGAAGCCATGGAAGCTTTTGAAGCAGAGGCTCATTCAAATCTGACCGACATTATTTAACGTTCTCTGTGGCTACCGTGTGGACCCCGGATTGGAGGAAAGTAAGGGTTGAAGCAGGGAAAAGGTTAGGAAGACAGTGCAACAGTTCAGAAGATAAATGATAAGGGCTTTGAAGAGACTGGTGGCAGTAGGGATGGAGATGACTGGATGGGGCTACAATGCATCTTGGATATAGAACCAATGGAATGGAAACAGAAAGCTAAAAGAAGACTCCTGGATTTCTGACTGGAGCCATTAGGTAGGTGGAGAGGACCTTTACTGTGATGGGTTAGGCTATCAACTAAGGTAATAGATCTTCTTGAACTTACAATGAGGTTACACCCCAATACACCCATTGGAAGTTGAAAATATCTTAAGCTGAAGATGCATTTAGGACACCTAACCCAACCAAACACTGATAGCTTAGCCTGGCATACCTTCAACATGCTCAGAACACTTACCTTAGTCTATAGTTGAGCAAGTTCATCTACTACAAAACCTACTTTATAATCAAGTCTTGAATATCTCAGGTAATCTACTGAATACTGTACTGAAATTTAAAAAAACAAAACAGCATGGTTGTATGGGGACAGAGTGATTATCATGTATTAGTGGTTCACCTTCATGACGGGTGGCTGACCAGGAGCTGTGGCTCACTGTCACCACCCAGCATCATAAGGATTGGACAACATATCGTTAGCCCAGGAAAAAATCCAAATTCCAAACCTGAAATATAGTTTCTGACTCAAAGCATCTCTTTTGCACCATCATGAAGTCAAAAAAAATTCTAAGTCAAACCATCCTAAGTCAGGGATCATCTGTATACATGCTAAAAAGTTAAACATACTATGAGATGCCAATGATACAACTCAGTGGAAAAATTCTATCAACACTTGGATATATGATCCTTTAGGGGTAGATCTGTGCCATGACTACATACTTGGAAGTAATGAACACAGAATTGTTTTCAACAGTAGGATTTGTCCCTTTTCCTCATATTTCCTTATTTTAAATTCTGCCCCATTTCCCAAGAGAGAACAATACTGGGAAAGTAAGTTGGATCCATCCCCAATTTTCCTCCCTCACTTCTTTCCTCCTCGTATCTTTTGGGATATGACTGTGTTCTGCATACTCCTCCGTCAGGCCCATGTCTACTATTAGAAAGATGTCTGGTAGCTATTCTTCCCCTGCATTTGTCATCAGTGCTTGAAGCCGACCAGGTAGGGGTTTTACTGGCTGGCAAACTTACTCTTTACCACACATCAGTGTGCAAGTAGTAGGAAATATGATTTTAGTGATGAACCAACCATGTTATCCATGACTACCTATTACCCTAAAGCAGCCACATTTCTCTCAATACCATGAAAATAAATTATATTGTTGAGAAAGACCAGCAACAGACCTGGGAACAGAGGCAGAAGTCAGAAAAAGAGGAGGAACGGATGAACTACAATGAGAAGCCAGGGTATCAGAAAGAAAAGCAGGAGCGAACAAGTTCCTGTTAAAAGCATGGAGTTACCAAGGAAGAGGAGGATCCAAAGGGGCTCATCAGGCGAACAGGGTATATAAAGAAAATTCATTTGTATTATGAAAGGTATTTTTCGATGCATTAAAGATATCATATGAAATAATGAAATGTTAGAAGAAATCCTTTTACTGTTAAAAAGAAACCAAGGAGCTACATCTAACAACTAGCACTATACAACTTCTAGAAGAAAACAAAGAGAAATAAACCACATAATTTCCTTCAGCTTAAAAGTTCTTTAATGCCTGAGCTGTAACACTTTCTTATAGAGATCATGATTAAAGTACTAATACACCTGGAAAAGGCAATGGTTAATGACATTCACAGCAAGACGTATTTAAAGTATCATCTCTGCAGTAAGAGTATTTCTAGAAGGAATGAAGGCAGAGAGGAAGGTGGGCTGGCTGATCCAACCAAGAAAGCCTGAGGGTTACGATGGGACTTCATACTTTCTCTTAACAAGAGATACACAAGCCCAAACTTTTATGACCTTCTAAGGCACTAGGGCATTGAGTGCCACTTGGTCTGTTCATCCTGGAGGATTCCCAACTGGCAGGGATGAACCTTCTCTGGATGGAACTGATTATGACATAGGTGAGCTCAAACAATTTAGAGTACAAGACTCAAAAGCTAGAGGCCTGGTGGGAATCAACCTCAGTTGTCCGGTATCTATGAAGAGACTTGAATATCAAAGTACTGAAGAGAAGAGGAATAATGTGTGCTGTGAACACTTTTCCTCATGCCAAGGAGAGACACATGAGGCCTTAACCAAATTAATATCATTTTGTTCTTCTTCAGAAACAGTAACATGGCCACAAGATTTTATATCTGAAAGACCACTTTACACTGCAGTTTAAAGGATAAATTATTTGACTCCTCATCTTCTTTCTGGGAAGAGATGTTCTTCAAGTTCTCCACAGGAGAAAAGGGTTTCTACAAGGTTGTTGCACAATCTTTGTTGGGAAATCTGACTATCGGTGAATGGAGCTCAAGACTGAATTTATTTTACTTTTTTTTAAATGTTTATTTATTTTTGAGACAGAGAGAGACAGAGCATGAGACAGAGAGAGAGGGAGACACAGAACCGGAAGCAGGCTCCAGGCTCTGAGCCATCAGCCCAGAGCCCGACGCGGTGCTCGAACTCACAGACCGCGAGATCGTGACCTGAGCCGAAGTCGGACGCTTAACTGACTGAGCCACCCAGGCGTCCCTCAAGACTGAATTTAAACATGGATAATCAGAGTTCCAATCAATGTTAGACATTAATCTCAGCATGCATCAACAAGTTCTTTATTAGTGCCATCCAACAAAACTTTCCACCATCATAAAAATAATCTTTATCTGTCCTGCCCAATATTGTAGCCACTACCCATTATGGCTGCTGAGAATATGAAATGTACTTAGCACAGCTGAGAAACTGAATCTGTCATTTAACTTTAGTTTATTAAGTTTACATTCAAATAACCACATACATTTAGTGGCTACTATATTGGACTGCTCAATTTTAGACTATCCTGTCCAATAGTCTCTGGATGTTAAGGACATGATAATTGTTTTCTTCTTCTGGTCAACTGACTTTGAATAGAATGAATCTCAATTTCTTGTTTCGACAGGGAAAAACTTGGGCTTAAGCTTCCTTCTACAGGTGGGATCAAGATAGAGAGTGAAAGGAGCACAAAGCCCACACCACCTAACAACTACAATCTCTTCTTCTCTGTAGCCTTGGTCTTTAATACATCATGGAGGATCTCTTTTGAAATGTCTGTCTTCGGTTCCTCACCTCTGCTTGGCCTTTCTGAGAACTGGTGCCAACAGCAATCCCTGGTAGGTGTTAAGAAGGCTGTAATGGAGATCATCTTGGCAGACACGAAGGTAATATCTTTCAATCTCAGGTAATCCAAGCCCTTAAATTCTAAGCTCAAGGGCAAAGACAGAGTTCTTTGCACAGAGTAAAGAAGATAGTTCATGACCACGAGGTTTACTGTCCTGTAAAAGGATATGATAAAGGTCACTAACCCCAAACCCACCCATTATGGGTTGAATTGTGTCCTGCCAAATTTACATGTTGAGGCCTTAACCTCCAGTACCTCAGAATGTAAACATTTTTGGAGAAAGGGCCTTTCAAGAGGTGATTAGGGTAAAATGAGGCCATTAGGATGGGCCATTAGGATGGGCCATTAGGATGGGCCCTAATCCAATCTGGCAGGTATCCTTACAAGAAGAGGCAATGTGGACACACAGAGATGCCAGACATCCAGAGGAAAGATCATGTGAGGACACACAGAGAGGGTGGCCATCTGCAAGTCAAGGAGAGGAGCCTGAGAAGAAATCAAGCTTGCCTGCACTTTTGTCTTAGAATTCCAGCCTCCAAAACTGTAGAGACATTAATTTCTGTTATTTAAGCCACTCACTCTGTGCTATTTTGTTATGGCAGCCCAGCAAATAGACCACTTCTCAGGTCTTGATGTATTATTAAGAGGAGGAGAAAAGGGGGAAACAAGAAAGTCTCTCCTGTACACCCATCTCAGCCTCTCCTCCAACTCAAGACAAACTCAAGGGTATGAACAGAGAGGAGTTTTAGAAACACCAAGAATACTGGTCATCTGCCCTACATATGGCAGGTGGGAAGCTGCCATATGCTGCCTTAGGAGAACCTCAGTGATGGCCTGGGCTCCCCTCCCTTGGTGCACGGGGCACAGCATGAAATGGGAAGAATCACCTAGGGCCTGGGTTAGCCCCATTCACTTTCCCTAACTCTGATAACCCATGGGCACTAGAAGAGATAATCCACATTCTACTCCTACCCTAAAAGCAGCAAGCCTCACAATCGATGTTCTAAGCCTGTGGGGATCGTCACTACCCAAAAGGGAAAACTTTATGACCTGAGGTCCTTGCAGGGTTATTCCTGTCCTTGATGCCACAGAAGGAGCTGAAGTTAAGGATTACAGACAAAGAAAACAGATTGGTTCAGTATCTGCAAAGTGGTATCATAAGTCAAGCTACTAATACAAAGTACTATGAATCCAGAGAGTTCCAGGCAACTTTTTAGTATCTGTTACAACTTTTGCTTCCATTGTTTAAATTATACTGAATGCAAGTAGTTGAGATTTAAAATGCAGAAGACATTAACCAATGTGTTAAAGAGAAATACCTTCTGTAACTGGAATGTAGGTATGAAACTTCTCCAGAGACCAGATACGAACCCTGGTAAAGGTTTAAAATCAGGTATAAAAAAGTCACCACACTGCCATCTGAACCAGGTAAATGTGCCCTGTGCATCATGGGAGGACCCCGGACTCCAGAAAAAAGATGACTGTGAGCTGTCCAGCTGACTGCTAGTGAGAGGCAGGGCCATTTAACCAAACCTCTCAGGCCTCACAGGTCTCCCAAAGCAGATCCCACTGGCCTTCAGTTCATGAGCCATGTCGTGATTCTCACACATTCTGTTTTTCTCCCAACACGTGAAACATACCTGCTTTCACCGCTTTTGGTCCATAATCCTTTCCCCTACTCCACAGAACATATACTTTGACCTGGCTGTTTACACAGAGGTCAGTTTCATCTTTGCATTTTTGTTTGTTTTTCATTTTGAGCTCATTTCATTACTTTGGCAAGTACTCAACAGGCACCTTACCGTCTTCCTGAACACATCCCCACTGCTGGTTGTCACCTGGTTTCTTCATCTTCATCCAGGCACTAAGAACCTGATTCAAATAGCAGGTATTCCTCAGGCCCAGCGCCCACTTGTACAAACTTTGTCAATTTTTTATTGTCAAAATGTTTCACTTTCAGTTGATTGTCAACAAATGTGTTGGCTGAAAGTATCTAATACCTTCCATTATTTTATTTTATTCTATTCAAATAGCAGGGATTAAAGAATTCAAATATCTGAAATCTATTCTTAAAAATCACAGGTGAGGGTGCCTGAGTGGCTCAGTTGGGTGGGTCAGGTCATGATCCTGGGGTTCATGAGTTCGAGCCCTATGTCAGACTTTCTGATGTCAGCTCAGAGCCTGGAGCCTCCTTTGGATTCTGTGTCTCCCTCTCTCTCTCTCTCTGCCCCACCCTGCTCATGTTTGGCCTCTCTCTCTTTCTCTCTCTCAAAAATAAACATTAAAAAAATTATTTAAAGCCAGAAGTTGGCTACTTTATTTAAAAAAAAAAAATTGTTTAAATGTTTTTTCACCTTAAAGACAGAGCGCAAGAGCAGGGGAGGGGCATAGAGAGAGACCCAGAATCAAAAGCAGGCTCCAGGCTCTGAGCTGTCAGCACAGAGCCCAATGTGGGCCTTGTATCACAAGATCATGACTTGAACCGAAGTGGGACACTCAACAAACTGAGCCACTCATGCACCCCAGAAATTGGCTACTTCAAAAAAAAAAAAAAACAAAAAGAGAAGAAATTACAGGTGTGAGGGTTAATATTTAGTGGCAGAAAGATACATCTGGTAACTCTGCAAATAACAAAGAAATCCAAAGAAATTCAAAATTGGCCACTCTTGGCCCTTGGTTTTGCTTTTTAGGCCACCACTGAGCTACAGATGATGGAGGAGTCTGTAATTTGGCTCGCATATTCAAACACCTTTACTATTAACAAGTGAAGCCACTTTGTCAAATTATTTCCAAGGCAGCTGAATTTCACAGGAGATTAAGTGTCTGGCAGGAGATTAATTAGATGCAACGTGTAATGCATGATTTTTCCATATTGCATACCATTCTGCCAGGGTAAATACAAGCTAAAAAAATTACCATATTATCCCTCCCAAGTCTCAAGGTTAAAAGTCCATCACTGTAGTAGTTCAGTGTGGTAAGTTGGTGAAACAGCTAGGTGCTGAGTTTTCTTTTTTTTTCTGTTCTGAATATTTATCTTTTAAGCTAACTAAGTGTCCTTTCTGTATTTGACAAGAATTTCAAGCTTACAGAAGAGATCCAAGAATGAAACGGAAAAACACCTTCCCCGTCACATCAACTACTAACACTGTTTCCTCGAACCACTGGAGTGTAGATTGTAGGCATCAGGGCCTTGTACACATGAGTATTTCAGTGTGTATTTCCTAAAAGCAAGAATGTACTAATACATAAACACAGCATAATTATAAAATTCAGGAATTTAACATCACCATAACATTAATATGTAGTACAGGTGCTATCTTCATTTTTGCCATTTGTCCATTCCCACCCACCAGTTATAGGTAATTAATCATCAATATCTGATTTATTCCGCCAGGGTAAATTTTTAAAAAAAAATGAGCAGATAAATAATTTTCTTATTTACCTTTTTTCTTACCCAAAGTACAGCTAACTATCTGCACTACTTCTGTACTTTTTTTCCAGTTCACAATAGTTGCTGAAAACTACTTATCAATTTTTAAATAAAATGAAATACTTTCTCTCCCCCACATCATTCCATTTTTAGAATATGTGTTGCCAAGGTGAGCATTCAAGAAACTGTTTTATATGAGGTCAATAATTTTATGCTATGTATATAGTGGATTCATGGACTGGACACAGGGGCTGCTAATGGGTCTACCAACTACATGTGACTGTCCTCAAGGAGACAGGTAGACAAATTCAAAGTGAGAGCACTTGCACGTGTCCCTTACCTACCTGGCAAAGCAATTTTATGTTTACTGAGTCTAAGGTTTTTTGTTGTTTTTTTTTTTTTTAACTCACATTTTATTTTCATTTCCTTATGAAAATCCTCTTCACTTAGTTGTGAAAATTTAAAGAGAGAGCTTAAGTCAGAAATTAAGATCTGTGGATAGGATTTGTTGGACATGGTTCTTTTATTATGGAGTGTCTTTAGAAGGAATATCCTATTTAGACTGAGCTGCCAGTTTCCAATGAATTATATCCTATTCACACCAACATATATCATTTTAAGGTCCCATTTTAATTATGAGATTAACTGCGTTGGTGCACACTAGCCCGAATAAAAAGGTGCTTGGCCTCAGAGGGCGCTAAATGAAGGACTGAACCTAAATATGTATTAAAAACATGCTAAGCCAGGGGTGCCTGGGTGGCTCAGTCGGTTAAGCGTCTGACTTCAGCTCAGGTCGTGATTTCACAGTGTGTGAGTTTGAGCCCCACATTGGGCTCTGTGCTGACAGCTTGGAGCCTGGAGCCTGCTTCGGATTCTGTGTCTCCCTCCCTCTCTATCCCTCCCCGACTAGTGCTCTGCCTCTCTCTGTCTCTCAAAAATAAATATATGTATAAAAAAATTTTTAAAACATGCTAAGCCAGAGATCAAGTAGGTAATTCATATACAGACCATCGGGCTGACCATACATTTATCTGTTTTTCTAAAAATGCACTTCAGTAGTAATCTCTGAAACTTTTTAATCAAACTTTCTGAGTTATCTAGTGATAAAGAACAGACCATGGTAGGGGGGAAAAAAGTACTCTAGAATACGAGTCACTCCAATTCTTATTACAGTTCCTCATCTGCCTATGTTTTATATAAATATAATGTCTTCGTTTCCTTGCGTCTTCAAAAACTGCTTTTCTGGCATCCCAACTGATTTTAAGATTGAGTTTCCATTTAAAAAGCCTAAATTGGAAGTTAACACTGAAGGAAAGCACAAATAGAAACTAACACTTGGAAGCTTCCTGGGCTCCCTGTTGCACAGCTATGGAAGCAAGGTTCACAAGGCAATTTGTTAGGCGGCTCCGTTCTGGCAGTGTCTCGCTGCTCTGGCTGCTGTGTTCAGCAATTCTTTGTTGATGTTGTAGGGGAGCAAAATTTACCACCCCAAAATGTGTCTCTTTGGCATGTGGATTATTTTAGGCTGATTATTTTTAAGAAACCCAAAACTCCAGAAGTTTTTCTTTTTTGCCTCCCCGCCCCCAATGGCCTCAAAGAATTTAGAGGACCCACTCGAGGAAGGGAGGGATCACCACAGATGACCACAGCCTAAAATGACTAGGTGTGGTAGACCCAGAAGAACCTAGTGAAGGCTGTTCATTAAAATTCTTCTCTATGTCCCATTGTTTGTGTATGGCCCAGCAAACATTTTTTTTTACAAGACACGTACTTCTTTTTATGTTCTTGTGAATGGTCTTGCTTACTTCGAAGTCTCAGCCCTTTCATCCCTTTTCCTTAGCTCTGGCAGACATATAACCTCTGCTGCCTGACTGCCTAGGGGCCTCATATTCTTATGGACCCCCCCAAAAGGACAGAACTAAATATGATTTTCTATGGTACTTGGGTGGCTCAGTCAATTAAGCATCTGGCTCTTACTTTCAGCTCAGGTCATGATCCCGTGGTTCATGAGACCCAACCCCGTGTCAGGCTCTGTACTGACAGCACAGAGCCTACTTGGGATTCTCTTTTTCTCTCTCTCTCTACCTCTCCCCTGCTCATGCTTTCTCTCTCAAAATAAATAAATACAATTAAAAATAAATACATATTATTTTCTCCTGTTAATCTGTCTTATATATATAAGCCAAAAGAACCTTGAGCACAGAGGAAAATTTTTCCTCCTCAACAATAATGAGTCTACACTCATTTTTTGTTCACTTTAAAAAGCTACTTGGTCAGGGTGGAGGGGTTGGGAGACAGAGATTTGGAAGAAGGTGGTCAAAAGGTACAAATTTCCAGTTAAAAGACACGTAAGTACAAAGGATGTAATGTAGCACATGATGACTACAGTTAATAGTGCTGTATGATACATAGGAAAGCAGTTGAGAATAAACCCTAAAAGTTATCATCCCAAACAGAACATTTTCTTCCTTCATTCCTTTCCTTTTATTGTATTTATGTAACATGGCTATTAGTTGAACTTATCTCACAGCATGTATAAATCTAATCATCATGCTGTACGCTTAAACGTATACAATGACACATCAATTACTTTTTGAGAAAACTGGAAACACATTTTTAAAAATACTTCTTTTAAAAAGGCTGATCCAAGAATTGAATTTTGATAGAAATCTAGTTGTATAATACCCCAAACCTACTGATGTTTCAGAGAGTTAGGATGAGGCAAGAAATGAGAAATAATGTCATCATTCTGAAACAACTACTGGTCCCTCTGTTCTCCACGAAGGAGGTCTGATTTCTCCTGGAAGACGGAAAGTGTGTGGGCCTATGTGTATGTGCAACCACGAGACCAAGAGTGACAGAGAAACAGAAAAGATGAGGTCACATACATGTCCATTTGAGAAGTGAGGAAAAAACATAGCAAACAATATTCTCTAAAAGTTCAAATTTAGTGGTGGTTACTGCAATCATGGCCCACAGCATGTTGACACTTGCCTATATCCGTATCTTTGGGACTTCCCCTCTCACACCGACTCTAGGCTGGGCCAGACGACTTTGTGGTCCCTCAAAGATCTGAAAAATCCTGGTGAATCGACATTCACTTCCTTCCCTTGGAAACTTCTGCCAGGTGAACAAACCTAGGCTAATCTGCTAAGAGATCATAGAGATATAGCTCAGTCGTCTCCTCACACCATGGAGGACAGTCAGCCAACACAAGAATCAGGACCACATGGCTGACTTGATTATGAATGCAGATGCACGAGGGAACCCAGGTAAGAGCAAAAATCAAACAAATAAACGTCCTCAGGTTTGAGGATAAATACTACATGATCCCTGTTAAATGATGAATCTCAAATAGTCAAATTCAGAGACACCGAGAGTGCAACGTGTTTGCCAGAGGCTGGGGGGCAAAGGGGAAATGAAGAAGGTATTAACCAAACGGTACGAAGTTTCAGGTATACGAGATGAGTAAGTCTTCGAAACCTACTGTACACCACAGAGCCTACAGTTAACACTATAGTATTTCGTACTTAAAAATTTCCTGAGGGTATACCTTATGTTAAGTGTTCATATCTGAATCGGTCAGTTTAAAAACTGAACAAGGTGGTGGGGAAAAAAAAGTACCCAGGCTCAGCCTTGCCTGCATTGCCAACCTAAAGAATTAGTAGTTGTTGTCTTAAGCCACTGAGGATTGGGGTGGTTTGCTACCCAGCCATGACGAGTACAGCCCATTTGAGTTTTGTTTCTTATAAGTATTAGATAAATACAAAATGATAGTACTATTACCTGTAATAGATGTGCTCAAAAGAAAAATCACTTGTGTTCGTTACAGCAAATAAAAGTTGTTTTCACCTATTTTCTTCCTGGAACACTTCATATTAGTATCTTATTACCTTAAAGGTCGCAAGAGTTGAATCTACAGTTTTACCCCGAAATAACTTGTAAAAAATATTTCGTACAGTGCTTGGAAAATATTAGCCTCTCAGACAACACTTGTATAAAAAAGGAAAACACTACACAAGGACAATAAAATAATTATAGGAGATGATCTCAAAATAACAGACAGGAAAAGCCCTGTGCAACAAAGGCTTACCAGCAGGCCCTTGACTTTGTCCCCAACCACCAGGTGAACAATGGACTTTGAATGACCTCCTTGTCAACGTACAAATGCCATTTCTCAGCAGGTTTTTAAAATGTAAAAAAACCCTAGAAACTGTGGATTTATGCTATCTGCAGATAAGGGGTAGGCAAATAAGCTATCTAATGAAGTAACAAGAAAACGCTTCAAATCAAACCAGATTCCCTTCATAAGCACTATTTTTGCATACACTGCTGAACACTCATATGTTACCCTCCAATCAAAAAGTCTCTAATGCGAGGGTCAAAGACATTTCTGGAGGCTGGTTCTGACCATGTCAGTAGCCTCCAGTGACAGAAGGTATCACCTGTGCCTAATGCTAACCTGTATCCTGTGAATTATGTAGTTTGTTACAGCATAACGTTCATCATTTTATGATTCAAACTATGTGTTAACAAGACCACATTTTTATACCTTTGTCACCTGTTTCTTCATATGTCATTAATAAATAAATGTTATTGACCAGATATCCCTTTCAGACATGCAGCAACATTTTCTCTAAATTTTGTTTGTAAGAATTCCAAGCACATATTTATCACATCTCATCATGGTGACTGTTTACATATAAAGATCATTCATTAGACATTTTTTTTTCTCAAGGGTAGGAGCTTCATTCATTTCTACATCACCATCTCAAGACCAGCATCCCATGGACATTTAATAAATGTCTGCTGAATTCAATTAAATAACAGAAAACTCTTTTACATGTTGAAAGTTTAGGAGAAAAACTTCTAAAATATGATCACAAACATTTAAAAACTGTGAAGTAGCAACATATACGTTTTAATGTAAACTTCAGGGTCAGGGAAAGAGCTTTCTAAGAACAAGCCCCAAAGTAGAAGTCATAAGGGAAAAATATTCAGATGGGATATCTAAAAATGTTAAATGTTTTATGCAAAATATTAACACATCAATAAATATAAAGGGAACATGATAACCCAGGGAAAATATTTGCAATACATAAAACAAACCAGATAAAAAGAAACATACTTATATAGGTAACTCTCATAAATTAATTTTAAAAATCAACACTTTAATACAAGAATGTACAAAAATAAACAAATTCATAAAATAATGACAAAGAAGGGGCGCCTGGGTGGTGCAGTCGGTTAAGCGTCCGACTTCAGCCAGGTCACGATCTCACGGTCCGTGAGTTCGAGCCCCGCGTCAGGCTCTGGGCTGATGACTCGGAGCCTGGAGCCTGTTTCCGATTCTGTGTCTCCCTCTCTCTCTGCCCCTCCCCCGTTCATGCTATGTCTCTCTCTGTCCCAAAAATAAAAAAAATTAAAAAAAAAAATAATAATGACAAAGAAGAAGAAATCTGCTAACAGGGAAATAATGGGAAACTTTTGTCCAACCAGATTTGCAAAGATCAAACAGAATTATGCATTTCTACAGACATCTCAAAACATACCTGATATGAAAAAATGACCAAACAGATCTGAAAAAAATGTTTTAACAAAATCTAAACCAGAAAAATACAACTTTGCCTCACTACTCTTTTTCTAAGGTGGTTTAGATCATTTCCCAAGACCCTTCCCTGTTTGGATCCAGGTTAAATTTGGACAACATTCGGAAGCTGAAAGAAAAACAGCAGCTACGACTCTCAAAAGGCTGAAGGGGAGAAGAATATGCCATCCAAAAATATGCCTCTTTGGCATAATGATTATTTTAGGCTGATTATTTTTTAAGATCCAGCACACACAGAAAAAGCTCTGAAAAGAGAAGTTACCCTTCTGTAAGAGACATTTATAAAGGAAATCTCCATTTGTAAGAGTGTCTTGTTCTCTGTACCAGGAGGAGGAGGAGGGTGACTCTCACTCTTTAGAAATGCTTATCAGTGGAGAAGGCAAGGACTTAAATCTATGTTACAAGCATATCCTTGTTTAGTGTACTTTTCCTGGTAACCTCCCCTAACTGATGCCCCACCACCAGCATCTTCTTTTGCCTTTAGCTGGAGATGATATTTAAGGTGGTGTTTTTGCCCATTTTAGGGAGTTACTCAATTTTCCTGGGTCTTTGCCATGTACACAGGAGGTATACATGTTATTAAACTTCTATTCATTTTTCTCTTGTTAATCTGTCTCTTATTATAGGGGGGCAACTCAGCCAAGTACCTAGAAAGGCAGAGAGAAAATTATCTTTAGTCCACAAAAAAAGTTGTGCATGAGAATGTTCAGAATGATTTATGTGAATAGCCTCAAACTACAAACAATGCAAATGTAATCAAAGCATGAATGGATAAAGATATGTTTGTATAATAAATTCCTCACCAGAATTGGAAAGGAATGAATTTTTCATACATGAAACAACACGTGAATCTCCCAAACACTGTGTGAGCACAAGAGCCATGAACCAGAGTATATATTGTGTAATCTCATTTATAGGGAGTTCAAGAACAGGCAAGCCTAATCCATGGGAGAATTCTTACTGCACAGGTGGAAATGCGCTCTATCTTGACTGGGGTGGTGGCTACATGGGTGCAGATATTTGTCAAAATTTATTCAACTCTATACTTAAAAACTGTACATCTTGTTGTATATAAATTATACACTAATAAAATTGGCTTTTTAAAGAATAGAGTGGAGAAAAAATTAAAGTTTTTATTCAAAGAGCCAGGAAGAGAGCAGAAACAGGAGAAAAACAATATTGGAACACATAATGACTGATAATCCTCTCAAGAATCAATCCATATAATCAAAAGCATCAAGGGACTCCAAGGAACATCAAAAGAAATTAATCTAAATCTAGACATATTATAATGAAATTGAAGAGAAACCAAGAACAAGGAAAATAATCCAAAAAACAACTCCTGTCCCCCTGAAAAAGGTAAGAAAGACTTCTTTGAAAGGAATCAACAATAAAACACAAATCTCAAAAATAATGCTGAGCAAAAGAAACTAAATATGTCAATATTAACTTAATGTTCAAAAACAGATAAAAAACTACCAAGGGTGACAATTTGAAATAATTGGTTACCCCTAAGTAACAGGGATGGTGAGGGGGCGCCAGAAGGAGTTTCTGGAGTGCGAATAATATTCTATTTCTGGACCTAGGTGGCAGATCCACAAGCATATTTACTTTTTGAAGATTCAGTGACTTTTACGCTGAAGCTACACGCTTAGGATTTAAGCAACATTCTATCTTGCTTAATATGCAAGCTGACTTAAAGTATTGCTATAAAGAATTTGTTTACAATAGAAAAATCCATAAAGACAGCAAGTAGACCAATGGTTGCCAAGAGCTGGGAGGTGGGGGGAATGCAAAGTGACTGCTACTAAGGATAAAGTTTATTTTGGAGGGTTATGAAAATGTTCTAAAGTTACAATGAGTGATGGTAACACAACTCTGTGAATATATAAAAAATATGGAGCTGTTGTTCGCTTTAAAAGGATCAATTTACCCAGCAATTGCACTATTAGGTATTTACCCAAAGGATGCAGAAACACAGATCCATAGAGGTATATGCACCCAGATGTGTACAGCACCATTATCAACAATGGCCAATCTACAGAGACAGCCCAAATGTCCATGAACTGATGAATAGATAAAGAAGATGTGGTGTACATATACAATGGAATATTACTCAGCCATCAAAAATGAAATCACACCATTTGCAATGACACAGATGGAACTACAAGGTATTATGCTAAATGAAATAACCAGAGAATGACCAATACCATATGACTTCGCTCATATGCGGAACTTAAGAAACAAAACAGGTATGGGAAAAGGGGAGGGGGAGATGGAAACAAACCACAAGAGACTCTTAACCATAGAAAACAAACTGAGGCTTAATGGAGAGAGGTGAGTAGGGGATGGGCTAGATGGGTGATGTATATTAAGGAGTGCACTTGTTGTGATGAGGACTGGGTGTTGTACCTAAGTGATGAATCACTGAATTCTACTCTCAAAATCAATATTGTACTGTATATTAACTCAAATTTAAATTTAAATTAATTCACTTAATTAAAGGATCAATTTATGGCATATTGACTATAGCTCAATAACATTGTCATAAAGACATCCCTGCCCCTATATTCGCATAAATTTTTTTAAAAAGCACACTAGGGGCGCCTGGGTGGCTCAGTCGGTTAAGTGTCCGGCTTCGGCTCAGGTCATGATCTCACGGTCCATGAGTTCGAGCCCCGCATCAGGCTCTGTGCTGACAGCTCAGAGCCTGGAGCCTGCTTCAGATTCTGTGTCTCCCTCTCTCTCTGCCCCTCCCCCATTCATGCTCTGTCTCTCTCTGTCTCAAAAATAAATAAACAAATAAATAAATAAAAAAGCACACTAGACAGGGGTGCCTGGGTGGCTTAGTTGGTTGAGCATCTGACTTCTGCTCAGGTCATGATCTCGCAGTTTGTGAGTTTGAGCCCAGCATCAGGCTCTGTGCAGACAGCTCAGAGCCAGCTGGAGCCTGCTTTGGATTCTGTGTCTCCCTCTCTCTCTGCCCCTCCCCCGCTCACACTCAGTCTCTCTCAAAAATAAATAAACATTAAAAAGTATTTTTAAAAAAAGCACATTAAACATAAAAATTATAATAAAGGAAAGAGATCCTACCAAGTACTCAAGTTTTTTGGACCTTCTGTGCTTCTCCTAGCAAATTTTTTTCTTCCCATGTCACAACGTCAATGGCATAGTGTTCAAGTACAAAGAAGAGCTCTATTATTTTAAAACTTTTCAAATATGTGCCGCTAATTACTGTATTTTCCAAGGAAATCTAGTACAAGAATATCAATACTGCTGAAGAAATACATTGGGATTTTGAGCCAAGTGAATCTTGTTTCCTTCCCCAGCAATTCTTAAAGCTTTAGACTGCCAACATTGACATACAACTCCTGAATTAATCAGGCACTGGTAGAAAAATGACCCATTTGGGATACTAATCAAAATTCAGTTCAACATTACCATATAATTTTAAACCACAATGCTTTAGCAGAATGATTCCTCATTGTGCTGTGATTAAAGATAAAATAGTTAAGAACCTCTGCTCTATATTCTCTTCCTGGGCAATCTTTACTCCTATTTTCCAGACACCATGAACTTATATTTACACATGATGACCATAACCCACACAGAGGGTTTTATTTTTTAATCTCAGCAGGTAGCACATTTACTCCTCTAATGTACCACTAAATTATTCCTGGACCATGGCATTCTCTGAAATCATTCTCTGAAATTCTGGACTGGTATATCCAACTGCCTACAAAACATCATCCCTTGATTGCCACTCACGTGTACCAAGTTTAATATAAACAAAGTGAACTCTTCTTCTCAGACAAATCCTCTCATATCTATTTATTGTATTTATTTAATGAACACTTATACAGTACCTACTATGTGTCAAGCACTTTTCTAAAATCTCTACAAGCATTACCTTACTTAATCCCTACAGCAAACCTATGAGGTAAGTATTACCGTTATCTCTGTTTTTACAAATGAGGGAATGGAGCCAGAGGGAGATTACATTAGTCCAAAATCAGTCAGTCAGTCAGTGGGGGAGCTAGAATTCAAGGGCAGGCAGTTGGGCTCCAGAGTCCTTGCTTTTAGACCACTTAAGGTCTTAGACCACAAGTTTTATTTTTTAATCTCAGCAGGTAGCACATTTACTCCTCTAATGTACCACTGAATTATTCCTGGACCATGGCAGCATCTTCCTAAAAAGAATCTCAGCCTCCTTCTGGCCTCTCTCCAATCCATTGCACCTCAAAACCAAGCAACGTTTCTAAGATGCAAGTGTGATCCTGCCACTTTCGTACATAATTATCCTTCAGAAGTCCTCCCCCAATGTGAGGAGGTGGTATGTCTATATTACACTTTGAGGCCCTGTGTTATTCTATCTCAATGAAGAAAAGACTTAAGGAAGAGTAAAGTCCTAGGTTAATCTAAGAGAAATACAAATGAGCATTTCCTTAATACAGAGACTGATTTTTGTAGAAGGTGTTTTGATTTTTCATGAAAAACACTTAGCTAGCCTAGAATTAAACTAATTATTTCACTATTCAACAAGAATATATTCCGGGGTACCTGGGGGGCTCAGTTAGTTAAGCAACAGACTCTTGATTCTGGCTCAGGTCATGATCTCATAGTTCCCAAGATCGAGCCCTGCATCAGGCTCTGGGCTGACAGTGCAGAGCCTGCTTGGGATTCTCTCTCTCTCTCCCTCTCTCTCTCTCTCTCGCTCTCTGCCCCTCCCCCCACTCTCAAAATAAATAAACTTAAAAAAAAGAAGATATTCAAAAATAAAGTTTTACCTCATTTACATCCCCTCAAATCCCTACTATATCCTACACACTTACTTTATTTTGTTAAGTCTTTAATTAAGGCTCAGGTCCTTAAGGCTCATTCAGCAAAGAAAAGGCTTGCCCCCACAGTTTTTAACTCCATGATGCATTCTTAGTTCTCCCTTTCACATGGCCTCCAAATGTCCTCATTTTAGAGTGCTCAGTTTAAACAGAGCAACTCTGTGAAATGAGGTCAAATGGAGAATGGACTTAGAGTTTCATCACTGTTTATTACAAAAACAAAAGCTAATGTTCACTGAGGTCTGGATCTGCACTGAGTGAGGCAGCACCTGGCATATGGTAGGTGCTCAAATGTAGTCATCAAATGAATTGATTAAAAGCATTCTTTTTCAGTTGTGCAACTTTTTATTCACTGTCTCACTAACAAATCTGTAAGGTATTATCAAATGATTTTGCAGGTGAGAAAAATAGGGCACAGAGGAATGCAAACTTTCGTCTGTGACAGAATAGGATTTGGGTATGGTCTATGTGGCTCCCTTTCACTTTCCTTGTTTTCATTTAGTACCTTCAAATAAATTAGACTTACCTCAAACCTACTTGTAGATTCAGCCACTCAATGGACTGTCAGTTTATGATCAATTGCTCTCTCTACCTAATCATTATCCACCTCAGTTCTCGAACTCACTGCTACTGTGCCAAGATCATAATCTGTGTATGTGACCACTTCTATAAATCTGTTGTCTTTGCTGAAGTCCACACAGCTAAATGTCACTCAGAGCCTAAACTTGGACTACCCAATAAAATTGCCATTAGCCACCTGTGGCTAATGAACACTTGAAATATGGCTAATGGTAACAGAGATGTGCTGTAAACAGAAAATACATACTGGATTTCAAGACTCAGGGATTAAAAAAACGAAATATAATTTAGTATTTTTTCATGTTGATTTTATGTTGAAATAAGGATATTTTAGCTACAGTGGGTTTAATTCAATACATTATTAATCTCACCTGTTTCTTTTTACCTTTTTAAAAGACTTGTAGAAAATTTTAAATGATAGATGAGTCTGAAATTCATGGCTCACATTATTTTTCAACTGGATAAGGATAGCCCAAACTGAAACATTTTTTTAAAACTCTGGGGTGCCTGGGTGGCTCCGTCGGTTAATTGGCCAACTCTTGATTTCGTCTCAGGTCATGATCTCACAGTTAGTGAATTCAAGCTCCATGTCAGGCTCTGTGCTCACTGCGCAGAGTCTGCTTTGGATCCTCTGTCTCCCTCTTTCTGGCCCCCTCCCACTAGCACATGTTCTCTCAAAAATAAATAAACGTTAACAAATTAAAAAAAAAACTTTTCTTATTGTGAAAATATATGTACAGAGAACTGTATAATCCCTAATATATAATTTTATCAACACCTACAAAGGGAACATCTGTGTAACTTCCACCCAATTCAGTATAAACAACCTTTCTGGGATTCTGGAAAAATATTACTTGCCCCTTCTCATTCAAAACACTGTTGCCTCTTCCGCTATAGGTAGTCACTATTTTTTTTTTAACTGAAAGTATAGTTAACACACAATGTTACTACCTTAGTTTCAGGTGTATAATAAAGTGATTCCACAACTCTATACATTAAGCTATGTTCACAAGCACAGTTACCATCTGTCACCAAACGATGCTACAATACCACTGGCAATATTCCCCATGCTGGGCTTTTCACCCCTGTGACATATTCATTCCTTAATGGGAAACCTGTACTCCCACTCCCCCTTGCCTCTTTTTGCCCATCCCCCTAAGCCCCTTCCCTCAGGCAACCACCAGTTTGTTCTATTTTTGGATCTGTTTCTGTTTTTGTTTGTTCATCTATTTTTTAGATCCACATATAAGTGAAATGATATTTGTTGTTCTCTGACTTGTATCATTTAGCACAATATCCTCTCTATCCATCCATGTTGCCACAAATGGCTCGATCTCTTTTATGGGATAGTCACTATTCTTCAGTTGTAGTCCTATTCTTGGATTTATTTATATTTTTACTATTTATGTGGCCGTAAGCAATATGGCTTAGTTCACTTATTTTGTACATGTGTGTAAATGAAATCAAACTGTATATACTCCTTTTGGTTTCTATTTAACGTTTTGAAGATTCATTCAAGATACTGCATGTAGCCATACATTTCTGTCATTACCTAAAATTCTGCTGTATAACTATACCATATATTTGATATTCATTTTCCTGCTGATAGACATGGGTTGTTTATAATGGCATTATGTTTCACTATTACAAATAGCTGTATGATGAACACTTTTGTACATGAGTTCTGAAGCATACGTGCACACAGATCTCTAAGTATATGCATATAAATGAAGGGACTAGAGCATATACCATGTACACCTTCAAAGTTACTAAACACAAAATTTTCCCAGCTGGCTATATACAAACGATACTCCCACCAGTGAAGTATGAATGTCCCAGTTGCCCATCATCCTTGCCAATACTTAATATCATTATACATATTCTGCCAATACTACCAATACTACACTCAGTTTCACAGCTATTTCATCCAGATTGGCAAATATTCTCAATACAAAAGCGTATTTGAGAGCCAGATTTAGCTTTCTGTGTTTTCAACTTTCACTCGTTTTGGCCTAAGAATTCTTCACCATGTTGTTAGCTCGCTGTTTTTAAGAGGTTTTCTTTTTCATTTATTCTTACTATTTTTAGTAGTCCTAAATTCTAAGAGTAGTCTGATTTACTATGCCATCACTCCAAAAATAAGAAATTCAGGTAGTTATGAAGACTTACTTATGGTGATTTAAAATCAAACAGGACTTTGTTGTCTGGGATTTCAAGGTGCACATCGATCATTCCACGTAAATACTCACTTCACAAGAATTACTCCCCCACCATCAACAATTGAAAACTGGACAAAATACATCAATGGGCACCTGGGTGGCTCATCCGGTTAAGCAATCAACTCTTGATTTTAGCTCAGGTGACGACCTCATGGTTCGTGAGATTGAGACCTATGTCAGACTCTGCGCTGACAGTATGGAGCCTGCTTGGGTTTCTCTCTCTCTCCCTCTTTGTGCGCCTCATCCATTTGCACACATGTGCTGTCTCTCAAAATAAGTAAACATCTTTAAAAAATATGGAGTAACTGTTTTATGACATTCAACAACACGAAGCACAAGAACTTGATCCCTGTCAGAAGGGAGACAATTAAGATGAGCTCTAGGACTTACTCAACTCTCTGCTAAGTGGAAATTTCTCAACTATGACAAATGGAATGGAAAGCATTGTTTGGTAATGTTACTGAGTTGAACAGGCTGAAGTGGCTAGATTTTGGGGGAAAGAGTACCAAACCAAGTAGTGTTACACAAAGAACATCCTCCAGAAATCTTTGTGTTTGTCCTCTTGACCTTATCTGAACACCAATGTGAATATACACAAGATGAAACTCCCTGAGGCCAAAGAATAATTGCCAGCAAAGAATAATTATTCACAATCTGAAACACTAGGGGCTGAGAACTGTTCAAGTACTTACCAGAAGAGTAGGAGAGACCTTAATAAATACATGGAAGTATGTGGTATAAACCTCAAAGGATTGTGACTTAGTAGTATGGCTAAATTCAACCTAGAATAAAGGCATACTTTATAGAATTGCCCCCCAAAAAAGCTTAAAAATAAGCCTATGAAGAATCAAGCTGATCTTCAAATACCTCAACTGCCTTCCAGAACAAATCCAACACTCAACATAAAATTTAAAATGTCTGGAATACAATTAAAAAGGTAATACCCATGTGAGGTAGCAGAAAGATATGACACATAACCAGGAGAAAAGTAAGTTACAATAAGCAGTCCTACAAGCAACAGAGATGATGAAATTGACAAAGACTTTAAAACAGGTATTATAAACATGCTCAAGAATTTTAAAGAATATATAAACGATGACAAAAAGAACATACGAACACTATGTACAGAGAATTAGAAGGTGAAACAACTTACAAGATGGAACTTCAGAAAATTCAAAATACAGTATGTGAAAGAAAATTTCACTGGCAAAGAACATAGCAAATTAGATGTAGAAGAAGACATGAGTAAACGTGAATACCTAGCACAAGGAATGACTCAAAGTGAATCATAAAATGAAAAAGAATAAAAAATAAACACAGCCTTAGGGCCCTATGGGACACTATCAAGCAGTGTCTAACATATATATAACAAAAAGAACGTGCAGGGGGGGACTCAAAAATACTCAACTAATTATGACCAAAACTATCCATTTGATAAAAACTATAAACCTACAGGTCCAAAAAGCTTAACTAGCCCAATGATTAACACAAAGAAAATCACACAAGGCATTTTTTAAATTAATGAAAAACAGTGATAAAGTCATAAAGCAGCTCAAGAAGTAAGACCTATTACACACAGAGGAACAAAGATACAAAAGATCACAGACTTCTCATCTGAAATTATGCAAGGCAGAAAAAAATTAAACACTTTTTAAATATCAAAAAAATGTCATTCTTGAATTCTATGTATTATGAAAATATCCTTTAAAAATTACAGTGAAATTAGGGCGCCTAGGTGGTTTCAGTCAGTTAAGCGTCCAGCTTTGGCTCAGGTTATTATCTCATGGTTCATGGGTTTAAGCCCTGCATAGGGCTCTGGGCTGACAGCTCAGAGCCTGGAGCCTGCTTTGGATTCTGTGTCTCCCTCTCTCTCTCTGTTCCTCCCCCTGCTCAAACGCTGTCTCTCTAGCACTCTAAAAAATAAATAAAAGGTTAAAAAATTATTTTTTTATTTGAAAAAAATTTTAGTGTCAAAGGACGTTTTTAAAATAATTTATTGTCAAGTTGGCTAACATACAACGTACACGGTGTGCTCTTGGTTTTGGGGGTTGATTCCCATCATTCATCGCTTCCATATAACACCCAGGGCTCATCTCAGCAAGCGCCCTCCTCAATGCCCATCACCCATTTTCCCCTCTCCCCCACCATCCCCCTATCAACCCTCAGTTTGTTCTCCATACATAAGAATCTTTTATGGTTTGCCTTCCTCTGTCTTTGTTTGTAACTATTTTTTCCCCTTCCCTTCCCCCATGGTCTTCTGTTAAGCATCCTAAGTTCCACATATGAGTAAAAACATATGGTATCTGCCTTTATCTGACTGACTTATTTCACTTAGCATAATAACCTCCAGCTCCATCCACAGTGTTGCAAATGGAAGGATTTCCTTCTTTCTCATTGCCACATAGTATTCCATTGTGTATATAAACCACAATTTCTTTATCCATTCATCAGTTGATGGACATTTAGGCTCTTTCCACAATTTGGCTATTGTTGAAAGTGCTGCTATAAACATTACACTGAAATAAATAATTGTTATCAGACAAACAAAAACGGAGAGAAATTACTGCCAACAGACATATACTACAGGAATGTTATGTAAGTTTTCCAGGAGGCAGGAAAATGATCATTGTGATGATTAATTTTGTGAGTCAACTTGACTGAGTTAAGGGATGCCCAGAAAGCTGGTAAAACAATATATCTGATGCGTCTGTGCATGTGTTTCCAAAAGAGGAAGAGATTAGCATTTGAAGCAGTAGTGTGTAAAGAACATCACCCTCACAGATGGATTGCCTTGAAGATTGACGCATTTTATTGTATGTGATTTATTCATCAATAATTTATCCTCTTATTTGAGAGAGACAAAGACAGCACAAGTGGGAGAGGGGCAGAGAGCAAGAGAAAGAGTGAGAGTGAGAGAGACAGAGAAAGAGAGAGAGAGAGAAGCCCAAGCAGGCTCTGCGCTGCCATCATAGAGACCGATGTGGGGCTCAAACTCATAAAACTTTGAGTTTATGACCAGAGCTGAAACCAAGAGTCAGATATGTATCCCACTGAGCCACCCAGGCACCCTCAAACACTTTCTAAACTGTGGGCCAAGGCATCAGGCTTCATATTCCTCATCCCCTTCATTCAACCTGCACTCCAACCTTAGTGAACTCAGGGCAACTACCAGAAAGAACAATGTTTTTTCTTTTCTCTGAGTCTTGACCTGGAATGTCATTCTTTTAGGTGTAATTATTGGCAAACTTTGATTTATCTTTCGGGATGTTGCTCAAATGAAGTAGCAACATTTAATAAAAATAGATCTGAAGAGAATGTGTTCTGCCACATTCTTGCTCCACAACACTAGAAAGGGCAATTAATCATCTTTAAGCTACTATCATAGTTTGTAATGAAACAATATAAATTCCTCTTCATAGAAATTTCTGTAAGGGTTAAATAAAGTAGGATACATAAAATGTACTTGGAATACACCAGACACATGAGAAAGGTTCATTTTTATTCCTCCATCCTGGCTTTCATATTATAATTACCTCCAACTACAAGAGTATTTGACAAGTAATAAACACAGAGTAAATATGTATTAAACCTATTAACATGAATGAACATGGATGGACCCAAAGCCAAGAAGGCTATGTATTAATTGTAATTTCTTCACTACTTTTACTTATTTACTTATTTTTATGGAATCTTAAACTCCTTTATTCCTTTTTCTGCCTTCAGGATAAATATTTTCCACATAGGAGATTTCATTAACCTTACACAATATGGGTGGCCTAAATACATAATTGGTACCTTCCAAGAGGTATCTCTATTTGGATAATGAGATTTTCATAAAATTGTCCACTGACTCTACCATGAAGATATTAACATTAACAAAAACTAATAAAGGTTACTTTAAGTGTTTGGTTCCAGACAAGATTGGTGGTGATATTTATTACCTTCTGTTTATGATGAAAGCACATGCTATTTTGTAAGCCACCATCTTTTTAAAATGTTACCTCTCTTCAATTCATCTTTCCCAATATAAAATCCTCATATTCTTCTATCTTCTGAAGTGACTGAAGCCAGTACACAGATTTTCCTAGCACCTTTATACTAGTGTCAACAACCTTCTGTTTTCTCTCCCCATCTTTCTTAAAAGCAGCCTATATAGATTTTGATAAAACCCAAGCTTTCTGTAATCAAAGCTAACACCATAAAACAAGGGCAAAAACATCTGGTGGGTGTGGAATGGAGTCGTCATTTTGTACAGGGCAATGGCAGTTGCAGGAGAGAAGCAAAACCACAGCTGTGAGGAGGTTCTGAGCAGTTCCTATTTTCAGGATATGCTGAACTCATAATTCAGGCCTAATGAACGTGTCTTTGAGATGTAACAGCCTGTTTAGATCCCTGCTTCCGCCGCTGCAGAAAAACTGAATGCAGAAATGGTAATGATTTCATGTAAAATTCATAAATAAATGCTAAGACAAGAGGAATGGTGTGCCCCAGTGCTACACAATGGATTGTCATGTGGTATGAGGGCTAAGTCAATGGAGCTGTTTTTAAGGCCATAACTGCAGAGGGTTTTTTTTTTTTTTCAGTTTAAATATACATAGAACCAAAATATTTATAAAGGCCTCTGATACCATGCTGTATGATAAATGGATATGCTCTGTTCTCCCTACAAAAGTACTGTGAATGTCATCATTGGTAGGAGAACCTGGGGAAATTACAGGGAGCACAAGCCAGTCATCAAGGTGCATGATGGAGGACCGGATATAGAGTGTATTATGCACATCTTTCCTTGGGAAATTATCTTTCACATTACAAGTTTAGTTTGACATCAAGTACACATACATGTCAACATTCAGATGCCTGTAAATAGTTACTTGCTAGGATATCCATAAATGGTTTAGAAGAAAATATTAGTACTCTAGGATGTTGGGTGATACATGCTAGCCAACAATGGATAAAGAAACATAATGAAAAGCTCACCAAAAACTTACTAGTCTAGCTAGCTGGCTAAATGTAGATACAGATGTAGATACAGCTATAGGTACAGATGTAGATATAATACAGATGGAGATAAAGGGAGTCTAATGTTAGGGGAACTTCTCATATACATTTTGCAAATGCAAAATGTTATTCTGCACAATAACATAACATAACGTAACATAACATAACATAAAACATAACATAACATAAAACCAAGTAGGCAAAGGACGTACAGATCATGGATAATGACTGGGTTCACAGAACTAGAGACAGTTCCTCATGTGAATTTTAAATAACAGAATCCAACAATCTTTGACCTTCCTTGTTTTTTTAATATGAGAAAGGAGACAGACTGAGGCAATATACTGCACCTGCCTCAATATTGTCAACAGGACCGCTAAGTTATATAGTGCCTTGTGCACTGCAGCTGGCATCAGTACTGAGTGAAACGTCATTTCCCAATGCAAACAGGAGTATAAATACATTTATGCAAAGTGTAGCATAACTTTATTCAGGGTAATGACATGGAAATATCTAGCTAGTTCCACATAAAAAGTGTCACTTTAAAGTTTTGTATTCACACTGTTGTCTAGCTTAATAAAAATCTGTATATTCATAGCAGATTTTAAAGCTGGAGCATGCCTTTTTCTCCCAATTTCCACTGAGCAAATATGACAGGAAAGGAAGTCTGACACTGGTGAAAACGAAGTTGGTGACCTGATATAAACCAAATCTTGATATATGGCTAGGAGTGGTCCCCCTTTTAATGTAAGGACCTTCCAGCCCTATTGGCAGCAACAATTCATTTACATTGTAGTGAATCATTGCCTCAAAGAAATCTTTCACTGAATTTGTCCCCTGAGAAAGCTCTAACGGTTTCATTAACTAAGTAGACTAATATGCAAATTCAGGGCAGCCACTTTAGGACTTGGGGTTGGTAAATTCCTATCCCAGGGCCAGTCCTTTTAACTGAGTCTTAATAGTGGATTATGAGGATATTATAAACTTTCTCCGAGGATTTTTTTTAATAATTACAAACATTTGGAAGGGGGGGGCGCCTGGGTTGCTCATTCAAGTTACTTAAGCATCTAACTTCAGTTCAGGTCACGATCTCATGGTTTGTGGGTTCAAGCCCCGTGTCAGGCTCTGTGCTGACAGCTCAGAGCCTGGAGCCTGTTTTGAATTCGATGTCTTCCTTTCCCCCTGCCCCTCCCCTGATCATTTTCTGTCACTCTCTGTCTCTCAAAAATAAATAAATGTTAAAAGCATTTTTTAAAATTTTTTTAATGTTTATTTTTGAGAGAGAGAGAGAGAGAGAGCGAGCACAGGCAAAGGGCAGAGAGAGAGGGAGACAGGATCCGAAGCAGGCTCTGTACTGACAGCAGACAGCCTGATGTGGGGCTGGAACTCACCAACCCTGAGATTGTGACCTGAGCCAAAGTCGGGTCCTTAACCGACCGAGCCACCCAGGTACTCTTCTGAGGATTTTTATGCTTTAGAACCAAAAGCCTGAAAACCACCACACAGCCAACATTTAAAATTTACCTATTTTTCCATAGTTCCCAAAATATGGTCTCTGGAGTCTATCAGCGATTAAAAGGTTCCAAAGATTCTTTGGAGAAAAGGCCAAATTCAGCAATAGGATACAAAGTATACGAGATTAATTTAGGATATTACTGAAGCAGAAAGCAAGAAAGCTAGTAAGAACTAATGGGTTAATGTCAAGGTGAAGGAGCTTCCAGTGGACTAAGAGGAGATAATTTGAGTATCAAAAAGAATAAAGACTTCAATGGATTTAAATATGCCAAGTTACTATAAATCCTTAAGTTCATAACTATTGGTCTCAATTAGAAGTTGCCAGGGCACCAACTCATCATATGAAAACTGACAAATTAAGGAAAGAAATCTGTGTCCTGGCTAAGGGACCCAAAATACATTCCAGGATAATCAAAGAGTTGATCAAGTAGTCCTTCTGTATATAAACCTTCTAATAAATGCAAAATGAATTCTAAAATCCAAATATCACCACTGTGCACCCCTTAATGTAAAACTTAGAAAGGAGCCTGGCAAGTCACCCAGTCAAAATCTAAACCCAAATCCAATCGAGATCTAATTACCTGTTCACAAGATGTATGAAGAATACAACAATTTGAATGACACCAGGAAGAAAAATGTCAGCCAAAACCAGTAAGTGGGACACTCCACTGGACCAACAACCTGGTTTCTTAAGACATGAAAGGGGACAGCAGAATGGAGAAGTATTATAGAAAAAATTTAAGAGACATACAACCAAATTCAGTGTGTGAAAGTGGATTTAGGTGTTGATTCAAACAAAACAACCCAACAAAAATAATCCTGAGGCAGCTGGGAAAAATTGAAAATAGAGTGATATTAAATAATATTAACAAATTACTATTAGAAGGGCAAAGTTGGAAAATGCACACTACCGGATTTTAAAACTTATGATAACGCTACCATAAGCAAGAGACTGTGGTATTGGTGGAATTAAGACACACAGATCAACTCCACAAATCAGAGGGCAGAGAAACAGATCCACACAAATGTAGTCAACTGTTAAGTTTAAAGATCAATTCAGTCAAGAAAGTAGTCTTCTAAAGAAACGTTGCTGGACAATTGTACATCTGTACTCTTCCCTTCACCCCACCGCCCACCAAAAAAAGCAAGAGAGGGAGAGAAAAAACTTCAACCTACATCTCCAACTTTGCACAAAATTAACTTAAAATAGATCACAGGTATAAATGTAAACTTTTTTTTTTTTTTCAACGTTTTTTATTTTATTTTTGGGACAGAGAGAGACAGAGCATGAACGGGGGAGGGACAGAGAGAGAGGGAGACACAGAATCGGAAACAGGCTCCAGGCTCCGAGCCATCAGCCCAGAGCCTGACGCGGGGCTCGAACCCACGGACCGCGAGATCGTGACCTGGCTGAAGTCGGACGCTTAACCGACTGCGCCACCCAGGCGCCCCTAAATGTAAACTTTTAAATAATAAATTTTGAGGAGAAAATCTTTATGATCTTGGTTAGTTAAGCAAAGAGTTGTGATCCATAAAAGGTAAAGAAGACAAATGTGAATTTACCAAAATTAAAAAAAAAAAAAAGCTTTGCTCTTCACATGACAATACTGAGAGAATAAAAGGACAATTTACATGGGAGAAAATATTGGCGTTTCTGTTATCCAACAAAAGACTTGTATGTAGAACATAAAAAGTCTCAAAAGTTACAAAAAGAAAAAAACACCAATTTTAAGAACAGGCAAATGTTTTGCCTATTATATATCTTCACCAAAGAAGATACATAGAATGGAAATAAACACACAGAGATATTCAACACCATTGGTCATTAAGAAAATACAAATTAAAATCAGTAACATACCCCTATCTACCTATTTGAATGGCTAAAACAAACACATAGCTTGACAATACAAAGTGCTAGTAAGAACAACGGACTAGATCTATCAATCATTATGAGAAGATAAAATGGTACAGCCATTCTGGAAAAAAGGTTGGCTATTTCTTGAATTTAAACATACACCTACCATATGACTCACCTCCTAGATATTTGATCTACAGAAATTAAAACTTGTGTTCACACAAAAACCTGTATATAAACATTTATCACAGCATTGCTTATAATCCTCCAAAACTACAAAAACCTACATGTTATCCAACTGAAGAATGGAAGAGCCAACTCTCGTACATCCTAAAAATGTACTACTACTCAGCAAAAAAATAAAAGGAACCTGTTATTGACCCACTCAGTAATATGGATCAACCTTGAATGCATTATGCTAAGTGAAACAAAACAGACTCACAAGATTCCATTCAGTCAATTTTCACTCCTAAGTCATCGTGAAAAAAGCACAACTATTGAGAACAACAAATCAGTACTTTCTAGTGGTTAGGAGTACAAGGAGGGCTTGATTTCAAGTGGGCAGCACACGGTGGGAATTTTTGGTGGTGAGGAAACAGTCCTGTATGCTAACTGTGATGATTGTTACAGAACTCTATACATTTGCCAAAGCACTGTGAAGTGTATAGACACAAACACACATAAAATTCCTACATAAACTAAAACATAACGTTAAAAATAAATCAATTTTTAAAATACTGTTAAATTTGTTAACTCTTGGCAGCATGGCAATATTGAAAACCGATCAGTTAGATGTGCTACGAAACATGGCTTATAAAGGCAAAATGGCACAGCCACCTGAGAAGACAGCTTGGCAGTTTTTACAAAACTAAACCTAGTCTTACCATACAATCCATCGATTGCACTACTTGGTATTTATTCAAAGGAGCTGAAAACTTACATCCACACAAAAATCTGCCCATTGATATCTGAGCAGCTTTATTCATAATTGCCAAAACTCGGAAGCAACCAAGATGTAATTCAGTAGGTGAATGGATAAACTGTGGTCCACCCAGACAATGGAGTATTATTTAGTACTAAAAACAGTGAGATACTGAACCATAAAAAGATGTGCAGGAACCTTAAATGTATCGTCTGAACTGAAAGAAGCCAATCTAGAAAGGCTGTGTAAGTGTAGGATTCCAAGAATATGACATTCTAGACAAGGCAAAACTATTGGGACAGTACGAGTATCAGTGGTTACCAGGGTTTGGGGCAGGTAATCTACAGGCAGAGCACAGAAATGTTTCAGGGCAGTGAAACTTCTCTGTATGCTACTGTAATGGTAGAAACATGTCATATATTTGTCCAAATCCACAGAATGCACAACATCAAGGGTGAACCCTAATGTAAACTATGTACTCTGGGTGATAGTAAGTTGTCAATGTAGGTTCATCAGTTGTAACAAATATACCACTCTGCTGGGGGATGCTGATAATGGGACAGGCTACACATGTGTGAGGGTGGAAGGTATATGGGAACTCTCTCTACCTTTTGGCTTAATACTGCTATGAACCCAAAACTGCTCTAGAAAATAGAGTCTTGTTTAAAACACAGCAACAATTCCTCTCATTGCCCGCATGCTTCTGTGCAATGTAACTATGCCCTTCTTCCAATCTATAGGTAGAATCTATTTCACTCCCCTTGAGCTGGGGCTGGCCTTGTAACTTTTTATCACCAGTGGAATGCGGCAGCAAGTGGTGGTGCCTGACTTCCAAGGCCAGGGTTTAGGAGATCTGTTTTCTCACTCTTGGAATCCCAAAACCGCTTTCCTATGAAAAAACCAGGTTTAGCTGATGGCAAAGTGACAGGCCGTGTGTACAAAATCAAGGTGCTCCAACCTACAGCCATTACCAAATGCCAGACCAAATTTAGTTGAGAGCTGACTGAGAATTCAGGAGTAAACCCAAATGACACGACACCGAGCAGACCTCAGTCACAGAGCTGAACCCAAATCAAACCACAGAAGCATGTACTCAGTACTGGGGTTGTATGTTATAGTAGAAGCAATAACTACAAAAGACATATACTGAAGTATGCAAGGGTGAAATGACACAGTATCTAAAATTTTAAAATACCCCTAAAAAGGAGGACATATATTGGGGGAAAAAATGTCCAAACAGTGAAAATTGATCAAGCCCGCTACACTGAATTTTGACCCCATTATTCCCTCTACTTTTCTGTAGGTTTGAAAAATTCTGTAATAAAAATATTTAAAAATAAAATTCTTTTAAAATAATTACCATAAAAGTGATTTACTTATGTATCTACCACATAAACAAAAGAAAAATAAAACACTATAAATTAAGTATAATCTTTCCCAAGTCAAGCAAAAGAAAATAATAAAAACATATCAAGTATACAAAATTTCATGTAAAATCTTTTTTTTGAGTTAATTTATTTTGTAAGAGACACAGCACAAGCTGGGGAGGGGCAGAGAGAGGGGGTCAGAGGATTCAAAGTCGGCTCTATGCTGACAGCAGAGTGCCTGATGCAGGGCTCGAACTCACGAACCCTGAGATCATGACCTGAACCAAAGTCAGAGGCTTAATCAACTGCCCCTCATGTGAAATCTTCTGACCTATGCTTAATTTTATTTTCCTATGGAGTTACTCTCTATATAAAACAGATCAATAGTTTTCTAGTTTTTATATTACCAAGACTAATGGTGTTTTTCTTCATTGGGTCTACCTCTGTGAAGATATTTTAGCCACCTTAGAAGCAGTATTTTGAGAACAGGTATCTGATCTTCAAATACCCTAAGCATAACTACAGCCTTTTAAGAACCTAAAAGGCCTCCCTTTGGATCTCCTATCAAGAACATCCTCTTGATGTTTATCAGAGAACTTACATTAATAAGCATATATGAAATACTTCCGCTAAATTTAAAAAATCCATAGGTTTCTGCAGAAAGCTAATATCTGAATATGAATGCTTCTCATAATATCATCAGTAGAGGCAGAAAAAGATGATGAAGAGAGCTCCTATCACCTGTGAAAAGTGATGTTGGAAGAGCACTAAAAAATGAAATACAACCTAGGAGCGCCTATCACACCACAATCATAGATAGTGGTGGGGATGATGTTACCTTTGAAGTGTTAGTTTCACTCCCATTTCTATTTGGCTATCTGGTTAGTTGGAGATTACAAAACCAACGAAGGGAGTAAAAATAAAATATGCAAGAATCCCGAACTAATTCACTAGAGCATAATTAGAACCATCTAAGAAACTTTTAAAAGTACAGATGAAGAGGGTGCATGGGTGGATCAGTTGGTTTAACATCCAACTCTTGACTTCAGCTCAGGTCATGATCTCATGGTTCATGGGTTCGAGCCCCAGTCAGGCTCTGTGCTGACAGGGTGGATCCTGCTTAAGATTCTCTCGGTCTGCCCCTCCCCGGCTTGCGCACATGCACACACAACACACACCCTCTGTCTCTCAAAAATAAACATTTTTTTTAAAGTACAGATGAAGAGGGGCGCCTGGGTGGCTCAGTCGGTTAAGTGTCCGACTTCAGCTCAGGTCACAATCTCGCGGTCCGTGAGTTCGAGCCCCGCGTCGGGCTCTGGGCTGACGGCTCAGAGCCTGGAGCCTGTTTCAGATCCTGTGTCTCCCTCTCTCTCTGCCCCTCCCCCGCTCATGCTCTGTCTCTCTCTGTCTCAAAAATAAATAAAACGTTAAAAAAAATTTTTTTTAATAAAAATAAAAAAAAAATAAAGTACAGATGAAGAATGGCCACGAACATCTATGTTTTTTAAGAACCCCACATGTGACTGGTATGTGCCCAAGCTGAAAACCACTATAAAATAAACAAGTTAAAAAGAAATACTAGTAATTTATAAGAAACTAAGCCTCCTAGTCAACACCAAAATTTTATTTTTTTAAAGGCAATACATCCTACATTTAAGGTAATTATTTAGTGCCCAATTTGCCTGTCCCTCAATGAGCCACTTTTCCAAAATGTGTCATCAAATGCAAACATCACTTCAAAGCAGTAAAATGATTTGCACTTGAGAAATGAGAACACTAAGGTTCCAAGGTGGGAAATGATCTCCTATCTCTTTGATCCACTGTCCACATTGGTCCCAGTGTACTGCACAGATTTTTATGCCTAACTCAGAAATTACTACCATATTAGGATGCCTCAGGTGAAAGGAAATCAAATTAGCAACATAATTTATTTGTCTACTATACACAACATTCGGACTCAACTAATACATGTAATTTGAAGCTCATCAACTTTAAAAATGGAGGAGGAAGCTAATGGGCCAGGAAGTAGCATTATGATATGTGCAAGCTTTGTCTTTGATCTCTTTCTGCAGATAATCCAACAATTTTGTGTCTATCTCTTCAACTCTACAGCTTCCTGCTAGCCTCTGCCCAGTGTTTTCCATATGCTCACCATGTTATTCACCCCAAGGTGCACAACCTTCTCTGGCTCCCAGCTGACCCTCTCATCCTCATTAAAATCTTTAGTTTATTCCCTAGGCTCCTGTTTAGCAAATGTCTCCGAAAGTCAATTTCTAACCCAAAGAAGAAGGTGGGAATTATTTGGGAATGATGGGTATTTTAGACAATAAAACATAGCCATCAGGGGAAAATACATTGGTTTCAATTAGGATTTGAGATAGTATGGCTTTTCTTAAAGCACACCAGCCCAAACAGGACACATGAACGGATTTGAGATAAATGAGCAGTTAGGCAATTCATATATTTCTATAGAGGACCAAATACTAAGTACAAGAAGAGTAACTCAATTTCATCAGTACAAAGGATGGTTTGATGCGAAACTTCACTTTCTGTGGGCAGGTAGTTGAGAGAACTTATAGGTAAGGACTCCACAGACCTAAAGGGACTTTCACCATCCCATGAAGTACATATTGTTATCTGTGTTTTACAAATGAGGAAACTGAGCCTCCAAGAGGCTTACGCAAATAACCCTAGGACACAGAGACTGCAAGTACTGGATCCAGCACTTCTGCTAAATGCGTGGGAAACTTTTCCCAACAACACGTTGATGCTAAAAATGAAAAAAAAAAAAAAATTACTGGCGATTCAGATAAGAGTGAAAAAAAACAAGAAAAAGAAGGAAAATATACAGTTCACACTCCTGAACTTCTCAGGTCTATAGTTGGATTTCATAAACTAAATGCTTTGAAGGACATCATGGGGTTCTTGAGCCCAAACCCATTTTTTAAAAATGTTATGGATATATAATAGGATTATAATAGGATAATAGGATTCTCAAGGGTAGTAATGAAATGAGATTAGAAGGTTAGAAAAATAATTGCCCCTCTACCCTTCTAGGTTCTTGGCTGAGACTCCCTGTAATAAAAGACAGATTCATGGGAGAAAAACATAAGTTTACTAACATGTATACCTCCTGTGTACATGGGAAAGACCCAAGAAAACTAAGCAACTCCTCGAAATGGCCCATACCACTATTTTAACTATTTTAATACCATCTCTACATATTATAAAGGTGTTGGATGTGAAGGGGGCAGGGAAGTTAGGTATGGGAGTCTATCAGGTAAAAGCATAGTAAACAAGATAAGGTTATCATACAGATTTAAGTCCTTGCCTTTCCCAATGATAACAGTTTCAAGAGATTTAGAGTCGTCCTTCCCTTCCTGGTACAGAGAGGGAGACATGCTTATAAATGGAGATTTCCCATATAAATATAAACATCTCTTACAAAAGGGTAACTTCTACTCAGTTTTCAGAGCTTTTCTTGTATCTGCTGTTTCTTTTTTTTATAATTTTTTTTAATGTTTATTCATTTTTGAGAGACAGAGAGAGACAGAGCATGAGCAAGAAAGGGGCAGAGAGAGAAGAGACACAGACTCTGAAGCAGGCTCCAGGCCCTGAGCTGTCAGCACAGAGCCCGACACAGGGTTCAAACCCACGGACCGTGAGATCATGACTTGAGCCAAAGTCGGACGCTTAACCGACTGAGCCACCCAGGCGCCCCTTGTATCTGCTGTTTCTTAAAAATAATCAGCTTAAATTAATCCTAATGCCAAAGAAACATACTTTGAGGTGGCAAATTCTGCTCCCCTCCAAGATTCAAAATAAATTAAGAGCCACTAATTTATTTTTTTTTTATTTTTTTTAACATTTATTGATTTTTGAGACAGAGAGAGACAGAGCATGAACGGGGGAGGGTCAGAGAGAGGGAGACACAGAATCGGAAACAGGCTCCAGGCTCCGAGCTGTCAGCACAGAGCCCGACGCGGAGCTCGAACTCACGGACCACGAGATCGTGACCTAAGCCGAAGTCGGCCGCTTAACCGACTGAGCCACCCAGGCGCCCCGAGCCACTAATTTAAATACAACTGTGGATTCAGTGACAGCGTCAGGAACCTTAAATATAATTTTCCTACATAAGCTCTTTAAAAATTGAATTTCTCAAAATCATTTGAGCAACAATTTGTTAATTAGTATTTTTACAGCACAGGAAAACTACCAAAAATTAAATTAGAAGCTTTTATTTAACAGAACCCACTGAAATGATCAAAATCACTTAAATAAGACAGGACTGTAAGAAATAGTCTTAAAAGTCATTTAAAATATCAAATGTGGTTTAACTTTGCAAGGGGAACATAAAAGGAATGTTTTGGTGAATTGAATCACCTTATGAAAAGAGGAGGAAATGAGTTAAGTAGAATCAAACATAGGGCTCATCTATGTTTCTTTGTGTAAACATATACTTTCTTCTCTCAACAGGAATGTTTTTGATAATGAAACAGAGCAATAAAAATAATCAAGAGTCAAACCAGGATACATGGCCATCTCAGTGTTTTCCCACATATTAAAAACACTACGCTTGAGTTTTTATTATTGTTATTATTGTGTTGCTGGTTTTTTTTTTTCCATTTCATTTGCTTTGGTTTTTTTACTGAAGGCCCCGATCTACAGCTATATAATGATACCAGACACCAACCTTATATATTACAACTTATGCAACTTTAGAAATGCAATTTTCATGAGACTTTTTTTTTAAAGTCCTTACCTACAAATTTTACTTTCTCGTCAAGAAAAAAATCCAACCTATAAAATCCATTTGCATGCAAGGACCAAGATTCTTAGAGAATCCAACAGGCCAGATGACTCCCTCAAACTCTCTACAGCAGAAATCCACAGTGATTCACACTGTGTTTTTAATTTACCCCACCTCTAAAACGAGGAAATCCAAGGCTCTAATAGGATGCATGTATAAAACAAAGAAATCAAATTAAAATAATATTACCTTGCTTATCTTTTCTTCAGTTCTCTTTTTCCATATTGCCAATGACTCTCTCATACCCAAGGACTCATGACTTGATTCCAAGTATACACTGTCTCTGCCCTCATTTCTATCCAGGTTTCAGAGTCTCCTTAGAGCCTAAACTCCTGCCACAAACTTTCAGTCCACAATGAAAACCACTAGGAAGGACAATCTTATCAACATCCTGTAGTTGCCCCTTGTCAATTCATTAATAAGTCATTCTTTAATTTACAACCAGTCATTTGTCAGCTCCAATAAAAAAGCAAAGATCTACTAAAGACATCTGTGGGGTTCTGGGTTAAGTTATGCATTCTGATGAGCACTGCCTTCTACATACACTTTCAGTATCACTGTTTTTTTAGAAAATGGCCAATCTGATAAATGCCTGGCAAATTTAAGAACAAAAAGTTAGTCAGCACTTAGGAGAAGGAGTAATGAAGATCAAGAAAAAATGTCCCCAAATCAAAGGCAGTGGCTGACAATGTCCATATAAACTCAAAAGGAAATAATGTTCTGCATATATAGATTTAAAAAAGAACTGAACCATGTTGATGTTGGCAAAAATTACTGCACATTCTACATGATTCCCTCGGTGATCACCCAATTATTACAGGCAAAAAAACCACACTCTCATACGCTTATGGTCTTATCCATTTACAAATCCATTTATAGATCAGTGCTCCAAAGCAACCTCAAGATCTTTTGCTTTGCAGTAGATCCAAAATGAGATTTTTCTCAGAGTTTTTCTCTATACTGACACAAGAAGAACCTTTATGAAATCATGTTAAATTAGTAATTCTAAAGGAAAAAATTACTATCTGTTGAGTTCATGATGTAGTTAATAATTTCCAGAACAAGTCTCAAATAATAAAAAGTTGATGGGACTGGTACCATAAAACCGGTCACATAAATGCAAAGAGGACATAACCCCCACCCCCCCACACACACACACACAATAGCTTTCACATTAAAATCTTGCCACCAGATAAAAAAATAGCTTTGGGGTTTAAAAAGAGAGCAAGTGAGTCCTGTCTCCAGCAATAACCATAAATAATTGACTGCTAGCTTGTAAACAATAGAGCAGCACAGTATGAATGCCAAAGAGGGTCTTTATATGTCATAAAGCCACTCCAAAGTGCACTTGCTGCACCAAGTCTGACTGTGAGCTCTGATGTGCTAGAAAAGGAAATGCTAAGCTGAGGTCATCAGTTAGCAGAAAACAATTTCCCTCATAGAGAGAAGCAGGCTTACTGCAGTGCATCTGACGGACAGACTGGAATTTTAAAACAGGGTTGCATAATGTGAGTTAGCTGGGAAAATGAATCCAGGATGTTCCTTCCGAATGACCAGAGCTAAAACCCAAGGTGTAGCACTTGCTCTCTATCTGGGCTTCTCAACTTGGCACTACTGACATTTGGAGTTGGGGAACTCAGTTGCAGGGGTGGTCATGTGCACTGTAGGCTGTTTAGCAGCCCCTGTGGCCTTTACTCACCAGATGCCAGTGACATCACCCACCCCCACCAGTTGTGTGAACCAAGAATGTCTCCAGACATTGTCAAATGTCTGCTGAGGCAGGAAACTCACCCCTGCTTGAGAACCACTGGTCCGCTAGAAGGCAGAAGTTTGTGATGTTGCAAGGCTCACAGCATGGCTTTATAGACATTTCTGATTTGATTCTGGTCTCATTTGCTTTCTTTCTTTGCTTTCATTCCTGAATTCAGAACCACTTTGAAAGATATACCATTTATTAACTGTCCCATCCTTCCACCAAGCCCCTACCCAAGAGAAGTAAATTAAGGGTATGTTAGTTCAGATCACATAACAGGATACAAAAGAACTGCAAAGAAGTGACTTAACTGTCCTTTGATGTTTTTCTTTTGGTGTCCTGATAAATCCTATACACAAAGCAGTGTTCTGGGTTGCAAAGGTAGGGAAACCTGATAAAGACCAACCCTTTATTAATACTGAATGCGTGAAACTATTCAAATCACAACGGCCTGCTGAGAAGGATGTATATTCACAATGATAAACAATGCATATAGGACATGGATTCAGGAGAAACAATTAAGTATTCTGATTGGCAAGTACTGAGAGCAAACAAAGGGCACAAAAATGAACACAAACTCCTTTCCTCTCTCAAGTCTACTATAACATATGTATTGAAAGCCTCGCCATTTAAAAATGTTGGCCTATGAACCCTTATGCATTCCGTAGCTTGAAATGCTTGATGTCAAAAGCTCTGCCAGAACATCTTTGATTTCAATCTGATGCTAAAACTTTGCTTAAACTGCTTCAACCTTCTTCTCACCCAAGGCCAGAACCTCCAAGTCAAATGAATGACAGAACTAATGTAGCTAACAAGATAGTGCCTTGAATTGCTTCATAAAGCTTTCAATCTAGTAAGTCATTAATGTCTGAATATAAATTTATTGACTTCCATTGAGATTAATAGTAGGTCGATCATATTGACTGAATCCAAATGAGTCAATTGGATCATGTTGGTCAATAAATGTTGATCCAAATTATAAAGAGCAGCCAGGGTCAAGAGTAATGAAGCTTATAATAACCTATACAATATGTCTTTTGTTACGGAACAGTGCCCCTGAGAATAAAAATAAAGCTTAAGGTAACCGTGTATTAGTTTTGACATCCAACCACAAGGCAAACAGTGGAACACACGTTCAGGTACAATCAGGGATATGCTGATACAGCACTCAGTGATAATATTAACTTGTTCTAGAATGTTTTCCACTCTCCAAATAATGAAATTGTGTGAATACTAACCGACATCAACATCTACCCAATCAATTTGGTGCAATACCACCAAGAGTGAGTTCACTTAATTTCCACGCTGAAAAAAGCAAAAGCAAAGAATAATTCATAGATATACAAGTATTTTTTGAATATTCAAATTACACAGTAAGACAATGGACAAATAATGAACACATGAATGATAATAATGACCAGTAATAAGGTGTCACATGCTATGGAGTGACTCATCTAATTCTCAAACTCTACAAGGTGAGTTATCTCCATTTCACAAAGGGCAAAACTGAGGCCCAGCAAGGCTGCATAACCCTGCTATCCAGTGGTGGAGATAGGCTTTGGGCCCATGAAGCCTGGCTTCAGAGCGTACGTCTCCATAATTGCCTGCACTGTCAGTTACAAGAAGGAATTAGCTAACTGGAGATCTGACAGAAGGATGTGGCAAAGAGGGACCAGGCAACGCAAAGGGGACGGGAGGAAAAAAACTTCTCATGTGTGAGAGATAAAAAGTAGGCAGGCCATGGCAGTAAGAGGGGAAGAGGGACGAATGAAATTAGAAATATTGGATATTTTAGCCTTTATTTTTTTATCACAGTTAAAAATAAATTAGTATTCTAGTCTTTAGTTCCCTTTATTACCTTTATTCCAGCTTTCAATTTGTTTTGAAAGCATGTGGAACTTTATTTTGAGATTTTCAACATTTCCCCTTCTTTACTGGAAATTGTTTTTTTTTTTTTTAACAATTAGGAAGGAATATACTAATAGCTTGTCTGTATCCCACCCCTTATTTCCTAGGAAGAAAAATAAAGATTTGGCCAAATCTCCTTATACATTGATGGTATTGGCTGACAAGCGTTTGGAATGATTTTCACAGGATATGGTGGCTTATGGTAAATGAATCTGGAGTTGATGAATTCATGCGGCATTGGCCCATGGGAAAATATCATAGGAAATGGATTATTCTCAAAGTATACAATCGAGATTCTTTTTGACCCCCTTAGTGTAAGTGATGAGCATTACTAATTACTTTTGAATAAACGATATAACTAATACATACACAAAACATTCAATCTCCAAAATAGGAATTTAATGGTTGAAACAACATGGAGTGTTTATAATTTTTACTCAACCACCAAGATCTCACCAAAGCCTTAAAAAGTTGAAACTGTATAGGCCACATTTTTTTACATATCTTTTTTAAAAAAACAGTAAAACAAGAAATTTTTAAAACAAAGGATAAAGAGGTCTATCTATTTAGAAATGTAAAACAGGGGCACCTGGGTGGCTCAGTTGGTTGAGCGTCCGACTTTGGCGCAGGTCATGATCTCACGGTTTGTGAGTTCGAGCCCCACATCGGGCTCTGTGCTGACTGCTCAGAGCCTGGAGTCTGCTTCCGATTCTGTGTCTCCCCCTCTCTCTGCCCCTCCCCTGCTCATGTTCTGTCTGTCTGTCTCTCTCTCTCTCTCTCTCTCTCTCTCTCTCTCAAAAATAAATAAAAACATTTTTAAAAAATTAAAAAAAAAAAAAAAGAAATGTAAAACATTCTTTCGGGGGTGCCTGGGTGGCTCAGTCAGTTAAGCATAGGCCTTCGGCTCAGGTTATGATGATCTCATGATTTTTGAGTTCGAGCCCTGCATTGGATTTTGCGCTGACAGCTCAAAGCCTGGAGCCTGCTTCAGTTTCTGTGTCTCCCTCTCTCTCAGCCCCTCCCCCACTGGTGTTCTGTCTCTAGGTCACAAATAAACATTTTTTAAAAATGCAAAAAAAAAAAAAAATTCAAACACTCTTCCAAGAAACACTTCCGTTACAGAAAAAAATCAGAACTGAAATTATTATCTTTAGCTCATTCGATAAAGCACTCACTACACTATGGAAGGTAACCAAAGTCTACTTCAGAGGAGAATACACATATGAACACACAAAAGATTAAAAACAAAGGGCCAAACAGTCCATTCAAGAAGCAAGAAGTAGAAAAACAAAATGCCCAATGAAAGAAGAAAAAAGTTGATAATGGTAACTGAGAAAACAGGTAATCAGTGATGTGGTTTGAAGACTGGGTCGGTGAGCCAATGACCAAGAAAGAATTCTTGAGACTTTATGGATGCCAAAAGGTATTCTTATTATAGCAAGGGGACAGGACCCAGGGGCTTAAAGAGCTGCAAAGGGATTATAAAGAGCAACTGATTATACATTTTGGATGGGGGAGGGTGGTAAAAACAAAGGACATTTCCAAAAGATTTTTCGCATGTTAAAGAAAACCACAGGATCCTGGAGGCCTAGCTATTGTCAAGCTTAGGTTGTTTTTCCCTCTAGCAAAGCATTAACATTAGAATAGTTGGGAGTTCCAGGAGGAATGTCCTACCCCGCCAGCCTCAAGTATTTGTCAGTAGACTGCAGATTATTAGGAAATTTACTTTTATCTCCATTTCTTTTGCCTTAGTTCTCCACATCAATCAGTACAACAAAAATCCTGTTCTTTAGAAAGAATAAAGGAGGTAACTCTTTAAAAATTTAAATCAATGGAAATATTTAAGAATTACTTCAAAATCCTGGCCCAGTACCAATTTTATACTTAAGTTCATTCATTATTACGTAGACCAGATAATTCCTTTATTTGATCATCTACAGCAGTCTCCCCCTTTTCTCTGTAGAAGATACATTCCAAGACTCCCAGGGGATGCCTGAAACTGAGGGTAGTGCTGAACCCTACACAGGTGACACTCCAACAACAGAGGTTTGAACACCACAGGTCCACTTACGTGTGGATTTTGTTTTCAAACAGTACAGTACTATAAACCTATTTTCTCTTCATTTTCTTAAGAACATACTCTTTTCTTTAGCTTACTTTATTCTAAGAATACAATATATAATACATATAACACGCAAGATAATGTGGAGCACATGGGTGGTTCAGTCAGCTAAGTATCCGACTTCAGCTCGGGTCATGATCTCATGGCTCCTGAGTTTGAGCCCCGTGTTGGACTCTGTGCTGACTGCTTCAGATTCTGCATCTCCCTCTCTCTATGCCCTTCCTCAGCTTGCACCTCTGTCTCCTCTCAAAAATAAATAAACCTTAAAAACATTTAACATACAAAACAGGTGTTAATCAACTGTTTACATTATCAGTAAGGCTTCCAGTCAACAATATCAACAACAGGCTATTAGTAGTTAAGTTCTGGAGGAGTCACAAGTTACAAGTGAATTTTCCAGTTTGGAGGTCGATGCCCCTAACCCCCATGTTGTTTAAGGGTCAATTGTATATACCATGTTGTGTCCTATACATACGTATGTATGATCGTTTATAAATTAGGTACAGTTGGAGATCAACAGCAATAACTACAAATAGAACAATTTTAACACTAGACTGTAATCAAAGTTATATGAATGTGGTCTTTGTCTACTTCTCTCTCCAAGTATCTTAGTGGACTGTGCTCACTGTTCTCATGATGATGTGAGATGACAAAAGGCCTCCATGAGGGGACGAAGAGAGTGATGTAGTCTGATGACACAGCATAGGTTACTTCGGACCTTCTGACAAAAGGTCAGAAGAAGGATCATCAGCTTCCAGACCTTAGGTAACCGAAACCACAGGAAGTAAATCCAAAGAAAGCCAAACTGCAGATGACATGGGCGTACTGTCTATCTGATCAAAGAAGGCAAAGCTTCTCAAGTCATTTTGTGAACGAAACACATATCTGAGTCTACAGCTTTACCCAAGTAGGACACGTATTCAATAAAAATCCCCAGTGAGTCACCAGCAAATCAAATATAAAACGCACTCTTATTTAAAACAGACATTTTCCAAGAAAAATCCTGTCCATCAAATTTTTTCCAGGAATTCAATGACTGTTTGATGTGCAGACTCTCTTCCAACAAGAAGCTACATGTAAATCCACGTAAACGCCAAAAGATAAATGCTAATTTTTAGTACCTACTTTCATAAAATAAAAACTAAACTTTAGGTAAACTAGGCAAAGAACATAAATGTACAATTACTTACGGAATTGTCTTCCCAGAAAACTAAAACAAAAGCTAGTAAAACTAAAAAGGGAGTTGAGTAAACTATATTTATATTATATACACCTAAAAAATTAATGGTTTCCCTGCATACCAGCAGTAACCAGCTAGAAAATGTAATGGGCAAAATATCCATTTTTACTATCAAAAAATGTATGTATGTATCTGTCTGTGTGTGTGTGTACACACATGTGTACATGTACATGTGTGATACCTGAAAATAACACATACTCTCAGTCTTGATTTGCAGTCTTCTACTTAGTCTGTTTTTCATTCCTGGGCAGAGGTCTCAGCCCCTCCTTCTTCTCCATATAAACCTGACTCTTTCCTTCAAAAGCCTATTCTAACTTCCAAATCAAGACCTACCTCTACCAGATATCACCTGTATCCACACATTTATTTCTATCTAGTTATTTCTGTTTCTGGTAACAGAATCCCTCCCCACAACAGCTGAGATTTCTTTGATTCCACTGGGTAGCCTCCTATGGTCAAATGAACTCTCTCAGCATTAATTTACATGCTTACCAACTCCACCACACAATCTCACCCCAGTATCATCCTAACTTGAAGCTGCCAGGACATGAGGCTGCCACTATCCTGCAGGAGTGATTATTATAAGAGAACCTATGAAGTGCGGAGAATATAATACCAAAAGACAAAGTTTTGAGAGCTGAGAAAAGAAGGTATCTGGCCCACAGGGACTCCCAGAACTCCCTGAGCCACCAGGGCATGAAACGCAATAGAACCAAATAAGCTTTGCAACCTTGTAGCTGCTCCCTGCCACCATTGCACATCCTGGGGAAAAGGACAGTACCTTTCCACGTGGCAATGATGAGACCCAGAGCACCAGTGAGAACACAGACAAGTTGCCTGAAGCCAGGGAGGAGGAGTGACCATAGCTGATGACAAAAAGCATAGTCCACCTGAGGAGACACCAGATCAAGTCATGTTACCACAGCTGGACACTTTGAGGCCACTTTCCCACCACCACCACCACCCCTTTCTGCCCCGCCATTGTCAACTCATTACCATAATGCTACCCAGAGCCATAATGTTACATAAACCCTGGAACTTGGCTGCCATCTTGAAAAGAAAGAGGTAAAGAGAGAAAATCCCTACATGCATTCCAACGTTCAATAACCACTTGTCCAAAACTGAAGGCTTTTAAGGCTTCTGCCCCTGGGAAGACTGGGGGCTTAAAGTAGAAATAAGGTGAATTATAGAAAAATAGTCACAATTTCATGCATATAAAAACATCACTGGGGAGTATCTTACCCACTGCTCCATAAAATAGATGTAGTTTGGCTCAGATTTAGGAAGAACCACAGACATTTCTACCACAAGCAACAGCAGGAGAAACTACTCAATTATATTTTATTCACTGATCAGGAAAGGGTGGGAGAGAGTTACCATCTTTGTGATATACCATTAGGTAAAATATGATCAAGTGCAATTGCAAACCTTGATATTTCAAATTTGCTGACCCCAGTAAAAAGCACAAACTCGGCTTTACACTTGTATAGGGAAAAACCAGTTCTTCTCTACTATGTCTTTGAGTTTTCTTTACTACTCACTCCACAGGTAAGAGCTCAGGCCTACAAGTCCATCCCCCTCTCTACTTCACACACCAGTCACATGCCCACATGTGTTTCTGACCAACCAGCTAGGGCTGGAGGTTCTGATGACCCTCCTCTCTTGGACTTCGGACTACATTTCAAAGTCCAGATCGTCACCTGTACTTCTGATCAGCTATTTATCCGAGGTTCCCCAGACACCCTTCTCAGGTTCAAATGATTTGCTAGAGGGGCCCACAGAACTCACAAGACCAACTTAGTTACATTTACTGGTTTATTTTAAAAGATGATAAAGGAAAGAGATGAAAATCCAGATGGAAGAGATATGTGTATGAGCAAGAGCAAGGTGTATGGAATGGGGTGCATACCGCCAAGCCTTCTCGTGGTACACCTCTCCCGACCCAGCACCTCCATGTGTCTGTCAAGCCAAAAGCTCTCCAAACCCTCCAACTCCAGGTAATTTACAGAGGCTTCATCACAGAGGCATGATCTATCATTAATTCCACATTCAGCCATCTTCCCTTCTCAAGAAAACGGGGGCAAGGTTCAAGATTCCAAGCTTCTAATCATGGGTGGGTCTTTCTAGCAACCAGCCCGTGTGCAGGAGCCCACCCAGAGTCCCTGGTAAGAACAAAACACACTTTCATCACCGAGGAAATTACAAGGGTTTCATGAGTGCTATGTCAGGAGCTGGGGGCAGAGACCAATATATACATTTCTGATTACAAACCACAGAATCACACCCTGGTTACCCATATTTATAGATAAAAGAGAGGCAAGGAGTTAGCAGTAACTTTCTCAATCAATACTTGGAAAAGGAAGAAAGAATAGAAAGGATCCACACTATGCAGATGCCTGGTAATCAGGATATTTCACTTGAAGATGAGGTCAGATCCCTCAAGGTTTCCTTCCAGTCTGCCTCACACCCTTCCTTTTCTCTGCTGGAATATTAAACCTGTTATCCCATACAAAATGTGTGTTTCCTTGAAACCAGTTATCAAGCTAAGTAGTCAACTGCCAAGTTCCTCAAATTTTTTCTTGTATTACTAGATTCTAAGTAGGGCTTTGTTATCTTTCTTTCCAATCATCTTTAATTAAGTTTATTATAGCCACTTCTCTTCAAGAAAAATAAACTTAACACAAGATATTCAATAATAACATCTTAACAAGTAAGTAAAAACGTGACCATTTAACCTGTACATAGAATTCTGAGAGGAGGCTAGGGGAAGGAATCAAATTAAATGTGACTAGTTGTGTTGGCCAATATTCCATTTCTGTGGACTCTGCCTGCTGAAGGCAGGTGGTTTATTACAACTTGGAGAGGACTCCTGGAAAGCTGACTCTTTCTCTGGGAATTTTAACTCCAATAGAAATTTTGGACAATTTTTCCTATTTATTCAGCATACACTGCCAGGTAAACTGGAAGCTTCACAGCTAGCTGAATGCAGGAAGTCCAACAGCTGTTAGACTTGTTTCATTCCCCCAACTGATTCAGTTCCAGTTGAACTTGTCAGGCTCCAGGAAGATGCAGACTGTCCCAGACAACCAGCCCCATTATCATAGGACCTGACAGATCCAACCAGATCCCTAAAGTGACTGCATTCCGACAGCCATCCCCCCAAGAATAAGCCTAATTAAGTTTCTAGCAAGCTGCAGAATCATTCTTCAACAATCCCATGAAGATGCCAATGACTCAGTGACTGACAATGGCTAACTGGTACTCCAAAAAGATTCACTAGATCTAGAAGAGACAGAAGTTCAGGCATACACAAGTGTCCCTATCTAGAGGAGTACTCTGGTATTAGAAATTTTCTAGTGATAAGGATGGCAGGAAAATAACACCAGTATTTAGAGGTCAGGGATGGCTCTAGTCAAATCACACTTTCTTTTTACGGAAAAGCATTAAGCTCTGAAATCGCGTGCATGTGTGCACGTGAGCACACACGCGCGCGCACGCACGCACACACACACACACACACACACACAGCCTTTCATTCCTTAGGTTCATATTAACAAACAGGGTTAAAATAGCCCTGGCTGGTTCTGAAATTTTGCATATAAAGTCAATTCCCTGTTGGGGCTATATCTTATGAGTTACAGGTAGAGCAAAATATAATTCACACACACACACACACACACACACACAACCAAAATAAACAAGCTATATTTTCTCTTTATCAGTCTAATTTTGTGAAAATAAACAATGCTTATAGGAGGAATTCCTGATCCTTGAATTAACTCATGAGTTTACAAAACAGCTTGAGCTTCCTCTCACCCATTACTGAGTTTTATACAAATGGGGTATTTTTGTGTGTATCAGAAATGCTCAGGTCCAGGGCAATTTATACTGGCCAAAAGATAACGCACCTGATAAAGTAGTATAAAATATTACGTAACAGAGTAACACAATGCATGGCTCTATAGAAATACAACTGATTTTGGGGGAGCCCTGGTGGCTCAATTGGTTAAGCATTTGACTTGTGATTTCAGCTCATGACCTCATGGTTCCTGGGATGGAGCCGCGGGTTGGGCTCTGTGCTGTAGGTTTCTCTGTCTCCTTCTCCCTCTCTCTCTGCCCCTCCCCTACTTGTGCACACTCTCTTTCAAAATAAACATTTAAAAGAAAAATACCACTGATTTTTAGAATAGGCATACCACAAAAATCACAAAAACTCACATTTGTAAAGAACCTTGTAAGTCTTCAACAACCATCCCCGAGAATTAATACAAGCATAACTTTGCTACCTGATTCTACATTGTTGTGCTGGAAATCTATGCCTCTACTCAATTTATACTTCATATGTGCCCAAGATTTTTAATTTTTTTATACATATGGCCTTGAATCTATAAAAGATCCTTTGAAATATCCTTAAGAGTACTGAGACACCTATAGTAATTCTGGCTTCCAGGATGGCACAAGGAATTCAAGGAAAGTGTACCATAAAAATAAATGTAAGTTTCATGAAGAAGGATAACAATAACCCATACTTCCACCACCAACCAAGGTGACAGTGGAAGCAGTGACAGGGTAGGGTACAGTGGACAGCTGAAGTCAACGTCTTTCTTGGTGGGCTCTACCCACTTGTAACTAATAGTACATGATTCACACTTGACTCACCACATTAAGGCAACATCTCTCACCATCCACAGATCTGTTATTCAGCCTGGTGATTCTTCCTCATGCTTTGATGCATGTGTTACCAGTCCAAAATAGAGTCTACTCACACATTATCTCAGTCCCTGGCTTCAGCCTGGCCAGTCACTTCTCAAGGCACCTTTCAAGTACCATAGTCAGAACAGCATAACATGCAAGAAAAGTCCCCAAGCTTCAGGTGATTTGTCAGGCATAGCAAATATATGTTTGCCAGAGCTGCTGTAACAAGATACCACAAAGTAAGCAGCTTCAGTAACAGATTATTGTCTCACAGTGTTGGAGGCTAGAAGTTTGAGATCAAAGTGACAGCAGGGATACACTCCCTCTGAAAGAGGTAGGGAAAGGTTTCTTTCAGGTCTGTCTCCCAGCTCCTGAAAAATCCTCAGCTTACGGCAGTATAAATCCTATCTTCTCATGGTGTTCTCCTTGTGTCTTTATCTGTCTCAGGGTCCAAATTAGCCCCTCCCCTTTTTTAAAGTTTGTTTATTTAAGAGAGCAAAAGCACAAGCAGGGGAGGAAGAGATAGGGGGAGGGGGAGGGAGAGGGAAAGAATCCCAAGCAAGCTCCATGCTGTCAGCACAGAGCCCAACACAGGGCTCAAGCTCATGAACCATGCATGAGATCACAACCTGAGCCAAACTCAAGAGTCAGATGCTTAACCGGTGGGCCACCTAGGCACCCCCAAGTTTCCCCTTTTTATGAAAATATGGAATACTAGCTAAGAGTCCACCCTAAAAACCTCATCTTAACCTGATCATCTTCAAAGACCCTATTTCCAAATAAGATCCTATTCACAGGTACTGAGGGTTAGGCATTTTTTAGGGGGGATACAATTCAAGCCATAAGAGGAAAGTACATTTTCAATTTGCATCTACCTGCTCTTCTTTCCCTGCTCATCATCCTTATTCCTGAACAGCCATCATCAATAAAAATTTCTCAGACTAAGTTCAAAACTATCTTCTTGGAAACTGCTAAGTTATTAGTGAGATAAGAAAATTTTCAATTATATCTGTAGATTACTTATTAATATTGAAACAATATTAACCTTATGGTTTTAATAATTATGTTACAGCAATTAAGATGTTAAAATAAGGGGAAACTAAGTGAAGGGCATAGGAGAATTCGGTACTGTATTTTCAACTTCGAAATTAAAAATTATTCCATGGGCACTGGCTGGCTCACAACAATGTGTGACCCCTGATCTTGGGGTCATGAATTTGAGCCCCACATTGGGTGTAGAGATTACTTAAGTAAAACTTAAAAATTATAGTAAGAAAATTAAAAATAAATTATTTCAAAATAAAAATTACAGGAAAAGTTACATGAACCGAAATTCAGGTAGTTATTTAAAGTGTACTACTACATGATTTTGAAGGACAAGTTAATTGAGATGAGCAAACTTTGGTAGAATGTAATTGTTTCTACTCAGCATCACTGTTTTTTAAAATACTTAATCATTTTTAAGAGAGGGAGAGAGAGAGAGAGAGAGAGAGAGAGCGGGAAAAGGGCAGAGAGACAGAGAGGGAGACAGAAGATCCAAAGAAGAGTCTGCACCATCATCACAGAGCCTAGCGCAGGGCTCGAACTCACAAACCGTGAGATCATGACCTGAGTTGAAGTAAAGTCAGAGGGGTAACTGAGCCACCCAGGTGCCGCCTGGTATCACTTTTTATTTAAGAAATATATACACACACATAAATGTTTTATAACAAAAAAGTAAGTAAATAACTGTGGAGCAACTCACCCATTGCTTATATTGATTTAAATGCAAATAATCTGTGCAGCAATTTAGAAATAAGTGAACTTTGAATAACCTCCAGTTATATGCCTATATAGACATATACCTACATTCCTCCAACATTCCTTGATCAACCAGCTCCATCCTCTAGAATAGTGGTTAATATTAAATTTGCAGTTGGTTAAGGTGTAAAATTACTGAACTGTACATATAGTCATTCAAATATGTAATTCTTTTCTAGATAACATTGTAAAATCTTGTATTCCAAAGCCATATCAGCACTGGGGGATTAAAGCAAGGGCTTAGATGATATTCCTAATGTCGTTGGTTCCTGAGTCCCACAAAATAATGTTACTGGGACTCCAAGTTCCCAGCATCTTCTCCTACATGATCGGCCTCAAATTACTCATCAATGCTACTTTGTGGCTATTGGAGCTTTTTCACGGTTCATTCTGATTTCTCTGTGCTTTGGAGTCAGGCAGCCTAAATTTGAATCCAGAGTTTATGACAGATAATTCCAATCTAGATAAGTCAATTTCCCTCTCTGAACCTCAGTGTCTGCATCTCCAATGATACTTCTTTGCCCTCTGTGATGCTGGATGTAATGAAATGTTCCTGGCACACAGCAAGAACTTTAAAAATGGTTGGAATAATAGATTCTGTACTCCTATAATCCTGGTTTGAATCTTGAGTAGTTGTGTGTGATCTTCACTCATCACTTAACATCACCTGTGTTTCAGTTTCCTTGTCTGTAAACTATAGATGATAACGATACCTGTCTGACAGGGTGGGTGTGAGCACTAAGATGAAACACCCATGAATATCACTTGGCATAATGCCCGGCACTCAGCAAGCCCCATATAAACACTAGGTGCTCTTCTGATGACGATGCCAATTATTACTTACTACCTGTGAGAAGGCCCAACAGTGCCACTACAGGGGTTGTTGGCATTTCTGTCATTGCTTCTGTGCTCTGTCAGCAATCATAGGGGTGCTTGAGACGGAAGGATGTTTTTTCTCTCCTCAGACAGGAAATACAACTATGACTGAAGAGTGCAAATGCCACCTGGTTCTTTCAATGTCTATGGCCCTCTTCCCTGAGTGGTTGGAAAGTGCCCCCTGGGCCTCTGCTGTTGTCCTCTCTGATGTCCGTCTTAGGACCAGCTGCATCGGCCTCCTCTAGGAGCTGGTTAAAAATGCTTCCCCTGGGTTCTACCCCAGAGCTGGCGAATCAGAATCCACATTTTCACCAGATTCCTAGGTGACTTATATACACAAGAAAGTAGGAGGGGACAACACAGTCTGGAGCTCTTTGGGGGCCCTTTGAGAGATGCAACCCAGTGTTGGGTTTCAAGATACCTTCCGGAACTCTCCATATGAATCTACCCATCCCAGCTTCCTTACATGTCAGTGTGCAGATGCAGGCCCTGGCACCTAACTGACACCCACTTCGGCTTTCCCGATTACTGCAGATTCCTTTCATGGCAACTGCACTGTCTTGGCAATTAAACCCCTACAATGGGCTAAGATTTCTAACACATAAGTCAAGTTTATGCTCCCCACCCGCTCTGAGCATTTCAGTGTTTTAAGTAAAGTTTGAGAACAATTCCATTGCTTCATCTAAATACCACAAAGCACTGAAACTACTAAACTATTGAAGAAGAATGTCATATTTTTACACTGAAAAATGTCTTTAATGTACTTTCAGATATTACAATCTACCCAGTCATACTTTATTAATACCTGCATTGTTAATATAAAAATAAATGCTTTGTTATAGCTCCCCAAAACAATTTTCCACAATCCAAATCATTTAAATACCTATTAAGTCTGAATGCATTTCCACTTTTGCAATGTATTTTTTGACTATACATCTCATGATGATTTTCACTGCAGATGTATATAATAATGTAGTTGAATTGGAATGTTAGATATAATAGTTTAATATCTAAGCCATACTCATTGAAGGAAGCTTCATAATAGAGATTTATTTTTACATATATTCATCAGAGAGCAAATAATGGTATTTCTCCCTACCCTTCCCACCCCTGTCAAGTATGTTCATTGGAAGAAAGGGCAAGGCATTAAAAGAGATTACTTATATTCATTTTAATAACATAGAATAAATAAAGACAAAATCCATTATGTTTCACTGACAGCAGACTCTTATCCTGAAAGGTTACCGAAAGCTCAATGACAATTTCAAGGACATACTGCTGCAGAGACATGGAAGCCTCAGGCCTATTGAACTGTTAAGATTATCCCGTGCATTCTTTCCTTGTGTTGTATGTGTCTGCATTCCAACCACATGGACCTGCCATGGAGAGGTAGAAGAGAAAAACATAATCCAGCAGGATTTCCGTGTTCTACAGGCTGGTGCAAAATGGACTACAATGGAATGCCAATATCAAACCAACAATGTGAGAGAGAAAATTAATAAATAAATTCACAGAGCCAAAACATATACCTTTTCTGCTCAGGATTACAGAGATGAATTAGGAGGCTGGGAACAAGTCAAGAGGGAGGAGAGCCCAGCCTCTTTGCTAACCTCAAAGCATTAAGTCAGGCAGTGAGGAGCCAGAGGTGGGGGGGGGGGGGGCAGACACGAAGTGGTCAAGGGATGCACTCATTTTCTAAGTTAAGAATCCCTTCCAGGGGTTAATATACACACCTGTGAGCTTGAAGTGACCTCTGATTTCTTTTTTAGCCTAGACTCCAAATAGAATGTGTGAAAAATCTACTCTATATTGTTCAGAGTCAATGTGGTAAGAATAAAAGAAAAATGTCAGCATTCTAAAGGCCACGTGCAGTAAATTTAAAGTCTTAGAACGATGCCTGCAATGTTCTCATCTGTCCACGGGGTTAGTGAGCAAGGCTACTTACTTCTGGCACTAGCACCTCAAACTAGCACCTGGCTCGACTCCTCTTAAGACGGCACAGGTGAGGAAGTTTTTCATTTTGTCTCACTCTTCTTTTCTCCAGCCAAATCAATTGTTTATTTTTTTCTAAATTACAACCACCACTATATATTTTATCAACACGTGTATTCACAATCCGTTTTTAGTACTTTGGCTACTCTCTCACTTCCTAAATCATTCAAAATATTTTGATAAGTGACAATTTCTCAAGTGCTTTGCCACTAAGATTTATCATACATGAACGAAATATATTTTTAAAAAATACACTTTTCCTTTTTTACCTAATGAATCAGTTACACAGTGATTCTAAACCCAGCAGCAGCCCATCCAAAACAAGCCTATGTTTTTCACTGACACTACAGCCAATTCAACTTCATTGAAGAACTAGGTCTTGAAATACATTGTGTGCCATGAGCTTGGTTAATAAAGCTGTGCAAGGTACATTACCACCTTGAAGATGACTATGGCCTATATCATTCTCCATAACTGAAAAAAGAAAGTTGACCGTGAAAGCAAAATTAATTGGACTCAAAGTTCCAGCAAAACTTTCATTTTAACATCTTTATAGCCAAAGAAAATATAATCCCAAACGATGTTAATTGAAGCACGTAATAAATAGCTAACAACTTTCCTCTTTTTCCCTTCCAGTTACATTTTAAACACTGAGAAGAGAAGAATCAAATGTTATGTTACCTTTGTACACCCCACAGCATGTGATGCAGTGACAGTCACATATACTAAGTATTTGACAAATTAATTTTAAATTGAGAAGAATTATCAGGGAACTTTGCAGTTTCGAGCAGACAGAAAGGAGAGTAACTGAAGGCATTTCTACCAGCAAATAACAGTCTTCTCTAAACCTTGCAGAAGGAAAATGGTGAGCAAGGCAGGTAGGAGCAAAGAGTGGCCAAATAGGCAGGCTTGCATCCAGAGGAAAAATTTCAGGATGTTAAAAATGTCTGAGTAGATAAAAATAGTTGGCTTCCATTTTGTTGGGGATCATTTAAGCTTATCATGAAAATCCGTTAATGTGACTATACATTTCCTTTATATTTTTTGGCTTCTCTACTTTAACTCTGTGTTTGTTCAGATAAGTGTGAACCTCATACGTGGGTAAGAGAAAAGCTATTAAAAGTCAACTAGGAAAAATATGGTCTATCTCCTGATGGATAAAGAAACTCCAATAGATCTTCTTCCTATACAGAGAAAAATGTCTCCTTGTCTCCCCAACCCTGATTTAGACTTGCCTGGATTCTTCTTGGGATGAGTATTTCAAACCCAAACCCACTATTAGCAAGATTTGCAGTTTGTAATAGATGCTGTAAATGAATCACCAAGAGAGTAGTAACAACTTACTACTTCTAAGACAAAGTTCCAATGCATATGACCTGAACACTGGAGCAAAAATCTCATTTTGCTTTAGTACAAATTGGTACCAGAGTGATGAAAGGCAAAGCTATTCACATCCCTCTGGACTTTTCCTCTAGGACAGTCTCAGAAGGATTTAGTGGTGATGATGCTAATTCTTACTGCTTCTCATAAATGTTCTATTTCAAACATCTAACACTTTAAAAACTACTCAAGATATGTAACAGCCATCCTGGGGATGTCCAGTCCTCTCTTCCTTACCTCTTACCTATCCCCACTTTTTTGGCAGAATTGAATCCAGAGTAGCAGTTCCCCTCAAGGCTGTCTCTAGCTCCCGCAAATAATGTTCTAAGCAAAGGCACTATTTTCCACAAAATGGATTTATACCCTTTCTACAGATCAAGGTCAGGGAAATCTGAGCCACCACCTATTTTTTCTTTTTATTGGAACACAGAGGTGTGTTGTATATGGCTGCTTTCAGGCTACACCAGCAGAGTTGAGTAAGGTGCCACAAAGACTGTAGGGACCTCAAAGCTGGAAATATTATCTGGCCCTTTAAGAGAAAGTTTGCTAACCCTGCTCAAATCATCAAACGATGAATGGATAAACAAATTGTAGCATATTCAGACAAAAGCATACTGTTCAGCATTAAAAAAAGAATAAACTAAGGGCCCCTGGGTGGCTCAGTCAATTAAGCATCCGACTTCAGCTCAGGTCATGATTTTAGGGCTCATGAGTTCGAGCCCCACGTCAGGCTCTGTGCTGACAGCTCAGAGCCTGGAGCCTGCTTCGGATTCTGTGTCTCCCTCTCTTCTCTGCCCCTCTCAAAAGTAAGTACTTTTTAAAAATTTTTTTAAACAATTAACTATTTTGGGGAGGGGAAGAAGTAAAATTCTTTTTTCACAGTGAAATTTTTATCCACAGATATAAAATTCTTTTTTTTAATTGTTACTATTTTTCAAATACTGTGAATCAACACTTCCATATACATCACCCAGTGTTCATGAGTACAGGAGCCCTCCTTCCACATCCCTTATTTCCCCCAACCCCTCCCCTCTGGTAACCATCAGGTCGTTCTCTATAGTTAAGAGTCTGTTTCTTGGCTGTCTCTGTCTCTGTCTCTCTCTCTCTCTCTCTCTCTCTCTCCCTCCCTCCCTCCCTCCCTCCAAACAAGAATCAACTATTGATATACATAGCAATATGTGCAAACCTCAAAAAAAACAAAAACAAAAACAAAAAAAAACGCTGGCTCAAAGAAGCCAGATAGGGACTAAAGTGGGATTTGAATGGGGAAGAGCACAAAGGAGCTTTTGGAGACAGGTGGGATGCTGTGTACACTATGATTGTGCTCAAGGTTACCTACGTGCATCATCTGTCAAAACTCATCAAAACAGAAACAGCATTAATCTATCTTATGTATGTTATCCAGCGATGAAGTTGATCGTTACAAAAGTACTGTTCTGTAACCTTTCATGAGCCAGATCACCTATCCTAAATTCACCAAATTACTTCACTGCTTCACTCCTTTCAGCCTCATCTACCAATTCTCCATCATGCTCCCACCTTGATATTCAACACATGCACCGTATTATGTATCTTCTAAACACAGGATTATTTCTTCTACATTCCTGTTAGGTATCACACCTGTAAGAATTCCATAGCACCTTCAAGATCATAAAATCTAACTGTCTAATCTTAAATGCACTCTTCATGGAGAACAGGCCATGTTCATCATTGGATTAAACCAGAATCTGTCTACCATTAATTCCAGCCACTGGTTCCGATTCTGCCTTTTGGAGCCATATTCAACAGGCGTAATTACTCTTTCACTGGACAGCCATTCAAGTATGTGACACACATGTATGCAAAACTGATTGTGTCTCCTGCAATCCTTACTATCCTCAAGCAGGCCATCCTCAACCATTTCTTCTGAAAACAGCTAATCCCCCAATGCTGAGTTCTGGTGGAGTTGCTGGTATCCTGTGTTAAAGTTGGTGTTCATACTCCTTAATTATGCAACCAAGTGGGATTACTCTGTTAGCCCAGAGGTCAACACTCTAACAAGTGTGTAAAAATTTACAGGTGAAACTATTTTGCTTAATAGAAATTTTTCTAACAACTGAAACTGTCCCCACATGTAATGTTTGAGCAGAGACTAGATCATTAGGTATAGAGCAATTTGGTAGTTCATAGAAGTTGAACTAGAAAATCTTAACACATGCTCCACCATTTTGATACCTGTCAAAGGTCTCCAAGCTTATGAGATAGAAAACTGGTTCATATGTAAAAAAGAAACAAATCAGACAAATACAGTATGTGACTGACTGGGTCTCCTGGGGTTGGTTTGGGCTCTTGAATAACACGGAACAATTATGGAACCAAGTAAGAGAAAGAAAGGTATACCACACTGGCGAGACAAAGTAACTTCTCTCATTTTTCCCCTCGAGGTCTAAGTTTGTGTCGCCCCATCAGATACCAGACGACATGTTTTGTTCTACCCTGATAACTGAACAAGGCCTCAAGCACCGCATGAAGCAAAAAGACAATAATGTCCAGGGCTAGTTCGACCAGTGTATCACTCACAACAAATAGATTCACGATAAAGACTGGGTCCTAAGAAACAAACAAAAGGGCAGCTATTCAAAACAGCACTCAGTCACTCCAATCCAAACAAGGGCTAAAAGAATGCAATCAGTGCATTTTCAGAGTGTAAATTGTCACCCACAGACTGGGACTCAGAATCCCAATCTGCTTTTTGTTTTCCTCCCTCCCTCATAGAAATGAGCTTACCCCAGGATCTTGCTAGGTTGTGGGCTTTTAGAAAACTGCTTTTGCTTGCAATTGATAGGAATTTTCCTTTTTTCAAAGGAAAAAAATGCATTAAAGATTTTGTTCTTTATAGTTTTCCAAACAACATGAGCTCAGCAAACAGATTTAGTTTTAAAAGTAACTTATCAACACTGACAGCGGCCTCTTAAGAACAGCTGTTGCCTCACAGACTACAGTGTGAACATACCCCTGAATTTAGAAACAATTCTGCTTAGAAGGAATATTGCACATTTAGCACCCTCCCCTTAATTACCAAAGACATTTGCATGAAAGCCCGATCTTTGTTTGGCAACTTCACCTTATTATTTTTTCTAGGTTTTAAAATTTGAGTCCTGAAAGGTGTCATTCCGTAATGATGCGTTTTGCTTGCAGACGAAGAGCCCCCCACCCCTCCTCACACGCCTCAGTCTAGCAGCCAGCTTTGGACTTGTAGAAGTGCTCCTTCCTTTCTTTTATGGCATTGGCTGACTGTTCCAACTAGTCCTTTCGCAATCCTAATTGTGAGCTGCAAGGTCACAGGAGTCTTGCTTCTGACAGTGGAAAATGAATTTATCAAGTCAGACACTATTCTTCTCGCTTTTAATGTTCAGGATATGAAGGAGAATTTGCATAATATGTGTTTTGCAATTTTTGTAAAGTGCCACACCACACTTTTACAGCTGACATTAGTTAGGGTACCGGGTGCATAAGCTTATGTATCATAATGTGTAAGTTGAGACAAGTTGGTGAAGAGTTAGGGAAAAGCAAAATAAAAGAAAATATTGATGCAATAAATACTAAAATGCTCTCCATGTTCTTTCAGAGTAATAGTTTATAATATAGAATGGTTTTTGTAAACGATGTTCCTCCTACATGTCTTAGGATAAATTCTGACTCATCTTCTGGAGTTCACTGTTCATTTGAGCTAAGTTAATATTCACAATGATGGTTTCAAAGCCTCACAAATTCTTTCATTTCCTCTGTTAAGGTACTGCACGTGCACACTAAAAGAGAACTATGCAAGTATCTTTTTCAACCTTTCAATTTATTATGAAATACTTACATAACTGAATATCATTCTAAGGATAATAGAGATAATTAAGAACATCATTAAGACAGCTATGGAGGGTTCTTCAGTTGGCAGAGCACTGAATGTATTTCACCCTCCATCAAGAGGACCTGATAGTTTTTTCACAAATAGCCTTAAGTAAATAAATGGAATGCAAGTAAAGAAGAGACTCAGGGTGCCCCACATCACTTAGTCTTTATTTATTTTTTTTTTTTTAATATATGAAATTTACTGTCAAATTGGTTTCCATACAACACCCAGTGCTCATCCCAAAAGGTGCCCTCCTCAATACCCATCACCCACCCTCCCCTCCCTCCCACCCCCCATCAACCCTCAGTTTGTTCTCAGTTTTTAACAGTCTCCTATGCTTTGGCTCTCTCCCACCCTAACCTCTTTTTTTTTTTTTTTTTCCTTCCCCTCCCCCATGGGTTTCTGTTATGTTTCTCAGGATCCACATAAGAGTGAAACCATATGGTATCTGTCTTTCTCTGTATGGCTTATTTCACTTAGCATCACACTCTCCAGTTCCATCCATGTTGCTACAAAAGGCCATATTTCATTTTTTCTCATTGCCACGTAGTATTCCATTGTGTATATAAACCACAATTTCTTTATCCATTCATCAGTTGATGGACATTTAGGCTCTTTCCACAATTTGGCTATTGTTGAGAGTGCCGCTATAAACATTGGGGTACAGGTGCCCCTATGCATCAGTACTCCTGTATCCCTTGGATAAATTCCTAGCAGTGCTATTGCTGGGTCATAGGGTAGGTCTATTTTTAATTTTCTGAGGAACCTCCACACTGCTTTCCAGAGCGGCTGCACCAATTTGCATTCCCACTAACAGTGCAAGAGGGTTCCTGTTTCTCCACATCCTCTCCAGCATCTATAGTCTCCTGATTTCTTCATTTTGGCCACTCTGACTGGCGTGAGGTGATATCTGAGTGTGGTTTTGATTTGTATTTCCCTGATGAGGAGCGACGTTGAACATCTTTTCATGTGCCTGTTGGCCATCCGGATGTCTTCTTTAGAGAAGTGTCTATTCATGTTTTCTGCCCATTTCTTCACTGGGTTATTTGTTTTTCGGGTGTGGAGTTTGATGAGCTCTTTATAGATTTTGGATACTAGCCCTTTGTCCGATGTGTCATTTGCAAATATCTTTTCCCATTCCGTTGGTTGCCTTTTAGTTTTGTTGGTTGTTTCCTTTGCTGTGCAGAAGCTTTTTATCTTCATAAGGTCCCAGTAATTCACTTTTGCTTTTAATTCCCTTGCCTTTGGGGATGTGCCGAGTAAGAGATTGCTACGGCTGAGGTCAGAGAGGTCTTTTCCTGCTTTCTCCTCTAAGGTTTTGATGGTTTCCTGTCTCACATTCAGGTCCTTTATCCATTTTGAGTTTATTTTTGTGAATGGTGTGAGAAAGTGGTCTAGTTTCAACCTTCTGCATGTTGCTGTCCAGTTCTCCCAGCACCATTTGTTAAAGAGACTGTCTTTTTTCCATTGGATGTTCTTTCCTGCTTTGTCAAAGATGAGTTGGCCATACGTTTGTGGGTCTAGTTCTGGGGTTTCTATTCTATTCCATTGGTCTATGTGTCTGTTTTTATGCCAATACCATGCTGTCTTGATGATGACAGCTTTGTAGTAGAGGCTAAAGTCTGGGATTGTGATGCCTCCTGCTTTGGTCTTCTTCTTCAAAATTACTTTGGCTATTCGGGGCCTTTTGTGGTTCCATATGAATTTTAGGATTGCTTGTTCTAGTTTTGAGAAGAATGCTGGTGCAATTTTGATTGGGATTGCATTGAATGTGTAGATAGCTTTGGGTAGTATTGACATTTTGACAATATTTATTCTTCCAATCCATGAGCAGGGAATGTCTTTCCATTTCTTTATATCTTCTTCAATTACCTGCATAAGCTTTCTATAGTTTTCAGCATACAGATCTTTTACATCTTTGGTTAGATTTATTCCTAGGTATTTTATGCTTCTTGGTGCAATTGTGAATGGGATCAGTTTCTTCATTTGTCTTTCTGTTGCTTCATTGTTAGTGTATAAGAATGCAACTGATTTCTGCACATTGATTTTGTATCCTGCAACTTTGCTGAATTCATGTATCAGTTCTAGCAGACTTTTGGTGGAGTCTATCGGATTTTCCATGTATAATATCATGTCATCTGCAAAAAGCGAAAGCTTGACTTCATCTTTGCCAATTTTGATGCCTTTGATTTCCTTTTGTTGTCTGATTGCTGATGCTAGAACTTCCAGCACTATATTAAACAACAGCGGTGACAGTGGGCATCCCTGTCGTGTTCCTGATCTCAGGGAAAAAGCTCTCAGTTTTTCCCCGTTGAGGATGATGTTAGCTGTGGGCTTTTCATAAATGGCCTTTATGATCTTTAAGTATGTTCCTTCTATCCCGACTTTCTCAAGGGTTTTTATTAAGAAAGGGTGCTGGATTTTGTCAAAGGCCTTTTCTGCATCGATTGACAGGATCATATGGTTCTTCTTTTTTTTGTTAATGTGATGTATCACGTTGATCGATTTGCGAATGTTGAACCAGCCCTGCATCCCAGGAATGAATCCCACTTGATCATGGTGAATAATTCTTTTTATATGCTGTTGAATTCGATTTGCTAGTATCTTATTAAGAATTTTTGCATCCATATTCATCAGGGATATTGGCCTGTAGTTCTCTTTTTTTACTGGGTCTCTGTCTGGTTTAGGAATCAAAGTAATACTGGCTTCATAGAATGAGTCTGGAAGTTTTCCTTCCCTTTCTATTTCTTGGAATAGCTTGAGAAGGATAGGTATTATCTCTGCTTTAAATGTCTGGTAGAACTCCCCTGGGAAGCCATCTGGTCCTGGACTCTTATTTGTTGGGAGATTTTTGATAACCGATTCAATTTCTTCGCTGGTTATGGGTCTGTTCAAGCTTTCTATTTCCTCCTGATTGAGTTTTGGAAGAGTGTGGGTGTTTAGAAATTTGTCCATTTCTTCCAGGTTGTCCAATTTGCTGGCATATAATTTTTCATAGTATTCCCTGATAATTGTTTGTATCTCTGAGGGATTGGTTGTAATCATTCCATTTTCATTCATGATTTTATCTATTTGGGTCATCTCCCTTTTCTTTTTGAGAAGCCTGGCTAGAGGTTTGTCAATTTTGTTTATTTTTTCAAAAAACCAACTCTTGGTTTCGTTGATCTGCTCTACAGTTTTTTTAGATTCTATATTGTTTATTTCTGCTCTGATCTTTATTATTTCTCTTCTTCTGCTGGGTTTAGGCTGCCTTTGCTGTTCTGCTTCTATTTCCTTTAGGTGTGCTGTTAGATTTTGTATTTGGGATTTTTCTTGTTTCTTGAGATAGGCCTGGATTGCAATGTATTTTCCTCTCAGGACTGCCTTCGCTGCATCCCAAAGCGTTTGGATTGTTGTATTTTCATTTTCGTTTGTTTCCATGTATATTTTAATTTCTTCTCTAATTGCCTGGTTGACCCACTCATTCATTAGTAGGGTGTTCTTTAACCTCCATGCTTTTGGAGGTTTTCCAGACTTTTTCCTGTGGTTGATTTCAAGCTTCATAGCATTGTGGTCTGAAAGTATGCATGGTATAATTTCAATTCTTGTAAACTTATGAAGGGCTGTTTTGTGACCCAGTATATGATCTATCTTGGAGAATGTTCCATGTGCACTCGAGAAGAAAGTATATTCTGTTGCTTTGGGATGCAGAGTTCTAAATATATCTGTCAAGTCCATCTGATCCAATGTATCATTCAGGGCCCTTGTTTCTTTATTGACTGTGTGTCTAGATGATCTATCCATTTCTGTAAGTGGGGTGTTAAAGTCCCCTGCAATGACCACATTCTTATCAATAAGGTTGCTTATGTTTATGAGTAATTGTTTTATATATCTGGGGGCTCGGGTATTTGGCGCATAGACATTTATAATAGTTAGCTCTTCCTGGTGGATAGACCCTGTGATTATTATATAATGCCCTTCTTCATCTCTTGTTACAGCCTTTAATTTAAAGTCTAGTTTGTCTGATATAAGTATGGCTACTCCAGCTTTCTTTTGGTTTCCAGGAGCATGATAAATAGTTCTCCATCCCCTCACTCTCAATCTAAAGGTGTCCTCAGATCTAAAATGAGTCTCTTGTAGACAGCAAATAGATGGGTCTTGTTTTTTTATCCATTCTGATACCCTATGTCTTTTAGTTGGCGCATTTAATCCATTTACATTCAGTGTTATTATAGAAAGATATGGGTTTAGAGTCATTGTGATGTCTGTATGTTTTATGCTTGTAGTGATGTCTCTGGTACTTTGTCTCACAGGATCCCCCTTAGGATCTCTTGTAGGGCTGGTTTCGTGGTGACAAATTCCTTCAGTTTTTGTTTGTTTGGGAAGACCTTTATCTCTCCTTCTATTCTAAATGACAGACTTGCTGGATAAAGGATTCTCGGCTGCGTATTTTTTCTGTTTAGCACACTGTAGATATCGTGCCAAGCCTTTCTGGCCTGCCAAGTTTCAAAGGAGAGATCAGTCACGAGTCTTATAGGTCTCCCTTTATATGTGAGGGCACGTTTATCCCTTGCTGCTTTCAGAATTTTCTCTTTATCCTTGTATTTTGCCAGTTTCACTATGATATGTCGTGCAGAAGATCGATTCAAGTTACGTCTGAAGGGAGTTCTCTGTGCCTCTTGGATTTCAATGCCTTTTTCCTTCCCCAGTTCAGGGAAGTTCTCAGCTATAATTTGTTCAAGTACCCCTTCAGCACCTTTCCCTCTCTCTTCCTCCTCTGGGATACCAATTATGCGTATATTATTTTTTTTTAGTGTATCACTTAGTTCTCTAATTTTCCCCTCATACTCCTGGATTTTTTTATCTCTCTTTCTTTCAGCTTCCTCTTTCTCCATAACTTTATCTTCTAGTTCACCTATTCTCTCCTCTGCCTCTTCAAGCCGAGCCATCGTGGATTCCATTTTGTTTTGCATTTCGTTTAAAGCGTTTTTCAGCTCCTCGTGACTGTTCCTTAGTCCCTCGATCTTTGTGGCAAGAGATTCTCTGCTGTCCTGTATACTGTTTTCAAGCCCAGCGATTAATTTTATGACTATTATTCTAAATTCACTTTCTGTTATATTATTTAAATCCTTTTTGATCAGTTCATTAGCTGTTGTTATTTCCTGGAGATTCTTCTGAGGGGAATTCTTCCGTTTGGTCATTTTGGAGAGTCCCTGGCGTGGTGAGGACCTGCAGTGCACTTCCCCTGTGCTGTGGTGTATAACTGGAGTTAGTGGGCGGGGCCGCAGTCCGACCCGATGTCTGCCCCCAGCCCACTGCTGGGGCCACAGTCAGACTGGTGTGTGCCTTCTCTTCCCCTCTCCTAGGGGCGGGATTCACTGTGGGGTGGCGTGTCCCGTCTGGGCTACTTGCACACTGCCAGGCTTGTGTTGCTGGGGATCTGGCGTATTAGCTGGGGTGGGTAGGCAAGGTGCACGGGGGGTGGAGGGGCAGGCTTAGCTGGCTTCTCCTTAGGTGATCCACTCCAGGAGGAGCCCTGTGGCAGCGGGAGGGAGTCAGATCCGCTGCCGGAGGTTTGGCTCCGCAGAAGCACAGAGTTGGGTGTTTGCGCGGAGCGAGCAAGTTCCCTGGCAGGAACTGGTTCCCTTTGGGATTTTGGCTGGGGGATGGGCGGGGGAGATGGCGCTGACGCCTTTGTTCCCCGCCAAGCTGAGCTCTGCCGTCCGTCAGGGGGCTCAGCAGCTCTCCCTCCCTTTGTCCTCCAGCCTTCCCGCTTTCCGAGCAGAGCTGTTAACTTATGACCTCCCAGACGCTAAGTCGCGCTTGCTGTGGGAACACAGTCTGTCCGGCCCCTCCGCTTTTGCCAGCCAGACTCGGGGGCTCCGCTTGGCCGGCGAGCCGCCCCTCCGCCCCGGCTCCCTCCCGCCAGTCCGGGGAGCGCGCACCGCCTCGCCGCCCTTCCTACCCTCTTCCGTGGGCCTCTCGTCTGCGCTTGGCTCCGGAGACTCCGTTCTGCTAATCCTCTGGCGGTTTTCTGGGTTCTTTAGGCAGGTGTAGGTGGAATCTAAGTGATCGGCAGGACGCGCTGTGAGCCCCGCGTCCTCCTACGCCCCCATCTTCCAGAACCTCCAGCTTAGCAATTTCCACTTAGTCTTTATTTAGCCTGGAGCTGACCCTAAGCAGCAGTATTCCCCATGATGCTTCAACACTGGTAAGGACTAGTGTGGCAGAATAAAAGCAATGTGATTCTCAGCAAGACTTAGGGCATCTTTATGATCACTTGCAGAAAACAGGATTATTTTCAGTATTAAAAAAATCAGGTAAGTTGGCATAGCTCATGCAAACACACCACCGTGCCAAGAAACGCATTGCACACCTAAAGCATTGTTTCACACATGGTTTTCCTTTGGTCCTTCTTGCTATTCTAGATCTTCCAAAAATTGCCAAATAAATATCAAACCACTCAGAATGGGCCAGATTGTGCTTACATTAACAACCTCCAAAATCTCTGTAGTTTAGCCTAACAAAACATTATTTCTCACTTGCTGGTCACTCAAAAACTTGGCAAATGGCAGCATCATTTGAACAAGTGCTTCTGTAAGTATAGCAACAGTAGGAGGGAAACAAATCTTGCACTGTCTCATAAACCTACTAACTGGAAATGATACGTGTATTTTATACTCACATTTCATAGGCCAAACCAAGTCACATGGTCACACTTATTGCTAAAAGAAATGGGGAAATGCAATCCTTTCATCTACCCAGAGAGCAGAGAGGCAGAAATATTAATGCTCAAAAGCATTCATGTCTGCTAACAACACTTATTACCTACTAACTATGTTATGGTAAATATTACTTTTACATTTTTATAAAACATGTATTTTACCATATTTTTATAGAATTGAGACATTATTATACACATTATTTTATCATCTGAGTTTTCTCTTAGTATATCATAAACATTGATTACATGTTCTAATATACATTATTAAACCCTATGCATGGCTCATATTTTATTTAAATAGTGCTCTACTTGGGAATTTTAGTTCTTTCTCAGTTGGTTGAAAAGAGTACTACGGGAATGATGAATTGGAAGATGCAAGGAAAGTTTATGTAGGAGAGAAGCAACCTGAATGCGGGCGGAAAGCCTCAAAGAGGAGGTCAGGAAAGAGCAGACCAGACCTGAGAAGAGGTAGTAGTCACACTAATGCTTTGACTGGAGCCAGAGATGGTAGACTCTAGACACAGAGATTCAGAAGAGTGATTAACAGACAAGAAACTTGAAAAGGCTTCATATACAGCCCAACAATAGCAAAAGGAAGGGTGGGCTAATTATAACATGGGTTGAGGATGCTGCACACTAGTCAGACATTTACATTTAAAATTGAAGGTCAGTTGGGGCGCCTGGGTGGCTCAGTCAGTTGAGGGACCGACTTCAGCTCAGGTCATGATCTCACGGTTTGTGAGTTCAGGCCCCACACGGAGCCTGCTTCAGATTCTGTGTCTCCCTCTCCCTCTGCCCCTCCCCCACTCATGCTCTGTGTCTCCAAAATAAATAAACATTCAATCTTTTTTTTTAATTGAAGGTCAGTTATATTTACACAGACTATGGCTAAAAATCATGTTTTAGTAAGTATTCAGATCTAACTTCCACATTGTATCAATGTCAACAAAGCAGTATGAACAAGTAATTCCAACAAATATAATGCTTTTTTCTTCCATACACATTGAGTCCCTCAATTAGCAGAGAATCCTTAGAGTTATTTTTCTAATAGCAGTGGCATCCCTGTCTTGGTACTTTCCAGGACACTTTCAACAAAGTACAGTTAACCCTTGAACAACATAGGGGTTAGGGGCACCAACCCCCTGCACAGTTGAAAATCTATTTTTAAATTATGACTCCTCAAAAACTTAACTACTAAAAGCCTACTGTGGACCAGAGGCTTTACTGATAACATAAACGGTCAATTAATACATATCTTAAATGTTGTATGTATTATATACTATATTCTCATAATACAGTAAGCTAAAGAAAACATTAAGAAAATCATAACAAAGAGAAAATATATTCACAGTATTGCACTGGATTTATTTTAAAAAATTCATGTATTTGAAATGCCCATAGACCTGGGCATTTCAAACCTGTGTTCAAGGGTCAAGGGAATTTATTAAAACTCAGAGCTTTCCTAGGTGTTGAAGGAGATATACAGAGGAAGTGATAGACATGTCCATAGCATACCTGTAAAGAGAAAATTAGCACATCTAAAACATCTAAAAAATAATTAACTTCACTGAACAAATGTCTATAAAAGCCAGCAAAATTGAGCAAAGGAAGAGTTGATTACGAATTAAAATACTGAGGAAGAATTGATTGTAAAAGGTAGTATTTGAGCACCATTTTTGAATAAGGAGGCATCAGTTAAAAAGTATGTAAGTTTGGGGTGGGGGAAGTTGGTGGCCCACAACCATCACAGAAGTTAAAAATTCCCTGGAGGGGTAGAGAGACCTGCTGATATCAAATGGAGAGTTCTGGAAGATGCAACTGCAAAGATAGATAAGACCAAAGGATGGAGGCCTTTGAAAACCAGGAGGAAACTTTTGGGAGGTCCTCTAAAAGGGAGCTATTACAGGTTCTCAAGAAAAGAGGATATAATGAAAGTGATGCTTTAATTACATTACTCAGATGGTAATAAGTATGACTCATTGAGTTCACATTCCTTCCCTCAACCAACCTCCATACAATCATACATATACACTAAACATATATACAACACACACCAGCAAAAATGTACATCCTCCATTCTTCAGGCTACCATAGGACTTTAGGTATCAAATCATACTGAACGTAATAAATAATAAGCATAAGAGTATTACCTACACAGCCCTTCCATATATCTCTATACCACGTATTGCACCTCAAAGGCAGAATCATGTCTTATGCATCTTTATATACCCAGTGCCTAACATGGTATCCACCACATCGACAGTAAGCTTTGAACGCATGACTGAAAAGACTAGGGTACAGAAGATCATAAAGGTCCTCACTTTAAGCCTAATGACAGATTAAAACAGTATCTGCCTTAGAAAAGTCCTAAAATATTAATTCCCTCTCTTTATGTATCAGTCGTCTTCTATTTGGCCTTTCAAAGTCATGCTCCACCCTCCTCCACCCTGTCTGAGCCTCAAAGAGCTAATTTGTATGTAACACATCAACAGAATTCTCTTTCAATTGAGTTTAGCCAAATGGGCACCCTGACAAGATTAACGGGAAACAGAAGCGTGAGGTCAGGGTACTGATATTCTATACCCCCAAGGTCAGTGTGGCCTGGTCACGTCCCTTGAGCAAAGGTCAACACACTTCTCAAAGCTGCCAGCTCTACAGCACCGTCTCCATCCTCGCGGATGGAGTCCATCTTCCCCTCACCCTGACAGACAGGAATGGTAAAAACTCAGTTGTGCAATTTCCCATGGAATTCCACTATACCCAGACATGCTTTTTAAAAATAGCTCCTTTCTAAATAAATCCTCTTAATTCCAATTATCTTCCTCTGAATATGTCATTTGTTTGCTGTAGAGCCCCTGAGTTACTTGATTTTATTTTTGCTAATACAAGAAAAGGCAAGAGAAGCCCATCAGCAAGGAATAACATTTACATGATGACTCTTTTTAGAGGTTGAAATTACACACCTAGGTTTAGATGAAACACTGAGTTAGCGCATCACTTACTGGAACATTCTCCACAGATGGGAAACAAAATCACAGTATATTGATAAGAGATTCACAATTTTTTTTTAATTTCAAATAAACAGTGGCAACCAGTTCCAAACATTGATGGGAAATGAAATCATTTTTGTTTGTTATACTTTGGCCTCATTTGGAACACAAAGCCATTGACTTTTGTGCCTCTCCCTATCATTAGCCCTCCAACTTTTTTTTCATCTTCCTCCTAGCATCAAGAGAATCCACAATTAGCATTTCAAAAAAAAAAAAATAGGCAAATACTAGAAACCCCATTACCCATCTGTCTCTTCATCATACCCCTGTAAGTCTATTTAACATACAAAAATTCCTTTGCAAATGTACTTTATCTCTACCCCCCTCAAACTGTATGTTGGCAATAGTATAGTCCAAGCTTATGGCCCCCTGATACACATCAGAAGTGTCTCATGAATGAGTTTTTATTAAACAGTAATAAATGACCTTTTCGTAAGAGCAGCGAGCCCCTCACGGTCCTGGAAAATTTGTTTCCAAAATACCTTTGAGTTTTACACTATCCCTAACCCCTGCCAACCTGAAGGTATATAATCAGTCACTCCTCACAATTCCAGTGCCCATGGGTCCTGTCTCCGTGCTATAAGAAAAACCACCTTTCTGCAATGAAGACATCTCAACAATTCTTTGTTGGCCATTGGCTCTGAACCCCAAAATGTTTCACATCATTACCCGTCTAACTAAACCCTCAATCTGGATGAAACCAAGTATTTGCTTCCTCAAAGCCTGGACCAGGTAAGCTGGGTGCTGCTGTTGAAGGTCATACAATCTGGCAACCTTTATCTCATAAATTCACAATCCCAGCCTCAGTTGGAACCTCTAGACTTAGCAGAAATCCTCTCCTATTTCTCTCAACTCCCATTATCACCAAAGGTTTTTCAAACTTTCCACATTACTCAAACCTATGATCCCCACCTCTCCTCCAATCTTAAAAGATGACCATATCTGATAATTCCCATTAAATGCTGTTAGCAACCAAACTGAACTGTAGCCATCTCGATTGGCTGTACACAGTCAATCTCGATCTTTGTTCCTATCTCTGAAGAAAAATGCAGCCAGGCTGCCTATATCTGACACATCACCACCTTCCTCGTTTTCAGGAACATCACTCCCATAAAATAATCTCCTCTGTATGTTCATCTTCTCCTGTTAACAAGATCCTCATCATTAGGATTTAAACACACACTTATCTCACCCATCTTTTACAAATAAGTGTTTCACACTTTTTTAATTATTCATGGTAATCCCATCTCTCTCCAACCAGGCCTTATCTTTTAAGAAGGAGGCACTATATAGCTCTAGGATCTTTATTTTGCTAAGAACAAATGACATTTCATCCCCAGTAGTTTGGCCTTTGGCATGCCTGACAACTGTATTAGAAATCGCTGGATGTATGCGAAGTTAGAAATATTAGGTAAAGCCAACTTAAGTTCCCGTGTATGTGAAAAGAAGGGAAGGTGGTGACATCTGGCAAAAGCAAAGATCTAGGAATCCTGAGAAACAAGGGGGGAGGGGAGTCCAATAAGAGAGATCTTTGAGAAGAGACAAAGACTTCCCTGGAGACAGCTTTCCTAGGACAATGACAAAAAAAATAATAAAAAAATATAAAGACCATATAGCTAGATTGCTGAGGTAATGGGAAAACAGGTGAAAAAGGAGAGTAAGGAGGTATGTAGAAACCATACCACATGTGAATTATAGGCAAAGTTAAAAAAAAGCATAAACAAAAACCTTTACCTTTGATAATTTAATTATTTTAAGATAAAGAATTTTGGACAGAGAGACCATCTATCACATTTGATATGTGAAAAAAATACAAAGTTGGAATGTGAGGAACAAATCAAAGGAAAAAATTGCTGTCGGGGATGAAGTTTGAACTGGACAAACTCAAAAGACGCTGGGAAAGTAAAAATCATTAAGACTTGGTGAAGGAATACACATGGAGTTGACAGAGAGAGATAGGTGCAAAACTCTGGGTTTCTAGCTTTTACAACTAAAGTAAGGAGACCTAAAATAAAAAACAGAATTGAAAGAAAGACCAGAGTTTGGGTTTGGTTGTAGATTAGGTAAGTGTAATGCCTTTGAGTCATTGTTGGATGGAAAAAGTTTCCTTCTACCCTTCTAGGTTCTGTGACTGGTCAAACAAAATCACTTAAGACATATTAACAGGAGAAAAAGAAATCCGATTTCATATGTACAAGAACCCCAAAGATATGAGGTTCAAAAGGCAGTCAAGCAATTGAGGCTTATATAACGTCCTGAGCTAAGAAAAGGGCCAAAGGACTGAGGATATGAAGGGGAGGAAAGCCTGACTGGAAGGCAGAGGAGATGTGTGGAAAATCAAGGTTTCCCGGATACGCAGGTAAGCTTCTGGGGTAAAAACTTTTATCTTTATAATAGCTCTTTTCCTGGTAACAGTCCCCTTTCCAATGTACTTTTAGACAGTTGAGGGGGAGGTAAAGAGCTTTTCCTGAATCTCCCGTGTTCTGATTGCCTTCAGCTCAAAATAATCCTCATGCCAAAGTGGCATATTTTGGGGTAGTATATTCCACTCCCCTTCATCAGCAGCAAGAAAATTTCAAGTAAAGTGGACATCAAAGTTTGTATTTCAGAGGGGGTTTCTGGGCTACAGTTTAGATTTCTAAGTGATCTATACTGAGAATAAACTTGAAGCCACAAGCTTAGAATAGATCATAAAGGGAGAGCATAGCAGGAGCAGAGGAAATGACCCAGATTCGATTAAATAACTTCAATGTTTAAAGTCTGAAGAAGAGAATGAACTGCAAAGAGAAAGAGAAGTGACCAAGAAGATGTCAAGAAGAGAAGCTAAGAGAAGAGATCGTTTTAAGAAGTGTTTAATGTTAAGAGGTCAAGTAAAATGGGAACTGGAACATGTCAGTTGGATTTAACAACCTGTTTTTAAGGAATGTTCTGTTCCCAGAAAACTAAAAATATTATAAAAGCACTAATTACATTTTGTCTCTTGGACACAAATCTTCACACATATTATATATAATCTTTAGCTGTATTCTTTTTCTTCACATAGCAAACTGGCATAGATCCATGAGCGAGCAAGCATTGGGGATAAACAATCACCATTTTCAGCACATTTCCAACGTTGCCTCAATTATACTAAGTTTATGAGACCAACACATCTTACCAACACTATTAGCATTTTTGTTTAAAACTTTTCTTCCCATTTAAAAATACTCGTAGAGAAAAATGCAATGAAGAGTAATATTCAAACAACTGCTTACAACAACAAAGATGGTGTGATGCAAACCAGTGCCTGGTGAGCCAACTCTTCATTCAATAGCTTCAAATGTTTGTTACTCAATTCACGTAGAAAAGTATGAATTTCATTATTGAAATATGGTGAGGTGGTATCTATTGTCTAAAAAGTAGGTGGTTAAAAAAACACATGTTTGAAAGTTTAAGTTGACCTGTATTCTGTACATAAAATTTAAATTCACTGAAATGTGTTTAAAGAGGAATTTAAAGTAAAAGAATTTAAATATTTTCAATTCTAACTTTAATATAAAACTTATTAGGATGCACCCCTTCTTTCCTGTACCACATCCATCGCAGTAGCAATGAATCCTTTTATTATACATTAAGAAATAATATTCCATGTGTAGATAGGGCTTGGGAGACAACTTCAGTCATGTACAGAAACTCTAAGGTTTTGGATGTACTTCCCCATGTGTATCATGGAGAAGACACAAATGCAGGGACAAGTACACTTTTAGAATTCAAAGCACACATTTAATTAACATGTTAAAGTCTAATTAGTACTCAGGAAGATATGTGAGGGGAGATGCATATTTAAAATGCAAATTAATTATAAAGTTACAATGGTACACTTAAAATTACTGGTAATAATAAAAATGGATTATTCAATAAATTATGTTGGGATAACTGGTCAATAGTTTGGGGGAAAAATTAAATAGGATCCCTATCTCCCACCTTATATAAAAATAAATTCCACAACGGGGTGCTTGGGTGGCTCAGTCAGTCAAGCATCTGACTTCGACTCAGGTCATGATCTCAGAGTTCATGGGTTCGAGCCCTGCGTCGGGCTCTGTGCCGACAGTGTGGAGCCTGCTAGGGATTCTCTCCCCCTCTTCCTCTCTCTCTCTCTGCTCCTCCTCGATTCACACTTTCTCTCTCAAACTTTAAATAAATTCCAGATCAATTAAAAACTTTAAATATAAAAATGATAAATTTTAAAGATGGAAAAAGTAAAAAGGAGATATAACATGTAAACGCAAAAAAATGAAATCACAGTAATAATTCTTTAAAACAGAAAACATGAAGTGAGTAATTTTATAATTTTACAGTAGAAAAGAGACTAAGCATGATGCCAAAGCCATAAACTATTTAGGAAAGCATAAATTTAACTCACTTAATATGTACAATTTCTTTACATCCAAACAACCCACCATGCCGAACATTCAAGGTCAAACTACAATATGCAAAAGAAATATGCTTACTATACATGACAAAATACACATAAATCTAAATATATCCCACATATAAAAATATATTTGTGTATATACATAAATTTATAAGGAGAGAGACAACTTACTGATCAGTGAGAAAATATTTTACTACCTTATTACAAAAATTAACAAGTGATAATAACAATTCAAAAAATACATAGCCAAGAATATACGTAGATGTTCAGTATTACTTACAATCGAAGAAATGCATTTTAAAATGACAGTATGTTTTAACATCATATTGGCAAACATTAATAAGTTTCATAATGCTCAGTGTTATCATACTTATGGAAGGACATACTCTCATATTTTCTTAGGGAGTCTCACCTTTCTGAACAGCAATTTTATAGGATTTATCCAAGGCCTTTAAAATTTTTAAGGTTATTTATTTATTTTTGAGAGAGAGACAGAGAGAGCAAGCAGGGGAGAGGCACAGAGAGAGTGACAGAGAATCCTGAGCAGGCTCCACAATGGCAGCGTGGAGCCCGAAGTGGGACTCAAACTCACCAACGGCGAGATCATGACCTGAGCTGAAACTAAGAGTCGGACCTTAACCAAATGAGCCCCCTAGGCACCCCTCCAAGGGTTTTCAATATGCATACCCTTGTAGAAATATTCACTTGATGAATTATGCTTCATAAATATTGGGTAAGTGAACACAGATGAATGACCAAGGATGATTATCAAAGGCTGTTTTTAACTATCAAAAAAAAAAACAAAAAAAAACAAAAAAAAACCCCAAACAGTGGGAGGAGAGAACACAACAGGTTAAAAGCACAAAATAGGATAAATTATGGTACATAATAACACCATGAAACTATTAAAATGATCATGGAGGTTTGTGTTGAGAGAGGAAAATATTTTTCTTATACCCTTCTAGGTTCTTTGGCTGGTAAAAATGATATAAAACAGATTAACAGGAGAAAACCAAATCTCATTATGTACATAGAGGAATCCCCTAAGAATCTGAGACCCAAGGGCAAGTAGGGCAGTTGAGGCTTAGGTGCTATCCTGTGCTAAGGAAGGGGATGGGGCCTGGGGCTTCAAAGGTGAGGAAGGTGTTTCACACGACATTAAAAAGAGCAGATGTTTGCCCTACCATACAGATGAGTCATTCAGAAGAAAGCTATCCCTGGTACTAGTGCTCTCTCTGAGCTAGGTCCCCTATGTAAATTCTTCTAGGTAGTTAAGGGAGAGGTACAAGTTTTTTGTTTTTTGTTTTTTTTCTCAATATATGAAATTTATTGTCAAATTGGTTTCCATACAACACCCAGTGCTCATCCCAAAAGGTGCCCTCCTCAATACCCATCACCCACCCTCCCCTCCCTCCCACCCCCCATCAACCCTCAGTTTGTTCTCAGTTTTTAACAGTCTCCTATGCTTTGGCTCTCTCCCACCCTAACCTCTTTTTTTTTTTTTTTTTTCCTTCCCCTCCCCCATGGGTTTCTGTTATGTTTCTCAGGATCCACATAAGAGTGAAACCATATGGTATCTGTCTTTCTCTGTATGGCTTATTTCACTTAGCATCACACTCTCCAGTTCCATCCACGTTGCTACAAAAGGCCAGATTTCATTCTTTCTCAATGCCACGTAGTATTCCATTGTGTATATAAACCACAATTTCTTGATCCATTCATCAGTTGCTGGACATTTAGGCTCTTTCCATAATTTGGCTATTGTCGAGAGTGCTGCTATAAACATTGGGGTACAAGTGCCCCTATGCATCAGTACTCCTGTATCCCTTGGGTAAATTCCTAGCAGTGCTATTGCTGGGTCATAGGGTAGGTCTATTTGTAATTTTCTGAGGAACCTCCACACTGCTTTCCAGAGCGGCTGCACCAAGGGAGAGGTACAAGTTTTGTCTCAGTTGGCTGAGTTTTGATTGCCCTTAGCTCAAAATAATCCACATGCTAAAGTGGTATCTTTTGGAGTCAGGTATTCTTCTCCCCTTCATCTGTCTTTATTGACAATGAAGTAGTATCAGGAGATACCATCAAGGGGGAAAGAAGATTTTAAAAGAACACATCGAATATGATTACGTTTGTGATTATGTATACATACTTGTGTGTACGTGTATTTTTATAGGGAAAAATCAAGGAAAATGAGTAACACAATTTTAACAATTACTGCATTGAGGTGGTGATGATCTTATGGAAGTTTTCACTTTTCCTTCATACCTTCCTCATTTGCTGAGTATTTTTAGAAGGAGTTTGGGTTACTTCACAAAAAAGAGTGCATAAAATTCCATTTTGAGAAAAACGACAAAGTTCTTTAGCCACTTTCCAAAAATGAATGAAAAAACTACACAAAATTTTCTCTGTAGAAGATTACCCTATCTTCTGTTACCAGCTGTGGATGTGAGAAACACACAGCTCTGAGTGAACTAACCTCCACTGAGAAATCCACACAGAATGAATGATTTAGACCACAGCATAGAATCTAAAAGAAACAAAAAACAAAATAAAAAACACCAAACTCATAGAGAAATAGATGAGATTTGTCTTTAACAGAACAGGGAGGCAAGGGGAGATTGGATGAAAAGGGACAAAAGGTACAAACTTCCAATTATAACACAAGTAAGTACTGGGGAATCTAACACCCAACATGGTGACTGTAGTTAACATGGCTGTATAACGTATTTGAAAACTGGTAACAGAAAATCTGGTAAGGTCTCATCACCAGGAAAAACAATTTTTTTTTTTCAGGGTAACTGAGGACATGGACTAATTACATTAATGATGGTAATTATTTCACAGAATTCATGTCAAGTTGTTAAGCAGGACACCTTAAAATTATACAAAGTTGTAAGTCAATTATATCTCAATAAAAGTGAAAAAAAGTAAAAAATTTAAAAATAATAAAACCACACCATGGTCACTGAAGTGGACTGTACTAGCTATTTACTGCTATGTAAGAAATAACCCCCCAAACCTGAGACCTGCCAACAACATTTATCATCTCACATTTTCTTAGTGTCAAGAATTCAAGAGGAGCTTACTTAGGTGGTTTGAGCTCTGAATGTCTTGAGGTTGCAATCAAGGTATCATCTCAGGGCTACAGTCACCTCAAGGCTCAAGTGGGTAAGAATGAGCTTCTAAGTTCATTTGTGGGGCTGTTGGCAAGGCAAGGTCTCAGCAGATCATCTTCCAAACTGAACCATGTGAGCCTTTCCATAGGGTTGCCTCATGACATGAAATTGGCTCTCTCCAGCATTAGAGGCCCTGAGAGTGTGAGAGAGAGCACTCCATCTCACAAGAAGCATCCCATAGTTCTGCTTATATTACTGTTATAATACTTCTGTTATATCCTATTCATTAGAATTGAGTCCATCAATCTAGCTGACACTAAGGCCATGAACACCACAAGGTAGGGATCTCTGGGGGCAACCTTAGAGACTGCCTGCCAGTAGAGGCCAAAAGCAAAAAAGAAAAGAGACAAAGTAAAGCCTGTAAAGGAATATTCATAGTAGTTCTATACGTAATAGCCCCAACTGCAAAGAACCCAAATATCAAGAGGAGAATAGAGAAGCAGATTATAATAGATCCACAGAGTGGAATACTACTCACCAACAAAAAGGAACAAACTTGTGATTTAGGCAACAATATGGATGGATGTAACAGATACTACACTGAGCAAAATAAGCTGGACTCAAAAGTTCATACTGTATAATTCCTTTTATATGAAATTCTTAACAGAAAGAATTAATCTATGGTAAAAAAAAAATATTGGAAAAGTTTCTGCTTCTTGGGGCAAACAAAGATAACTGAAAAGACCTGCAAACAACATTGCAGGGGTGATGGAAATGTTCCGTATCCTGATTAGGAATATCAATTATGCAGTTGCAAACATTGGTCAAAACTCATCAAATTATACACTTAAGATCTATACATGTCCTTGTATATAAATGTTACCTTACAACGTAAGTGATTATTAGTATCAAAAACAAAAAGAAAGAGACTTAAGGTCTACTGAATATTGGAATGAGTTGAAAAGGAAGCAAATTATCACCTCTTTGAAGTTTTCCAAAACGAAGTGAAAATTCAAATCTGTCTGAAGACATATTGGTAAACAACTGAATGAATAGCAATCTTTCAGCCCTGAGAATTAAATTTGTTTCAAGTTAAAGGCCAAGTAAATAAAGGATCAAGGGATTTCTCAATGTCTAGTGCCATACTGAAAAGGATTCATTTTGTGAGGTGAAATTTTGGCACCAGAGATGGAAGAAAAGAACAGAAAGGGAGGGAAGAAGGTCACCACTGTACACAGAGACTGGAGTCAAAAGATGAATGATATTCACCCCAAGTCATTAAACAAATAACAGATGGGGTCAGACCTCTTATTCTGATATTCTAACTAGGTCCCACTGCTCTGGGTATTTGCTTATCTTACCTAAAAGTACTGCAGTAATTATTGTTTTCATGTGAAACTTACAAAAGAAATCTAGATTTTTATTTCTTTCCACACACTGAATCTAAACTCTTAATGATAGGACTCCTTCTGGTTTCAAAAGTTTTCATCCCCAGACCAACTTTAATAAAAAAGACAAAAAAAAAAAAAAAAAAAAAAAAAAAGGTCTGTGAAGCTAGCGGGAAAGTTTTAATTGAAACCGGTCTCTAGAGTCAGCATAGAGTTGAGGTAATCAAGGCCAGATTTTCTCCCCTGTAAACAAATCGACAGTGACAAGGCAGCCTACCTGCTTCAGATCCGGCTGTTTTAAGCACTGAATATCCATTGAAATAAAACCACTTGTTTTTTGTTTTTTGGTAGCGTACTGTTTTTACTGCATTAATTTCATTTTCTTCTCCCAGCAAGGAAGTGATATCCTGAGTATGATTCAGCCTCACTAGAAATGCTCCTAATGGAGTTACCAAAAACTTCAAAACCGTAAAAATATAACCGTGTATTAAGGGCTTTGGGGAAAGAAAAGCACAGGGCAATCAACATTCTTCAAAAACAGCAGCAATAACTTAATGACCAGCATCCTGCCAAGTTTGAGAACCTTAGTTTCTATGTTCAGAAAGCAAAGCAGGGCCACAGAGATTGTAGACACACACACACACACACACACACACACACACACACACACACCATCATTCTCTATATTTTGTATATAAGACCTGAAAAACTTGGATTAAGAAACTATTGCTAAGTGCCTGGGTGGCTCAGTCAGTTAAGCATCCAACTTTAGCTTAGGTCATGAATTCACAGTTCATGGGATCAAGCCCCAAGTCAGGCTCTGTGCTGACAGCTAGGAGCCTGGAGCCTGCTTAGGATTTTGTGTCTCCCTCTATTTCTGCCCCTCCCCTGCTCACACTCTGTTTTCTGTCAAAAATAAACATTAAAGGTTTTTTTTAATATTGTTAAATTTAATGAGGTTATCTACCTTATTAAAGGTTTCTTCAGTTGTAGGGTTTCAAATAATACTTCTCAGAAAGGGTAATTAGGAATGCAACCTGTAAAAATGAAGAAACTAGCCTGTATGGTCCCCAACTGTCCCTTGTGGAAGGTAGTTGACATATTTGGTGCAGAAACCACAGACTGCCTTAAAATGTCTCCTCATCCACAACAGCCCTATCAACACCTCCCTGTTCCACACAGCTTTTCCTATATTCTTCCACCCGGCCAGCACACTTTTCTATTTCCTCTAAATATCTTAATTAAGCAAACCTAGGTGTGGCATTATACTAAAGATCAGTAAGTTTTACAGAGTACAGAACCACTGGCTAAATCAAGATTGGAATACAATTAACTGGAAATGAAAGGATTATTCATCCTGCCTTTTTACCTCTCCTCTCCCATTTGTCTCATTTCATTTTGTCTATTAGCTTTGACAACGGACAGTTTTTTAGAGTTCAAAGGACAAGTCCAAAAAGACGAACACCAAAAATATCATGTGCGCATACATATGTGTGAGCACATATGGGAACATTCCATTGTCTTACGAAGAAAGAAAACCATTTGGCAAACTCTGTCTCCTGTTAATTGCCCTTACTATTATTATATGAAAAAAATAAGCACAGAAGACTATCAACTCTCACACACAATCAAGGGTACAGTAATGAATATTTCAACAGGCATACATTTTGAAGTTTTAATTAAAATCAGTAGTGCTATTGATATTGTAATGTCTTAGGGTAACGCTCAGCCAAGCAATCACCTGCCTCCCAAATGAATGGGAATACACACACAATTAATTATCAAAGACTTGGCTGCTGAAACCACCTCGGGATTTTGAAGATTTAGAGCAAGCGTTCACGCATTTAGCTGCAGAAGGCAGCTTCACTGGAGCAAGAGGCTGAGTAGCTAGTTCCTTAACCCAGATGCACCACGTGTCCTTATTAGGCCTGGTGTCCCCAAGCTTGCTATCCGCTCTGCTCATCTTCCCTGGCACCACTGACAATCGTCCTGCTTCCTGCACTCAAGGCTTACTTTTCTATTGAAGAGGTTGGTAATGCCACTTGGGAACATAATCTTTTCTGAAGTTCACTGCCTCCCATCTTCCCGCCTTATGAGCCAACACAGTTTTGAGAGCGCTAAAATAATTTTACCTTTCTTCTATAAGGCATCACTCTTAATTCTCACTCTGAAGGTCCTCTGAAGACTCCCTTTGTTCCACAGAAGTGGATTCTTGGGACAAGGAATGAGAGAGAATTTGGGAAGCAGGCAAACTCCAACAGAGGGCTTAAACAGATACTCTGCTGTCAAAAGTTGCATTCAGGATCCTCTGGATACTAAGAAACACCAGAGACACTTAAAAGTAGAAGGTGTGAGAGGGTCACAACCTGCTTATTGACTGCTGTCTAAACGACCTTAGTCAAAATTCTACTTCATGAAAGAAAAGCCAGCACACAACGATGTCTAAGTTTTTACTTCAAATTGGAAGGAAGGAAAGAAGGAAGGAGGGAAAGAGAAACTCCAAGAGAAAGAAAATGAAAAATTGCCCCAAGTTGTCGGGCTGTGTGAAAAAAAAAATCACAATTTTCTTGAGGACTAGATGAATGTGGTGATAAATCTGCTTCATCAACATCCAGACATGCAAGCCCCAGGGGTCCCAGCCCTCACTCTAAGAATTCTTCTTTGCAATGTCTTAATTCCCACTACCCTGAGGGAGTGAACAGAGCCTCGGGGGCTTAGACAACAGCTCTTGCTGACCTCTGTGGGTTCTTCTCTAGGAGCCATTAAAGTATCTCACAAAAATCAAGGAAATGATAAACTTTGAAAGGTTAATGCTGTGGTGATTTTTCTGAGCAGAGTTAACGAAGACTAGCATTGTTGGCTTTAAACCAACTCATGGTACAGGCAAATAGTTCTTAGCAAGCTTATAGGATAGATAGCACTCCTTCCTTTTTACAAAGCCCTAGTCTCTCTGGCTTTCAATGAAGCCAGGGAAGTGACAGTGACACAAGGCAATTCTAACACAGAACGATGGTATTTTGAAATCTAAAAACAAGCAACATGAACTTCACATACCTAAGCAGAGTGTTTTTACCTAGCAAGTCCTAGAAACAATATGCTAGAAGCTGTTACATACTTAATTTTAGGTCCTGAGTCAAAAACTAAAAAGATAAAGTTGGCCACAATTAACTAAATGCACATTCAAAGCTCGTACCCTTAGCAAACGGAAGGAATATGCATTTAGTTTCTTCCTCTTTCTTTTTTAAATAAATTTATATGTAATGTTTTTGAGCATTATAAACTGTTACAGTGCCAAGAGCATCAGCTGAGTGGGCTACATTCCTCCTTTGTGATGTAATACCACCGAACCATTAAATCATCTGGTCAGAGACAGCCAGCAGGCACATGAAAAGATGCTCAACGTCACTCCTCATCAGGGAAATACAAATCAAAACCACACTGAGATATCACCTCACGCCAGTCAGAGTGGCTAAAATGAACAAATCAGGAGACTATAGATGCTGGAGAGGATGTGGAGAAACGGAAACCCTCTTGCACTGTTGGTGGGAATGCAACCTGGTGCAGCCGCTCTGGAAAACAGTGTGGAGGTTCCTCCAAAAATTAAAAATAGATCTACCCTATGACCCAGCAATAGCACTGCTAGGAATTTACCAAGGAATACAGGAGTGTTGATGCAAAGGGGCACTTGTATCCCAATGTTTATAGCAGCACTTTCAACAATAGCAAAACTATGAAAAGAGCCTAAATGTCCATCAACTGATGAATGGATCAAGAAATTGTGGTTTATATACATAATGGAATACTACGTAGCAATGAGAAAATGAAATCTGGCCTTTTGTAGCAACGTGGATGGAACTGGAGAGTGTGATGCTAAGTGAAATAAGTCATACAGAGAAAGACAGATACCATATGTTTTCACTCTTATGCGGATCCTGAGAAAATTAACATAAGACCATGGGGGAGGGGAATGAAAAAAAAAGTTAGGGAGGGAGTCAAACCATAAGAGACTCTTAAAAACTGAGAATAAACTGAGGGGTGATGGGGGGTGGGAGGGAGGGGAAAGTGGGTGATGGGCATTGAGGAGGACACCTGCTGGGATGAGCACTGGGTGTTGTATGGAAATCAATTTGACAATAAATTTCATAGTAAAAAAATCATCTGGTCAGAAACTGGTGGGTTGTTTTTTTTTATGTATTTATTCATTTTGACAGAGAAAGAGCATGAACAGGCAAGGGGCAGAGAGAGGGATCAGAAGCAGGCTCTGCACTGACAGCAGTGAGCCTGATGCAGAGCTCAAACTCACAGACCTCGAGATCATGACTTGAGCCAAAGTTGGACGCTCAAGCACCTAAGCCACTCAGGAGTGTCTGCTTGGAAACTGCCCTAAACCAGATCTACAATCACCAAATGATGCTAACAAATTTCAGTCCACATTGAAAGCAGAGAAAAAAGGCCAAGTCAACTGAATCCAGTAAGGACCACACAACTGTCGTTTGCCCAGCATGTCTCCAGGATTCTGCTTATTGTTCTTGAATACCTCAGAAAACAGTAATACCTCACCTTCACTGAATACTTACTAAATTCCAGGTACTATGCTAGTCATTCTATGACCATGAATTCATTTAACACGCCCAGCCCCTGCAAAACCAGAATCATGTTATTCTCTCTTTAACATTTTTTTAATGTGGAGGTTGAAGTTTATCAATTGCCTCAAATTCACTCAGGTAATGATGAGGGAGGCCATTATTTCAACTTGGCTTTATTATGCTGTACTGTCCCACTTAGCTGTACCCCCGCATACCAATCATAGCTCCCACGATGCCTTCAATGCCAGATGCTGCCTCTAACCTTCAATCATCAAAATATGCAAATGATAACCCTGCTTAAGTGTCTCCTCCATTGGTAACAAGTCTTTCATTATGTACCCTGTCAACTAAGAAATTAGAAAGGTTTGTTAATACTTTTATTTATTAAGTCTGCCTGAAACAAGCTCTGGGTTCATGAGAATGTACAAGTATGACAAAGGGGCTAGGACAAAGGGTACAATGGACTAACAGGTATGTGGAGCATACAGCACACAGGGGTATGTTAAACAAGAATGGTTTCAGCCCACCAAAGACACGTGAGCACATGAGGCACAAGCAGAATATATACATCTTGACAACTAAAGCCCACGACTGGACCAAACTAAATTAAATCTGGGAGATCCTATCGTAATGTCCTAAGGTAAACTTTTAGACTTTATGAAAAAGGAAAAAGAGGGGCACCTGGGTGGCTCAGTTGGTTGAGCATCCAACTCTTGATTTCGTGTCAGGTCATGGTCTTAAAGTTTCTGAGTTCAAGCCCCACATCAGGCTCTGTGCTGATGGCACGGAGCCTGCTTGGGATTCTCTCTTGCTCCCACTCTCTCTGCCCCTTCTCAGCTCTATATGTAAATATCTTTCTCTAAATAAATAAACTTTTTTTTAAGGCAAAGGAAAAAGAGGCAAGAATGATGAAGGAACTAAAACATGGTATGCTCATTGTGTGCTAGACACAGTGTTGTTCACTTCATGGACATCACCTCATAGAATCCATCAGCAACCCTGGAAAGTACACACTGTTATCCCCATTTTACAGATGACAGGAATAAGGTCCAGGCAAGTCTCATAACTGAAGTAACAAAGCTAGTTAGCCATAGAACTGGGATATAAACTCAGATTCTTGTTTTGTGAAGCCTGTGCCCTTTCCTTTTATAGTAGAGGGGGACATCCAACAAAGAAGAACATCCAAATGACGTAGTTGTCTTTGGAGGCAGGCAGGAATTGTGGTTCAGAGAGTACCAAGGGGACCAGAGCAGGTGTCTATGCTTGGTCACATGGCAGAGTGGAGGCGGACACCGCAAAAAAGTGTGTGTTGTCCATTTCATGCACTGTCACAGTAGGGGTAGTTCCACCTCACTGATCCTATAGCCTGACTGGATCATCTGCCTGTTCATATGAGGTTATTTCCCTCCTTTCATTTTTTACCCCCATGGTTACAATACTGTCCTGAATACGACTTCTAATTATTAGGTGAAAGTAACATACTGGTACCCACTAAACCTCCAGTGTAGAGAACAGGGTCAGGGGCCCTATGAGCTCAATAAGTGTTCATTTTTTTTTTCATTAATACAACAGGTATATACTCGCTCAAACTGAATAAAGAAAATCATGATGTTTTCACTCACACAAAATAATCTTTACAGGCAGCTTACGATGCTAACATGGTCACTTGGATCAATATTCTCCAAAAACTAGCATTTGGATAAGGAGGTTAAACCTCAGATTATGCAAATGAGTAGTTTAGAGCCTTTAGGATGCCTGGCAGGACCTCACAGCAAACTGGCAGGACCATCAAAAAATCAAAATTGGCCAAACTGCACTCTGCCCAATTGTCTTCAAGGACACGATCTTTACTGGTCAAAACACTCAACACAGAAAGTAGAGCTGTCTAGCAGCATAAAATTTCATAAAAAGATTTCCTACTTTGATCATAATCAGACCTTACTATTAAAACTATAGCAAATTCAATGTCCATTCAGCTCAGCAAGTACATAAGAAAAGTGAGTAATTATTGTAATTCCTTCTAACTCCCTTACAACCCCTTTACAGTTATCTGGCTGGGTTAATATCATCCACAGCAAGCCAAAGAGGACACTTCTAGAACATAATGCAGCAACGTCTGGAATGAAGCCACATGGTTATAGGAAATAGAGAAAGTAGCAACGTGTACAGAATTATCAGACACTTTATATTGATAAAATATGGTCCAGTTAGCCTATCTAACCAGTAAGCATTGTCTCAGTTGACAAAGCAAACATGTAAGCACAACCAATACCCCAAGAGAAGGCCATAACTAACATTAATCTTTGCTTCTACAGCACATATAATTGCAGAAGGGGACCACCACTGACCATTTGGCTTAAAGAGAAATACAGTTCATGCTTGGCCTCGGGGTTAGGGGTGTTGATGACCCCCACCCTCCCCACATAAATCTTCCAATAATCTCTGACTCACCTACTTGAAACTTACAAATTAACCACTAAAAGCCTACTACTGACTGGAAGACTTATCAAAAACATCAACAGTCAATTGACACATATTCTGTATGCTGTATATATGACATACTACCTTCTTTTAAAAAAGTGAAAGAAAATGTTAAGAAGTTGACTGTCCAACTTTGGCTTGGGTCATGATCTCAGAGCCTGGAGCCTGATTCAGATTCTGTGTCTCCCTCTCTCTCTTTCTGTCTCTCCCCCACTCATGCTTGGTCTCTCTCTCTCTCTCTCTCTCTCTCTCTCTCTCTCTCTCAGAAATAAATAGAACAGGGGTGCCTGGGTGGCTCAGTCAGTTAAGCGTCAGACTTCAGCTCAGGTCATAATCTCACGGCTTTTGAGTTCGAGCCCCACATCGGGCTCTGTGCAGACAGGTCAGAGCCTGCTTCAGATTCTGTGCCTCCCTCTCTCTCTCAATAATAAATAACCATTAAAAAAATTAAAGAAAAAGAAATAAACATTAAAAAAAATTTTTTTACAAGTATATGTGTCTAAGTGGACCAGTGTAGTTCAAACCTGTATTTCTCAAGGGTCAACTGTACCTGCCTGGCTGCATCAAGGACCATGTTACTATTTGCTATTCAGAAGCCAAATTCTTACATACCAGAACATTATATTGTTGAATGGGAAGTCAGTGATCTAGGATTTTCTGTTTATTAGATTATCAGAGACCAACCACAGACTAATTAGCACAATTCAGAAAGATAAATTCATTTTGAATATCCTTGGGTTGCATTTGACTAAATTTATTCTCTTCCTTTAGTGTAGTGACAGTTTAAAAAGATGGTTAGTTCAAATTCATGTGCCAGGACACTAGATTCTAAACCCCACACTGCTAACTACCAAAGTAAAATGGACATTTTACATAGAAGCTAATATATTGTGACATCTTTCAGTGACTTTGTTGTGGTTGTTTTAAAAGTAATCAGATAGTATGGATTATATATAAGAAGGATAAAGGCATTTGTCATAAATAATTTTTCAATGTTAATTTATTTTTGTGAGAGAGAGGGAGGGAGGGAGGGAGGGAGGGAGAGGCATGCAGGCAGAGGCACAGAGCAAGGTGCAACAAAGGATCTGAAGCAGGCTCTGTGCTGACAGCTGAGAGCCAGATGTGGGGCTCGAACTCACAAACCAGGAGATCATGACGTGAGCTGAAGTCGGACACTTAACCAACTAAGCCACACAGGCACCCGTATCATAAATAAGCTTTTAAGAGCAGGTCTTGTGGAAAGCTCTTTGCTGGTTGATTGGCCACGAGCACATTTAGAAGTAAAAGCTTGGAATTGCTCTTCGTGATAAAAGAGGAGAAGGCATAGTTAAAATTTAAGGGGGAAGAGGAGAGCAGTAAGAGCAAGGGGTAAATCTCAGTAAAATCATAAAGGAGCAAGACTGGGCACTGTACACGGGAAGGGCCAAAACAAAGAAGGCTCAGTTGGCAGTAGGGGCTGAAAAATTCTTGGATAAAGCACAAGGGTAGTGATGATGTTCTTTGAAAGTAAATGTTTGTGCAGTGCAAGGGACCCTGTTTGATGACCTGCAAATCTTCAAGCTATGTTTGGTATGATTGGCTTTACTGTGGAAGCCAGTAGAAGGACCTAGTTCTACATCAATGTTGGCACAAAACCAATGTCAGTTCTCTTGAACAAAGGGACTAAGCGTACAGGCAGCATATATTTGGAGGCTCAACCAGGCTATCAAAACTAAGTGCAGTACCCAGCTGCATCTCTGATTAAATCATCAAGCTAGAATCTAGAGACTTAAGCCCAAAGTACCGACTATCTAAGACTGTTGCAGTTTTGAGCAGAAATGAGGTGCCAGATAGGAAAGGCTTATCAAAGGTGAGGGTGATGGTGCTGGTAATCTCATTCCAGAGTCAGCATCACAAAGGCATTGTAAGAGCTAGAACACTGTGAGCAAGAAGAGAAAAAATGTACAACTGAAGGCAGATAATTAAGTAGAAAATTAGGTGCTAGATCACGAGCAACTCAAGTACATCAATGTTGTGTAGAATTTAGAGGGACCAAGAAGCTCATAATGTGACAATGATATGGCTCTCATTTTAAAGATGAGGAAAACTGAGTTTAACAGACCAGGGGACTACTATTTATAAATAAGAGAGGTTTTTCCCTCCTAAATTCTCAGTGCATTATCCTCCCACATCATCACTTCTACAAATCTACTTTTATAATACTCCAAATATGGTATTTATATTATCTTCAGAAAAATGTCTAAGTCTTGACTTTGGTCTTTTTTTTTTTTTTTTT